>NC_003283.11:14418571-14755000 GCF_000002985.6 Caenorhabditis elegans
GCTTAGTGACTTAGTATTTTTCACGAACACTTTGATACCTTTATCAATCGTAGCGGAAGCCACTGTTTTCGGATCTTCGGTCAAGTTTGTCACGAGAGACAACATCGGAGCAAAGATTATGTATTTGAAAGTGAGTATTTTCTATTTACCCGTACTGGTTTAAAATCGAATTTTCAGTACATCAAAGAGCATAACCAGATGCATCTTCTACACTCCTTCCTCGTTCCACAAATTGATAGAGTCAACAGCAGTCATATTCAGTATGACAAGGAGATGAAATATCAGAGACAGATTTTCGAAGATTATCCTTTCGTCAAGATCTTCTACCCAACTAAGAAGCAATCAGTCCTCTTCCCTCCGCCTCCATTGCCAAACATCTTGTTTGAACCAGTTACAGAAGAAATGTATAAGAATCGTGAAAATTTTCCTCACTTTTTCCCTCGGAAGGGTATAAAAGCTGGATTCAACAATGTGAGCATTTATTATGTTTCTTCTGTTTCTTAAATTCACAAATTTCAGGTTCGGCCATTCATCGACCGGTTGTATTTTGCCAAAGACGAATCACAACAGCCAAAATATCTGAAGGAGGTTGATGAGAATAAGTACGAGGGAATGCGAAGAATCAACAAGGCGTATGTGTTTTGAAAAGTGTTTCAGATTTTAATTATTTTTATTTAGAGTGAACTCGAGATTCTCCATACCACTTGAAATGAGACAGGAACCCGGATCGGGCTGGTACATATTATCAGCTATGTACAGTCTCCCCAATGTTCCTCTGATGGTCATGACTGGAGTGGTAATTTTAAAAACTGTAATTGTAATTGTATAATATTTCATCTCAGATTCGACCAGCCGAAGTTGCTCGAGAATCTTTGCGAACTGAAGGAAAAGAGGTTGCATTCAGTTCTTTCGTCGAAATTCCAGGAACAGATTTGTGCCTCGATCGTCGAGAGTTCTATGACTTCTCAAAATTCATTCCCCACAGCGTGAGTTTTATTCAATTAACTATTCTAATAACTTGATGATATCCAGTGTAATCCAACATGCAATGTTCGTTTGGTTGAATCAGGAAACGACATTCCTGATCTCGTGATTTACTCACGTTTTCCCCTCGACGAAGGCAATGGATATGTGATCACCCTTGATTATTTCAAGGCTTTCAAAAAAGAGGTTGAGGAATACTTCTCAAAGGTTGTTGCTCCAGGTACGTTCTTGATAATTAGTTTTCCTAGATAAATGTCCTCATTCAGACGGCAAACTCTTCCATCTCCTCGAGAAGGATATCGACTTCGTGCAGTGCAAATGTGAGCACAAGTGCCGAGAGATTGTATATATCGACCAGTCAGCGAAGAAGAAGTCCGAGAAGGAGAAACTGACGTCGACGTTCAATGGCATGTCTCTGGTAGAGTCACCAAAAATCTGGAAGATAAAAAATGGTAATTTCCTCGAGTGAAACTCGCTGTAAAATGTTTTCAACTAGTTTTGTTTTTCGTTTTGTTATGTATTACATATTTATTCATTCAATGAAATTTTAATTTTAAATACTTGAATATAAAGCCTTTGTTAAAGTTTACAATGGGATTGATATGAATTCTTAATAGAGAAATTATTGTAGCTGCGCTGGCACATTACTTGGCGAGGCCAGTACATTCCAAGCTATAATTGTACAAATCCTGACAGGCCTGATCATCCAAGGCTAGTGGGTTTTCTTGGGTCAACTTGCAATCGGCAAAGTATTTTCCACTGATTCCACCGATCTTTTTGCCCAATGCAAGGAAGATTGAAGTTTGAGCTCCGTCGCGGCTGGTTTTCATGAGGAACCAACTGAAATTAATTTTATTTATTTTAAGGTTAAGTGTGGAAATTTGGCTTGGCTTACCGGAAAACAGCTGTAATCTGCTTGATTCCTGGTGTATTCAAAATGGTATTTCTCGCGAGCTCGGTATTAACAACTCCTGGGTGCAGGGAGTTAACAGTCACGTGTTCGGCTCCGTCCTTTCTCAATTCCTTAGTCAAGGCTCTTGCGTGCATAACATTTGCCAACTTGCTCTGTCTGTACGATTTCATCATTCCAAACGATTTCTTGTCATCTACAGTAGCCAAATTAATTTTCTCGGATTTCAAATGAATACGAGATGAAACATTGATGATTCGAGCGTAGGAAGACTTCTTAACAGCTGGCAGAAAAAGTTCGGTGAGCAGAAATGGTCCCAAATGGTTGCTCTGCCAAGTTTTCTCATGACCATCCTTGGTTTGCTCGTGTTTGCTTTGAAACATGATTCCAGCATTATTGATAAGGATATCAATGGTGTCAGTCGATTCGAGAGTTTCCTTGGCAGCTCGTCGTACACTTTCAAAATCTGTCAAATCACATTCAATGAAGTGAAGACGAGTGGCATCGCATCCTTGTCTCACGAGCATTCGTTTCGCTTCATTGGCTTTCTCTTCGCTTCTGCACAGCATATAGACCTGGAAAAAATTAGATTATTCTTGATAACTTAAATATGGATAGCATTGTTTAGAAACAAATGCAATTTATGTAATTAGTAATTAGCAATTAATTATAACAATGCAATTAGTTCTGTAACTCACATCAGCTTTCCTCAAATTAAGTTCCCGAACTGTCTCGAATCCAATTCCACAATTAGAACCGGTCACAACGGCTACTAATCCCTTTGCAGAGACTCTTTCATTGAATTGACCTCCTTTAAAGTAACGTCTGAAATATTTTAGATTATAGTTTTAGCTATCGTGAAATATCGATTACCTTGTGAAAAAGAGCACAATAAAAACTACGGATGAAGCGAGCACAAAAAAGAGGAATCCTCCATGTTCTTCAGCATCTGCACCATCCATTTTAATAGATGGTCTGTTAAAACTTTGAATGTATAATTTTTTTAACTTGCAGTTTTCTTCAATGAATTCGTACTAAAAAATAAATAACAGGGATTGCGAAACCACCATCAAAGTCAACATGAATAATATGAAGTGTTTCAAAAATCATTTTATCATGATTTTTAGTGATAAATAAATAGTTTCAAAAGAGAAAGGGGCGGAGGGCAATGATAAAAAAGACCGAGAAACAGGGAGTAAAGAAAACAATAAATAAATTTAGAAAAGGGAAACCAGGTATTTAATTCAATTTGGGTACCGGATCAATTGAAACGGGAAATATTTAAATACAAAGGTCGATGAATATTTAATCTCGGTTGGCGATTTGATTGAGATGATGTTCGACCTGATCGCTGGTTAGCTTGGTGAATTTGGAGTTATCCTTGGTGACAACGACAACCTCAAGATCCTTGGAACGAACGTCGATTCCCAATGAAGTCTGAAGAGCCTCAATGGCGAGTTCAATAGCTTCTGTGGATGTCAATTCGGACTTCTTCTTAATTTTCTTTTCCAAGAATGAGGTCGCTGGAAGTTGTTTCACTCCAACAGATACTCCTTTCATACCACGGTAGTATCCAGCGGGGTCAACACGATAAACTTCTGGTCCTTTCTCGTCATCGTAGGAAATGAACAAAAGAGCTGAAATTGAGTAATTGTAATAATTGAAGTTAGAGAATTCGGAAATTTTTCTACTAACCACATCCCAAACTACGCATCTCCGCATTTTGTGTGTAATACTGGTTGAGATCAGCCATCTTTTTGGCGAGAAGCTCGCATGGCATATCGTAGCCGTTCTTGTACTTCCAGCTAGCAGCTTCTCCCTGTGCACGCTTGATTTGGAATTTAGCATCCGGGATCATTCCAATGGCGCAGCATCCAACAGACTGAGAGATTTGATAAACCGAAGTGACGGTATCAGCGACGATGAGACTGTCTGGAACACGCTTTTGAACGGCAATGACAGCTGCATCAGCTCCCTTGACTGCGACAGCCGTCAGATTGGTAGAGTTGATTGCTTTGAAGGCATACTCGACCTGGAAGCAAGCATGGAAAGTTATAAACATTCAACTATTATTTTATAACCTGATAAACACGTCCTTCTGGAGAGAAGATGGTAATATGACGATCGAATCCGGCGCTGCTTCCACGAGACATCTAAACATAAATTTTAAAGTGGAAATCAACCATTAATTTGAAAACCGATAAAGATAGGAAATCTGGTTATTGACCAGTGTACCAATAAAATGAAAAAAAAAACGAATAAAAAGAAACTTAATGGAATATTCAGGAAACAAAAACAAAAATTCAACAATATATAACAACAGAAATAAAAATCTGATTTGAAAAATAAAGACTCGAAAGGTTATCAAGAATATTCGATATCCTTCTTCTTGCATTTCAGGCATGTATAGAATACTGTTTGTCCTTCATCTGCAGATCTCGTTTGCATAGTAGAATATGATGCCTTTGAGTGACCGCACCTTAAAGTTGGAAATTAGTTTCAGTCTTTCTCAGTTTCAAAATCCCCGGAAATATTCTTACTTTGTGCAAATATGATCAACAACAGCATCCGCTGACTCGTCATTTTCAATTCCATCTGTATCAGCAACCGTTCGTTCGTAGATCTTTTCGACACGGCTAACCACTTGATCTACTCTTTCTGAAAACATTTTAAAATTAGAATATATTCATCTTAAAAGCAGGAAACCTTTCACAGCCCATCGAGTTGAGCATACTTTGCAGGAGACCGTCGCTGGAGCCTGTGCCGGTAGTTCCAAGATGGCGCCGCAATATCCACAAAAGTCATCGTCGTATGAGAGGAAGTTCAAAGCCATTTTAAGCTGAATTAATGAAGTTTCGACTAAAATATATTGTTGAAGGTTGAAAAATGATGAGAACGCCGAAAAGATGACAAAATTTAAAGGGAGTGCGATGGAGCACGCTTGGAAATTGAGACACTACCGATTTGTGACTTTCGAAGAAACAGATTGCTGAGTAAATGGGAACAGCACTTTACTAGTTGAGAAAATATTAAGTCTTGACAGGCAAATTGTTAAATGATCTAAAATCACTTATCTTGGTTTGAAAGATGGCCGAGTTGCTGGATCTGGCAAAGAAAACTCCGCCTATTAATTTCATAGATTTGAAAATCGCGAATCAATGTTGGCTTTCTTACATTCAGAGAAAAAAAAAACATGCCAGAGAAAAATAATTGGGATTATATAAAACTCTGAACAAATTTAATAAAATAACCTATCCCAGGTAAATTCACAATCGAGAACTAAAACATCATTTCATGAAGAAAAGTAACATTTTCTACTTAACAGAACATTTATTTATTGAATGTTAAAATTTGATGAATAAAAAAGAAAGTAACAAAAAAAATAAACGAATCAAAATCAACAAATTTGAATAAAAAACAAGAACATAGATTATCCCTTTCTTGCTTTGGCCTTGTTGGCTCCCTTCTTTCCAGCACCACCAGTACCCTTCTTCTTGCCGTCGACCTTGTTTTTGAACCACTGTTGTCTGTGAATCTGACTCTTCTGTCTTGTTTGATCTTTAGCACCTTTCCTCTCCGATTTTTCCTTCTTCCTGAAATTAATTGAATTGAATAACGATAAAGGCCTAATTTTCTCACTACTCACTCTCTCAAAGGTCCAGCAACTGCAGCAGCCTTTTCTTCAACAATCTTTGCTTTCTTTGACTTCATTCGTTGAAGAATCTGGAGAGCACGTTCTTTCTCGCCAGAAACTGGAGCTTCGTTGGCTTCGAACTTTCTCTTCTTGCCAGTTTTCACGTTGGCCTTCTCTCCCTTCAATCCTTCCTGGAACTTTCCAGCGGAAGCTGTGGCAAGCTTTGCACGATCCACTGCGAAACGAACTTGTTGCTTTGATTTTTCCTTGGCATCGACTCCTACTCCGATCATCTTTTCTGTCGATGGACCGCTCTTGACTGTTGTCTTCATCTGACGAGCAAGATTCTTCATTCTCTGCATATCGTTCTTTGCAACTCTCTCCTTCTTCTTTTCGCGTCTCTCAGCAAAGAAATCCTTGTTCGGATCTTCTGCGTTGTCAGGAATTTCGATCAGCCAATCCTTGGTATCATCATTTCCACGTCTGTATCCATAGGTCGGTTTCCATTCCTTTGTCGCTTCATCGAACACCTTCTTATCCTTCTTTCTCTTCTCAATTCCCTTTTCAGCAGCATATTTCTCCCATTTCGTCGGCTCTTTTTTCTCTGGCAATCGTTTCTCACGAGGAAGACGGTAAGTGGCGGGAGGGAGAGTAACAATAATAGCCTCTTCTACTCTTTTTTGCTCCAGCTGCCAGATGTTGTTGAAAAGGAGTTGTGTGTTCTTCCTAGCACGTTCCTCGAGTCCTTCACTGAAAAATTATGAAATTTGCTGGTTTAATTAATAACGAAATTCTATAATATACCTTGCGTCTCCTTGGATTGGCTCTCGATCAATAAACAGCAGGTTACCCAAGTCAATGATTGGGTCAATGGCCTTTTCAACCTCCGTCGATTTGTCAGCCATTTCTCTGTAACATTAAAGTATTAACTGAAACTACTGAAAGTAGAAAAACGCTGCAACTGAACGGGAAAGACAGTGCGAATGTATTATAGAAACAGCTTTTCAGAACTGAAGCTTAAACAGCAATCGGCACCAATTTTCGTATAACTGTTATAAAGAAAATCAAAACTTTAACCGAAATCTAATTTTTCTGACTAATTTTAACAGGTAAATCATTTGAAAAGAGAACTGAAAGAGCTGAAAACGAAAAATAAAACAAAGGAAATAAGGGCGTGGCTTCTATTGCAAGTGGTGCGCGTGGTTTTTGCAACGCCACCGCACGCATTTTTCTTTTATTGTAGTTTTCGTCATCTCTCACAAAATACGAAGAAAATGTGAGCACATTATGTAAAGTAAAACAAACCACTACAAGCTTTTAATTAAAAAATAAATTACATTTAAAATTAGTAGAATCAGACCATCAGAGAGAACATAACGTCTGAAAGCGGATCTCTGTGAGTAATGTGGGTATTTTCCTGATTAAATGATTTCAAGAACCTCGATTAATCTGAAAACTCTTATGAAACTATCTTTCATAGGTTAAAATGCTTGAGGCTCAAAAATTTCCCTTTTTCGGTAATTATCCAGCGCCCTTTATAAATAAAAATGAAGAAAATTCTCTGTTCCAGCTCAAATTTCCAATGAGAAATATAGAAACAATACACCATATACATAGTTAGTAATTTTGATGATTTGGATCCCTAACATATTTCTCAAAGATACAAATGTCATCATGGAGCATACATTCCACCGCAGAAGGCAGCTCAATTATTAAATTTTATTGGGTATTGTTTACTCCTAACCGGGTGGTCCATAAAATTCTATTGTCCCAGATTTAGGATACATCGAAATGAAACCCTTGAATCTTACGGTAACTTTCAACACAAAAACGATGCCGCCTGATACTTGTTACGACAAAAGTTCACATAAAAATAAATCAACGAATTAGTGATTTTTCTGTGTTGAAAGCCGAAATGCGCGAAACTTGCACACCCCGCTTCCCTCATAAATCATCAAACAAATTAGCGAGGAAAAGAGTTTTGATGAATTACTGAGAAGAAAGGGTGTAACATCAATAACAACACTTTGGAGAGAGTATGTAACACCCAACTACTTACCATACATCTGCCTTTTGTTTCGGAAGCCGAACGGAGATCCTCAACTACAAGGTCATTGTATTATGATGTTGATGAGCCGAGATTGAAATGACAGATGACATAGGAATATGGACACTGAATTACCGGAAATTGGTATGGCTTTGAAGTCAGGAGAGATCTCGAG
The DNA here is from genome assembly GCF_000002985.6 of Caenorhabditis elegans. Taxonomy (NCBI): domain Eukaryota; kingdom Metazoa; phylum Nematoda; class Chromadorea; order Rhabditida; family Rhabditidae; genus Caenorhabditis; species Caenorhabditis elegans. The sequence continues at coordinate 14,426,322 of NC_003283.11, forward strand.
AGAGAGAGAACACGTGGGAAAATGGTAATTGTTGGCATATTTCTTACTGTGTGAATGATCTTCAAGGTGGGGTATCGTTGGGAAATTGTTTTGAAATTTGTTCTAAAAAGATAAAAAGAAGCGTACAACTATTCAAAAAAATTTAACTTTTTGAGTTGAAAAGTGGTGAAAGCTCATCATAGTTTTGGAATTCGACCAAAAAATGTTCTTTCTACGATTTTTATATTACGTTTTAATTGTTCCTACTCAAACACCGAAACATTTCAATTTGTAGCAATGCTCGGAAATTCTGGAATCTCTCAAAAAGTCAATTTTGGAAGATTTGGCATTTTACCAAAACTTTGACTGAATATTTTGAAAAATCTAAAATTGCTTGGAAGTGCAATATTTGGTTATGTGCAATAAGTGTATTTAGAGATCTCAACTGATGACCTTTAACGGAAAAAAGCATTTTTTGATTTGCTGCAACTTTAAATTTATGTATTTCTATTGAAGGCTGGCAACTGAATGTTATAAGTTAATATAATTTTTACTGTGTACAAGTGTTTCAAGAAGATTTTTAATGTTTTCCACGTCAAGGTGTCAAAAATAACAAAATTTACTTTACTAACTGGAATATTTCAGGTTCATCTTGTAGAGTGAGAATATCGGACAAAATCGGGCGAACGGCATGAGGCAGGCAAGTAGGCGTTCAGACGTAGGCATTCAGGCAAGCGCATAAACTGGGAGGTGGTATTTATGAAAAAGTTAGAACAAGATAGTTTATCTTTACGCCCCGATTATAAGTTTCAAGACTTCCATACTTCAAATCTCTTGAAAAACACTTGATTCCTCTACGAGTGTAAATGACGTACAAACCCACTTGTCATAATATGTTCTTCTGCAACTCAATTCATTCACACTAATCCCTAATTAAGAAAATAATAAGGAAGAGAAGAATAACTAGGAAAAGCCAGTAGATTAATAAGTATTAGTAGGTCAACTAAACGTCTTCAAGTACACAATACTATCTGCGTCTCCTCATTTCGTATGAAATCTCACAAGCAGGTGGCTTCTCAGGATGCACATCGTCTAATTGTGCATTGGTGCTGCAAGTATTGTTCCCCCATTCCCTCATAATATTTGCTCATTGAATGCGCGAAAATTTAGGTGGTGGAAGTGACACATACTTCCTGTTGAATTCAACTATACATCTGCCAATTCTCCTAATTGTTACACAAAAGATCATCCATTTAGAGATGGGGTAGCAGTGGTTATGCAAATGTGTGTTAAAAGCCCACTAAAGGTTCCGACACATAGAAGGTGTCACTCAAATGACGAAGTAGGATGAGAAGATGAATGACAAAAAGAGCGAGAACGATGCAAATGAGCAATTGGATGTCAATGAATGAACAATAGGTTGCACGTGGGTGAAATTGTGTGTGAGAAGTGTACTGTAGCAGATGCGAAATATTGAAATGCGAAATTTGATGGAGAAGAAGGAGTATCAGACTTTTACATGCGAAAAAGTTTTAGCATAAATAAATATTTCTACTTTCTGAAGTTAACTTTACTATAAATTGAAAATTTTACGAAATTGCTTGAAAACTGACTCAAATGCCAACCAGGATTTTCCGTAGTTCTACAAATTGGCTTCTTGCACCATGTTGTTCTAACATTTTTCATTAAAAGATAGTTTCAAAATGTAGACAATCACTTGATCTTTTTGAAATCACATTTATTTTAGCTGAAACAATTGAACAAATACTTCCAAATAACTTTCTATATTATTCAAAACTAATTTTTAACAAAATAAAGTTGGAACAACATGGCGCAATAGGTCACTTTGTAGACACTAAAATAAGATTATTGGTCTTGAGATTCGAAAAAGTTTAAAGTTTTCTAGCAACTTCAGGTTTAGGATGACTAAATACTCAAGCTACTATACTATCAGTTTCTCCCGCATTAGATTGTCCACTCGTTTACCACACCTCATCATCCCAATATTTATGTACATATTGTCAATATTATGGTTACTCAACCCACCTGTGCCAACACAATGTTTCCCTAGCTGTCACCTAAACTTGAATTTAGGTGGTGTTTGTTATGTTTACACAACTCCCCCTCCGATCATCCGCTTAATTAGTCAAGTGAATAGGGGGAGAATGGAAGGAGAAGCTGGGTGGTAGAACAAATGATTAGCACCTGTTTCTGGTCTCGCGCAATACTAATTGACACTGGATTTCCGGATCGGATGTCCTGTTGGAAGATTGAGTTCATCTGTTGTAATTCATGATATTTGATACGAACAGAGAATGACTTACAGCTGGGTGTGGAGGATTTGGTGACGTGGATGAGTTTACTACTGACACTTGTTCGTTATTTGATACTTCTTTAACACTTGTGTGATTTGTGGAGGCATTTTTAAAGCTACAGGGAGGGAAACCAATCAAGGGTGGTATTTTCGTATTTTATTTCATTAATTGTTATCAAAGTTTAGTGGCAAGACATATGTAGTAACGGGCAAATAGCGGGCGACAGAGTACTATGTCAATTGAACCAAGTTAGCATGCCTAGTAGGGTCGCATAAAATCTAACAACTGTGTATTCGTCTGTTTTCCGAAACTCAAAAAAGCTTGATTAATTTGAAATAGTTTCCATTTTTTGATAATAATGAAAAGCTGCTGAAAAAATGGTTTGGCAGTTAGCAATTCCAGGAATTTTTTCGAGATAAGCCATAAATTTTAAAATTATGGAAATTGATTTACGTGTGTTTTTTTCTAATTCTAAATTTTTTGGTGACGTTTTCCACGTTGATTTATTTATTTTTCGAACCCCCCTTTCCCTCAACCAAAATAGTATTTATTCTTCAGTTTCAATATTGTCAAAAAGCTCGATGCCCGAGTATTTTGAATCTTCTGCGATTTCAATTAGAAGAAATGCTGCAGGAAACGACGTTCAAAAGGTAATTGAAAGCATTTAGAACATCTCATAAAGATGATGTTTCAGAACAAAGTTCAAAATTGGCTTCACAGTGTGATCGAGCGTCTCAAGTGGTGGAGTCCCGGACGATGTCAGCAGCTCTTCGTCGAGAATGAGCTCATCGAGCTATGCTACAGAGCTCGTGAGCAGTTCTGGAAAAACAAAGTGAAGCTAGATGTACGTTTAGCGTATGAGGGATTAGCAATTCATTTTCTAATAATTTCAGATCGAAGCTCCTGTCAAAATCTGTGGAGACATTCACGGACAGTTCGAGGACTTGATGGCTCTGTTCGAGTTGAATGGGTGGCCTGAAGAGCATAAGTAAGCCGCCAATTTGAATTTGGATTAGTATATGTTTTCATTTCAGATATCTCTTTCTTGGTGATTATGTTGACCGTGGTCCATTCTCCATTGAAGTCATCACACTCCTCTTCACCTTTCAAATATTGATGCCTGACAAAGTCTTCCTTCTTCGAGGAAACCACGAAAGCCGCCCCGTCAATATGCAATATGGATTTTATCTGGAATGCAAGAAGCGCTACTCAGTCGCCTTGTATGATGCATTTCAACTTGCATTCAATTGTATGCCACTGTGCGCTGTCGTGAGCAAGAAGATCATATGTATGCATGGAGGAATATCTGAAGATCTGATTGACTTGACGTAAGATCTTTTTCCAATTTCCTTATGTACTTCAACAACCAATTTCCAGACAACTCGAAAAGATTGATCGTCCATTTGATATTCCGGACATTGGCGTCATCTCCGACTTGACCTGGGCTGATCCCGACGAGAAGGTCTTCGGATATGCCGATTCTCCACGTGGCGCGGGACGTTCTTTCGGTCCGAATGCGGTCAAGAAGTTCCTTCAAATGCACAACCTGGATCTAGTCGTTCGTGCCCATCAGGTCGTCATGGATGGTTATGAATTCTTTGCGGACCGCCAACTTGTCACAGTCTTCTCGGCACCATCATACTGCGGACAATTCGACAATGCTGCTGCCGTGATGAATGTTGACGACAAATTGCTCTGTACTTTCACAATCTTCCGCCCGGATTTGAAAGTTGGCGACTTCAAGAAGAAGGACAAGTGATATTTTGATTTATCGAAATAAAGCATTTTTTGTACCGTCTTGATTTTCAGGTTAGGCTCGAATCACGCGCGCCTGCTTCTCGACCTTAAAAATGCCTCCAGGTACACCAGGAGGCGAGCCCGCTAAGCAAGAATTCCAGCGCCTTCTCCCTTCTCTCCCGCTTCCTGAGAATATTGATGACATAATCGGTATTCTTTTTGTGTGTGCCTGTATCCATTATTCACGCACACAAGAACACCAACAAGCATGCTGGTTTTCTTATATAATTACTCTGTTTAATGGGCTTCCCATACCGCTCTTCAAGGCAAAAACGAGTGGCGGCTCTTTTGACAAACCTCTGGGGAGACAAGTCAAGACAAGGCGACAACGAGCATAAATGATTCATGCGGGAAAAACGATACCGTAGTTATGCTTGGTGCCAGATTGGGTACGCACAATTGGCCAGGTCATCGGTCTCGATTGTCATTCGTTTTGCCAGAAATTTTTCAACTGACATAATATTTGCTATGTCTTTTCCTACAATATTGTAACAGATTTTTTTTTGATATCTCTAGTATGAATCGATATTTGAGTTGTCAAAGTAATACGGTAGCCTAAGGAATGGAAGTCGACATGTTTTGAAGTTTCCAAGTATTTGACGGTTTAGGTTCTTGTTTCCAAATGCTACACATTTCTAACAATGCCATCCACGTTCGGTTCACAAATATCTGCTTGCCTTGTGCCTTCGCCTGCCTTGTGCCTACTCCTGCCTTTATACTTATATTCGAAGCCCTCATTCCCAATTTTTCAATTTTTATTCACATCTGGTGTTGCAGGCGGAAAACGAAATTGAAAACAAAAGTATACAATCGTAGGCATACTTTCATTTTTCCGTTTCTTCTTTTTTTTCAATTTATAACCCTGAAATATATAAACAAACTATTCACACATTTCTTAAAAAAAACCATATTTATTATTAGATAAATATGAGCAATAAAGGACTATGGTACAAATATTGAGGGGAGTTGGAGACGGAGAGATCGAAAAATAATCACAAATGAAGAAAAAACACCGGGTATTATGAGAAATCATGGTACAAATTGGAGAAAAGTTGGAGATTTTGATCACTTAAAAAGCGAAAAAGTCCAGAAGACGATGGAAGAGGCTTCTGTCGGAAGCATGGGCCGAGTAGGACATCATCTGAGCATCGAAGTCATCGCACATTGCTGCTAGCTTGGAGCCGATCTCGTAGCCGATGCTGCTGATCTCAGAGTCATCTGAAAATTGGAATGAATTAGAATAGGATTCAACTTTTTTTTTTGTTTTTTATTTCTCAAAAATGAAAACAAATATTACATTTAATTTTGGTCTTATTTGAAAAGTTTCAATTGCAAAAAATACTTGGAATATGATCAGCTTTCATAATTTTGACAACTTTTTGAAATACTTTCAAAATCATTTTTACTATAGTCTAATCAAAACAAAAAAAACTCACCAAAAAATCCCGAGTCGTCGGCAAATTGAGAAGAATCTTCACACGAGGAGAAGTCCTGAGACGAGGAGTAGAACATGTTCTTTTCGTTGTAGAAAACGGAAGATTGAACGTCAAAAACGTTGGACATTGGTAGAAGATCCGAAGAGGTTGAGGCAAAGGTGAGCATCTGGAAATTAGTAAGGTTTTGAAGGGGGTTTATATAGGGGAAAGATAGTAGGGAGATGTCTAACAATTACTAGGATACAAGTTCTAAAACAAGAAACAAAAAACAAAAAAACAAAAATCTGTTTTTGTTTCTACACCACGAACACATCCAGAGAGAGAGAGGTTGAGGGTGAGGCGAGCAGACAAAAACAAAAATTTGTTTCTCAGGAGGGGGAGGGGGAGACGAACAATATTGGACAGGTATGTAGATCAAAAATAAATAATTTCTAGACTTACCAGCATATCAACTGAATTGAAAAGAGAAGTTAGAATACGACTAATCGGTGTGAATGTTTTGGGTGTGAATGAATGGTGTGCGTGCACAGCTTCTCATTGCACGCCCCGCCCAGGCAAGGCCACACCCCTCTACCACAGGAGTGTCAAATGTCAGGAGAGGGGTCTAGAGAAGGGGGTATAAGTTTGCAGGCTTGATGAGGATGATTAATTGATGAGGTGTGATGCAAGATTTGAGTTTTGAAAATAAGAAGTCGTGACGCAACAGCTGGTACTGGAGCAAGCACGGGGGAGGTTATTGCGAAACTGTATAAATTAGGTTAAGGCCGAGGAATGGACAGATGAAAAAAAAGGGTTTGATCAAGATAAAGAATTTGAACTGTCGGGTTTAAATAAAGAAACAAAACAATTTTCGAACGTTTTCGAAACGGGGATCAAATGATGTTCCAAAGTTCCTATATGGGAGCCAAAACTTTTATGAAGACAAACTCATAGCTCTTGAAGTGTAATATTAGACATGAAATAAATTTAGCAGCTAAGTCTGTCTGAGGAACTAACAAGATTACAAGCTTACAGAAAGATTACAGACCTGAACCTGAGAACTGAGCCGGAAAGCTTTAGCTTGAAGTTTTAAACCTAGGAACCTTCAGTTTAACATATTCTGCACATTTTAACGAATGTTTTGAAAACAAATATTGGACATTAAAAATATTTTGAATCTACAAAACTATCTCAAGGCCAGCTTCACATGGTGTCAGAATGTCCCATTCCGTTGTGATCTACAAAAAACGCGGGAACTTAGACGCAGACTTCTCAACTGATTTCGCATGGTTAAGAACGTGCTGACGTCACATTTTTTGATGAAAAAATTCCCGCATTTTTCGTAGAGCAAACCGTTATGGGACAACCTGACACCACGTGCAGCTTTCTTTGCAAGAGTGTGACGTCACACGCGGCCTTGAAAGTTCGCTGAAACGACTGTGACTTTCAGAGATTTACTGAAGAATATATAATTTTGAAATTAAAAACAGGTAAAACCCTGGAAGCCAAATAGTCGAAAAACCTCATGTGACGTCACAGACGGCCATGAAATGGCAGAAACTATGATCAGGCCTCTATTTTTTAAAAATTTGTTTGGCCATTTTTCGACGTGTGAGACTTCAGTTGAATAATTTGTGAAAAATTTCAAAGCTTCAACAAAAAGTTTATAACATAGGGGCACTTTTCCAGCCAATCACTATTTTCTGTTGCATTAAATTTCTTTCAAAATGTAAATACAGTTTTCCCACTTTTCTGAAAATTGAAATCTATTCAAAATCAATGTAACAAGTTATAGAATCTATAAAACCCCAATATAACTTCGCCGCACTTCCCACATAAATTGCACCCCAGTTACAGTATACCTTTAGCCCACTTAAGAATTACGTAATCCAATTTGACCCAATCACACCTCTTGAGATCATTCCACCTTATCCATATTTGCATATTTAAAGGATTCTGACGTAACACAGAGAGTATATTAGCCGGCACGTCGGTTAGCATCAAAGTGTTTACAGTTAGTCGAGAATCGACTGGATTAGTATCGTTTCACACGCCAATTAATCGGTTGAAGCGTGCCGACAAACAGATTATCCCCTTACAGTGTCGGAAGCCATGCAACAGGTCGGCACATCGCAAATAATTGATGAGGTAAATGGGTTTGCAGCTTCAGGATAAGCTTGTTTTCATATTGCACATGGCTTCTAATAGTGTGAATTGCATTCTGAGTGTGGAGTCATCATTTCTCAAGATGTGTGTTGTATTTGAGTACTTAAGATATGCAGGTGCGCAATCAGAAGACTAATTGGGTAAATATTGGGAATAGGAAGAGGATCTGCTCAGATTTACCTCAATAAGTTAGTATGTTTATCTAGTTAAAGTTAATACGCTTTTTTAGATTTCATTCTTTCGCTGTGTATTTCTCTAAATTGTCAAAATGTTTCACAGTATTTCCTCTTTTAGTTTTGCACCCTGCTGAGCAACTTTGACGGGTCATATCTCCGATGTCTTCCACTTTATCAAAAACTTGTCAATTGAAAAAAATGTGTGATTCTTTTTTTATGTGAATGTAAAATTAAATGTGAATGTAAAATTATCAAAGGCAAAAAACTGTCTTCACTCCGATTACCTGTCAATTATTGTTTTGTAAACTGGTAGCTTGTAACTTAATTCCAACCATTTCTATTTAGTTGAATTTTGGCAGAAGTGAAAATACTTGATCTAATTTATTTATTCACTCAATAATTTTTACTAACAAGGCTCGTTTTAACCATAAGAATCGAAGTTTTCTTGTTCAAAACTGGATGTGTTAAATAAAAGTACCACGTAATTACGAGAGATTGAGAATCAATGCTGACATCTCTCAGCAAGTACAACAAATAATGAAAATAATCGAAAAATTCCAGAATAGAAATTGTAATATTTACGATTAAAGGTAAAAGTATCAATACCATGGTTACTGTCAACACTCTTTCAGCAATATTATTCATTTTTTGATTCGCAGACGTACTTCTGAAATTAATTTAATAAAATCAACTGAAATTCACAGTTTTTGTAAAACCTACAATGCTTTCTTATGTCGAAGTTTTTGAAACATCATACAGTTGAGCAAAATGATTATAATAATCGTGATTGGTTGAGCAGTAAATTCGATTACAGTAGCCAAATCCTGAAACAATTTTCAAATTAGACCATTAATAGATGAGTTAAATTACTGTTTGTTCAGTATCATGATCTATTAATGACATACTAGATACTGATCCAAATGGAACTGGAGAAACAAGTTGAGCACATGTGGCTTCATTCAAATATCTTGGAATAGCCAGGGCAAAACCGAATAATATAAAGATGGGAGTCAAATATGCAAGTGAATAGCCGATGATCTGGATATGTAGTGGTATTTCAAGAAAATTAGTCAAAATAGTCATTGAGAAGCTTATCGTTTGGAAGTTTAGGCGAGGGGACCACAAATAAATTCAATGGAGGAACTCTTCTCCAAAGCCCTCAAATGTTTTTTTCGTTAAATTTCAGATCCGTTAATAGCCACATCTTTTGCGTAACCAATTCCATAATTCAGAAAAACCGCCAATCTCAAAAATCGCTCAGGTTTTTGAGTAGCACACCATGATGTTAAAAGCCCGGTAGCTGGTATTCGAAATACCACAAATTTGATGAAAACGTGGAAAAGACAGGCGGTTTGCATCAAAATGAACTGTCGAAAAATGGCAGGATGCATTGTATTTGCATGAGATCTGTTTTTATGTTTAATGTAGAAATATATCATTTTCAGAAGAATAAAGACTGTTGGAATGTTGTAGAGAGCAGTTGCTATAGCAAATACTGAATAAAAATTGAACTTGTAATGAAATTTCTCAATTTCTTTCACATCGAAAATGGAATGCTCATGGAATTCTTGCATTTCTTCTGAGGCCCGATCACAAAAGAAAGTGAATTTTCTAACTGAAATAAATAATTAAAAAGATCTCCATGTAGGTTGGACATGTCAGAGCTATTTCCAAAGAACTGATAAATTTTCCCATGTTAGACAAAAAATAACAAGTTTGATTTAAACAAGGAACTCAACGCGAGATTGGGAGATATTTTAATTGATGGGAATCAAAATAATCTAATCAGGATGAGCCGTCAAGAAAAACCATGAAAATACTTGGCTTTTCTGAGAAATTCTCTCTCTCTGATCTTTGCAAAAATGGCACAGAGATCTAAATATAGGGTTCCTGGTTGATATAAGCCTATATTTTACCAGCACTTTCTGATAAAACCAAGAAGAAGCTGACAAATTTTTCGTATAACATTGAAGAGGTGAGAATGTTTTTTTCCGAAACTTGCATGTAGTGCGTTTTCACTTTCAGTTTAAAGTTTCATATGTTAAAAATATCATTGAGTCTTTATAGATATTACAGTAACACAACTCCCACTCAAATTAGCTCATTTTATTCAATGCCCATGAGCAATTTACCAACACTCATACAATTATCCGTGCACCCGTTAATTAGTACCGTTTACCCAGGTCATGAGAAACAGACTCAGCATATAATCTCAGATTTCGACAGGTCAAATATACATGCTTGGTTATTCAATGAGAATGTATTGTAGAAACAATAGAACTTGAAACCGATTATCCAACTTATATCTTCTGTTTCTAAATACCTTTAATACATACTTCGGGCGTATGAGTATAAACATTAAATAGTTTTTTGTGCTTCTACTAGCTAATAGGGTCAATGACCTTGAAGCCGAATGACCTGTAAACGCGATATTGCACAACTTTCGTCCTTTCTTCCATACCTATCCTTGTGTCGGCATGCCTCATCAAAAGAAGGTTCACCTTGTCTTCCCGAGAAGACTGTCAATAAGGGACTGAGGTGTTGGTAAGGAAGAAAAAAGAAACAATGAAACATTATGTTTACATTGATAGGAAGCTCAAACAAACCTCTTGGGACCCTCCAATCGGAAATGCCGCCAAAGGGAAGAAGACGATAAAAATGTTATTAGATACTGGGATGTTCACTGGATTAGGGATGTGTCGTCAAGGAAGAGAGAGCATCGAATTTCAGAAGGCGGCAAAGATTCGCGCGTCTTTTTTCTTTGATGATCGGAGGGAGATGAACACATGTTAATATTCTGAATTGATTATGACACGCGTCATTGCGTAGAGCTTCACGTTTGCTCTATAATTGTCGCACAATTGACCGTGTGCAAATTACTAATTACGAGGGAAAGCACTGTTTGAAGAACAAAAAAGTCAGGGAGATTTTGGAAAAAAAGTGTTTGATACAAACTCGATGTTTTTGAACGCAATTTCTATAGAGCCGCCAAATTTTTGGTATTTGAGAAATCCCAAAGCATTGTATGAAGTGCTTTTACTATAAATAATATACTTGCCGAGGGATTTTTTTGGACAAATCGAAGGGCATTAACAGTTTTCTATATTTATTAAACTTTAAAACTCTTCAAGCAGGGGCCCGATTGAAGCTAGAGGTACTAGATTATCGTAAGCACTTGAGACTGAGCTTTTAATAAATCAGTTCAGCTAATTTAAACTAAAAGAATTACCAAAGAGACTTAGTTTTCACAACAACCGAATTTATTGATATCCAATAAATTTGAAGATCTCCAGTTATTTTATATCTTTACCGCGAGATTCCAGGTGTCATCGTCTTTCCTCTCTCTCAACCATTTCACATCTTCTTGCGTCATTATTCACGTAATTTGCCCTCTCGTATGTCAGCCGGTGCTTCAGTCAGTCTGTCGTTTATTCAATCGTCTTGTGTGCATTGTCAAACACTGTTTGAGTTTATATTCAGATTTTTCAATCTAGGGCGACGGCTTTTTAAACTATTTTTCACTTTTCAGAATAAACTTGCTCGATGTTTTTGAAACGAACAATTTGGAAATGTTCTGGGGGTTTTGACAACCAATCTTTTTCATTTTGTTTCAAAAATAATTACCAGTATTTGTGACTAAAATGTGAACTACTATTCCCAAATTTAAAATAATTTTTACGTATTGTTGCAGTACCCCTCTCTTATTGCACCACGACCCTTGTATTTTTGTAACTGAAATAAATTTGAGCTGTTACAGACTACAATTATACACATTTCAAACTAGAGATAGAGACAGACAAACTAGCTCTTTCAAATGATGGTTACTAAAAATTACTGTAATTTATTTTTGAATAGAAAAACATTTGCTAAAAATATTTTTCCTTGCTGTTTGTCCGCTACTTTTTTCAATCGGTAACCACTTCTTCACATTCCCAATTTATTTCTGAAACGCACTAATTTTGTCTCTCTCTCTCTCTCGCAAGACCAACACCGTCTTGAAATCAATCTGAACCGGTTCCCCACTTTTCGCACGCTCCAACACTGCTGAAAGTGTGGTCATTTTTCAGTATTTCTTGTCATCTCTCGTTTCTAATTTTATATTACAATGTCTCTTCACTTCACTTCAATAAAAATGACGATGAAGAGGTGGGAGAGGGAAGAAGCTAGAGAATGTTTTGAAAGTACTTGAAACATTCGAAGTCATAGAGAAGTGGTAGTAGTTACTTTAATTTTGATCTTCTGTCTTGTTCTACTACCACTTCTGCTGCCTTCTCATTTCCCAAGCTCATTTAGATGATCATCACAGGTGTGTCTATGTATCCTCGGGTGTACGAGAATGTCAGATATCTGGCAGCAGCTGTTGATGTAGTTGGTGCACGGATTACCCTCATTAAGACTTGTTTTTATTAATTAATAACCGTTATTAATGAAAAGTCAACATGTTGGATTAGTGTAGGTAAATCTGAGGGACTTTTAAATAAATAATAAAGAAACACTATCTAAGACATGTTCTCATGGAGTCGACAACTTTTTCACGACATCAGGGAATTTCTTTCTAAAAAATGTCCACCTTTTAAAAAACTCCCTTGCCAAAATATCCCCAAATTTCAAGAAGTGCGTAACATACATTTCGAAGGTAACTAGTAATAACCTTGAAATTAAAAAAAAACCATTGTCTACGATGGAAGGAGATTAGGTTTTACTTTTTTCCATTGGAATGAAGACACAAAAAGGAATGACTTGAAAATTCTACTATTCTAAGCAAAAGTTAATCATTTAATAATATTTCTGGACCCAGCAAAAGGTTTTTCCAGGAATTATATCAGAGCGCGAGACAAGCGTAGGTCTACATTTGAAATCATATATTTTTAAAGCACAGCCCTCCCTCTTGACATTTGTAGTTAATACTCAGGAAATCCTTGAAATCCTGATTCTTCAGTCTCTCCAAACCTTACCCGTCTCTTCTTTACGCCTACATTTTTATTGGACGTGTTTGTTTCAAAAAACCATTTTCTTTCGGCAGAAAGTTGTTGGCCACTTGAAGCCGCCAATGTCTCGGTTGCGCTTAAAAAAACTGTCAAGAAGAGAGAGGGAGAATCAAGACCGTTCAGTTATTTGAATGTAACATTCTACTTGATTCGGTTCAGTGTGTTACACATTTTTCTTCCCACAAATGAAAAAAAAACTAACTTCCCCTTCATGATTCCAATACTGTTTTCTTGAAAAGTAAGTGAGAAGAGACACATAGGTCGTTCTTTTTCTTTCTTCATTTTTTCGACTTCTTATCTTTTCTTGCAAGGTTACTACTTTTCACTTACAATTTCGACTATATCTTTAGTTCCGTATTCAATTTTATTTCCGTTTCAAAAATACATATGAGAAACAACATTTTTAACATTCTAATTTGGTAGTTTCATTGATCTGCGAACATTTTAGAAAAATATCAAAATTGTTTGTTTTTGCAATTTGTTTTTGCATACTCGAATATTAGCTTATTTTTTTAGTTACTATAGTTTTCTTTTCAAACTTTTCTATAGTTCGAAACTGATCGTCGGATGTTCTGTATCGAGTATTAAAGAATTATCAAATGTCAGTTCCAAAGCAAAATGGCTCCAAGAAACCCCGATAGAACCTTCTTTTCCTAAGATGACTATCATCAAATGTTTTTCTACGGGGTTTCGAACTTGCTTTTACAATGAAAAAAGTGAATAGTTAAATAGTCGACCGATTATCGGAAAGTGGTCCTCCTTCTCCGTTTACATTTACTATCCATTCTCCTTTCTGCCATTGAAAATGTCAAAGAATAGCGGTTGTAGTAACGGACGTCATTTGGGAAGTTGAAAGCAGAGGGCATGATTTCAATCTTTGAAACTAGAACAAAACGCTTTTTCGCATTTCAGTTTACATGCTTTTCTGTCCTATAACTGTAAGGTTAAGCTTCAAAGTTCATGTCATTAATGACCTTGATCTAATGTTTTTGTTCTAGTTTTTTTTTACACAAGATAGGTAAAAATAGGTACATTGATAACCAAATAATGATCTGTGGCTTAAAATTTGAATGTTTTCCTCAAACCGAAATTTGCTGATAATCTATTGGAAGCATGTTGGTCTAATGAATAACTCATATAACTTTTAAAAAAATAAAATTAAAGACACACACATCATTTCAAGAGATTTTAATATTTTAAGATTTTCCAAATGTCAGTTAAGACGTTGGTAAATTGCCAAGTTTTTCAAAAAACATATTATTTTCAGTAATTTCAAAATGTTCTGCAGAAATTATATTCAAAAAAAAGGTTGACTTTCAAAAATATGATTGAGTATCCCACTTTTTGGTTGCTGTTGTTCTAATTTAAATTTCTTGAAACTTTTTACTGTGATGTTAGCTCATTTTAGTACCTTATAAATGGTCTCAACCATTTACCCCATTAGCGATATTCCGAATTTAATGTGTTTACGTAATTTTTGAGGTAACAGGCTTTTAGAAAGTACTTCAATTTCAGAGATGGAAGAACTTGAATACAAAACTTTAAGTTTTATTTATTCTGCCATTTTTATTCAATAAAATGCATCGCTAGTTTTTCCAAAAAGAATCTCAGTTGTCTAATTACATTGCACTTGATTACTATTTTCGTTACCGTCAAAAAATTTTGTCCCTTCTGTAGTTCCTGATCTTTTTATTGTTTTATCTTGATCTTTTTTCTCATAACTTGTTTCAATTTCAACTTTTTTTGAATTTCCGCCTGAATCAGCAATTATTCAATTCTCCCGATATCACTTTCCTTCAATTTAAAACCTCAAAAATCATTCTCCGAAATTCCAAAAGGAATTTCAACTCAAATTGCCAACCTTCTTCCTCTCGCCCAATTCTAATTTTCCGTTCCAATGTCATTGCTATCTACCGTCTCTATCGAGTTCTTCCACCTATTCATTCATTCAAAGAAATTCATTTTCCCCTAATAAATCTTCAGATTATTCTCAATGCTTGAGTCCCTGTTGTTCCTTGTGGCACTGGTGCCCGTTGTAGTGGCATGGCCAGACGGTGCTCCGTGTGTGCATGCCGCATTTGAAAGTATGAATCCATTAGAAGCAGTTGAACATCAGGGAGGTCTTCAACTTTCAACACCGCCATATGAAATTGCAGTTGATCAGAAGTGTTACTGGAGGAATCAACCAATTGGGTGTGAGTTATTTTTTGGAATTTTTGAGATGTAATAGAACCAGATGTGATTTATCATGCTCTAGGCTTGTATTCCTCCCCTGTCGTAAGCGCCCCAATAACGTCTCGAAAATTAACTAACCTAACAGGAGCCTACAAAGTACAAAAATTCGTAGATTTCTAGAAAAAATTGTTGGTCAGAATCAGGAGTAGACATCATTCTAATTTTTACTACTTGAAAATGCTTCGTTAAAAATGATTTTCATGTGGCTAGTATGTCCTGTACGAAAGCTTCGAATAAATTTTATAGATTTAAAAAATATGTTTTTTTTTTCGGTTTTACACATCATTTTCTGAGCCAATTTTCAATAAATTTCTTGCCCAGAAAATACTGTGTGGAACAGTATAAAATTGAATTTTTAATGTTTAAAGTAAAAGAGATATCTTTTACTCCTCGACCGGCGGCTGAAACTTCTAACGAAAATATTCCAAAATCGAATTGCAGTGACACTCCAAGGGCATAACGAGTCAATCTGGTTCAAGGGATTCGTAATTCAACCATTCAAATGGAACAATGATCAGCTCGGAGAACGATTCGGACAACTTGTGAGACTTGATGATAATGGATCCTGGCAGCAGCAATGCTTCAGGTAGAGGAACTTCTAACAACAATTATATTCGACTGCTTCCAGATATCAAGTCTCAGCTACACATTCTCACGATGAAAAGAAGAAGCATATCAAGATGTGGTGGAAGGTTGATGATGAAGTGGATACTGTACAGTTTGTGTAAGTACTGTGAGATCTACCAATTTCTATGACAAAAGCCAGAACACATAACATTTATTGCTAAATTTATATAATTTAGTCATATATTGATTTTTCAGAGCAACTGTCGTGAAGCATCAAACCCAATTCTGGGTGAAATCCGTCCGATCCCGTCCACTCCCACCATGCCGTCTAAACCGTGACGGATTTCCCAATTACCAGGCTCCGGTTCCACAAATTCCACCACAAGTCAAACAATTCAAAATGGAAACGTTCAAAGTGTTCGACAGTATTGTGCGTAGGCGTCCATTCAACCACTAACTGCACTATTTATAATTTATCATCGGATTATTCAGTTTTGATCTCACCTGCATTGCTTTTTGCTTTCTTTTTTGCTTGTGTACTTTTATGTTTCAGAAAATAATTTGAAAAATTATAACATAGACTAGTTGCTTCATGCCTACGTGCCTGCCTATCGCCTGTTTTTTCTACACTTTCCAGTTGCTAAATCTGCACGTTTTTCTTACAGAAGAATGGAAAAATTTAGCTTGAATTAACACAGAATATTGAATATTATCCAGTTGTGAAATTTTGTGTTTTTAGATTTGCTGTCCGGTCTCGCCACGAAAACACTTTCAAATCCAGGCCGTGGAAAATTTGTACGCCTTTAACTTAAGAAGATGTTCTCTTTCTCTGTGCACTTTAGATTTTGAAATTCTATTAACATAATTTTCTACATCAAATAACCAAATTTATAAAATTGGCGCCTGTAGAGATGATTGTTACTGAGTTTACGATATTTTATGCATGACGAATATTGCGAAACAATGGGAGTGGGTTACTGTAGAACTTAAAGGCACATAAATTTTAAAAAAACGCACAATATTGCAACCTGGTAATATTTTATGTTTTTTTTTCACAATGTTGCATTTCACTACAATACTCCAGTTATTCTTAAACGCTTTAATCGATATTTTGTCTTGCCTCTATTATTTTAACTTCTTCACAAAACTTTCCAAAAATTAATTATTCAGGGAGCCCAAGCACTGGAGCAATCTCTTCCACAACAACAGCAATTCCAACAGGTCAAGAGTTTTTTCGCCGCACTCGTTTTTATATTTTTCAGCCACACAGACGCACACACTTTCAGCACCAGAAAATAGTTATATTGCACATGATTTTTCTCTCATTCTTTGTTTCTTTGCTCCTTTAACCGTTTGTTCACGTTCAGCCACAGTCTCCTGCATCGACGACACCACATATGTCGAGAATTATTCCAGTGGCAGGTATGGAAATCATGCATAGACGTATGTGTAAGATGTAGACAGATTTAGATTAATTTATAGTTATTATTGTACATTCAACGTTTTCCGAAACTTCTACCTAAAGACGCATGGATTTATTGAGATGGGTCTCACCACGGGAAAAATTATGGAAATTTATGTTAATTGGTTTTTAAGAACGGTTTTGCATAAATACGCGTATTTATACACACTCTTTAGATGATTGAAGAAAATCTAGAAAAAATTTCACGCTCAAAAATGCAGTCTCGACAGAGGCCCCACGAAAAGGGGAGCAGAACAAAAAGGGGATCTGCAAAAAGGGGATCTGCGAAAAGGGGAGATACGAAAAGGGGAGATACGAAAAGGGGAGCACCTTGCCGTAAAGATAATGCACCAGCGGGTCTCGAAACTATCAAACCTTCGCAGCTACAGTAACCCAAGAATTTAGTTTTTTTTTGCAAAATTTGGCGAGTTTTAGAAAAGGGGAGCTGGCACTGTGCCAAACGCACAAAACGCAATTTTTCTCACGCAACGCACGTTGATTTTTGAAATTTTCTTCTAGAAGATACGCTTAACAACACGCGACGCGTAACATCGGAGCATCGTTGTATCGTTTTCTTCGAGAAAAATAGCGTTTGGCACAGTGCCAGATCCCCTTTTCGTTGCTCCCCTTTTCGTATCTCCCCTTTTCGTATCTCCCCTTTTCGCAGATCCCCTTTTTGCAGATCCCCTTTTCGTTCTGCTCCCCTTTTCGTGGGGCCTCTCTCGACACGATCGAAACTTCGTAGCCACCGTACCCGCAAGCGTTTTACTATTTTCTCCCTTCTGTATTTAAATTTTCAATTAATTTTATAAATGTTAAAACTATAAATTTCTTGAAAAATCATGAAAAACTCGCCAAATTTTGCAACAAAAAAAAACTAAATTCTTGGGTTACTGTAGCTGCGAAGGTTTGATAGTTTCGAGACCCGCTGGTGCATTATCTTTACGGCAAGGTATAATGTTTCAGTATTTATCTCAGTATTTTTTTTTTCAATTTCTGTTGTATTTGTATTCGTGGTAAGACCCATCGGAACAAATCTGTGTCCCTTTGAGAACGCGTTTCAGAAAATTTCGAAGCTACGATATTATTATTGAGTTGAATGAATGTGTTTTTTGAATTCTTGGAACATATTTTGAAAGCTCAGTTTTTGATTGATTTAGCATGTTGAGTGATGTCTGAGTTTTTCGGTTTCCGTGGTAGCGCGTTCATTTTCCTGTGTTCTAGTCCTAGTTGCCTTGTTCAGATGGCTTCCAACGTGGATCTTCTGGAGATGCTCAAGTGACTGCTGCACCGACAACACAAGCTACATTCACACAACAGTTCGTTTTTCACATATTGTAATGTCGGTAATATTGATTTTTTCCAGACCAACGTTCCAACAAACATTCCGACCAATTCCTGCGGTATTTTATATTTTCTTTTACTCTCTGATCTATATTATAATTGCAATTTTACAGCGTCCACGACAGCGAATTGTTGCTCAACAGCCACAATCTCCATTTAATCGTCAAAATGTGTTCATTTCAAGAAGACGTGGACAGAGTAACAGTTTTGCTGCTCAGCGGCAAAATGTATTCCAGCAGCCACAGCCGGCTTTCGGTGGCGGACGTATGTTTCTAGATCTAGGATATTGTCGAATCTTTTTGAATCTTCAGAATGCGCTGATCGTGATCCTCAAGGAAGATGCAGTCAGTGGCGTCAGTTCTGTGCTTCACCATCCCATCAGCAATACTTAACGGCGTTCTGCGCAAGAACATGCGGACTGTGTCGTCGTCATTGAATTCGTTTCTTGAAGCATATTGTTTCCTAGGGTCTCTCAACATTTTGCTCACTATTACTAAAGATCCGCTAGGCTTTTCCAAACACACTACGAGTTTCTGAAATTTCTGTATGACAGACAAAAATAATAAATCATTTTTTAAAGGAAACTTCTTCTAATAATTCACTTACACATACTACCGGAGAAATTAAACGATTAACTGGGAAACATGCCATGAAAAATGAGAAAAATAAAAGCGAAAATGGCTGTAGTGAAGAAAGAAAGAAATAATAAAATTATGACCTAGTTATACGCTATCACTTCGAGACTTTACGGAGTAAATTCGGGGGTCAAAATGGGTAGAGGAAGATGGTGAGATGAATTGGGAAACAATGAAAAAGCCATCGTTTAGAGAAGCATCGTGTGTGGCTTCTCGAGGAACTCCTTGAAGTGACGAAGCCAGACGGCTCCAACAGCTCCATCAACAGTCCTGTGATCGCATGACAATGTTACCTTCATAGTCTTAATCTTCTTATATCTGAAATACAAAAACTATATAACTCGATAAATTTCCTAAAAACTCTTACCCTTCAGCCTCGTCTGGGACCAGCTTATCAGATGCTCCTCCGATAGCCAAAATGCATGATTGTGGTGGGTTGATGATCGCGGTGAAATCAGATACAGATCCGAACATTCCGAGGTTCGAGACGGTGAAAGTACCTCCTTGGAACTCATGAGGCTGCAATTTTCCTTCGCGTGCTCTTTGCGCCAATTCTACAATTTCTGAGGCAATCGTGGCGAGTCCCTTAGCGTGAGCATTGAAGATAATTGGAGTAATAAGACCGGCTGGGGTGCTGACAGCTACAGAAACATCGACGTGATGATTCTCACGAATGAACGAGTCCATCCAATAGCTGTTGGCTTCTGGAACTCGTTGACATGCAAGAGCAGAAGCTTTGATGATAAAGTCATTGATTGAGATCTTAGTGGCTTGTCCCGATGTTCCCTTTGCAAGAAGACCGTTGAGCTTTTCACGAACCCTGAATAAGGGTAATTTTTGGAAAGGAAGACTCGGGTTTATTGTTTTAATAATTTAAGAAAACTCACTGAAGAAGTGTATCCAATTGAATTTCGCTGGTCAAATAATAATGTGGAATCGTTGATTTGCTTTCGGTGAGTCTCTTAGCAATTGTCTTACGCATGTTCGAAAGTGGAATATCGGTATAATCTTGACCAGATACGGCTTGAGTTGTGGTTGAAGTAGCGCCCTTTGCTGGAGCCTGGGAAAGATCCGAAGCGAGAATACGTCCTCCTGGTCCACTTCCAGAAACTCCGCTCAAGTCAAGGCCATTTTCAGCAGCAAGTTTCTTAGCGAACGGTGAAGCAGAAACTCTTCCCGATGATGAGTGTGGAATTGGTGCGGACTTTGGAACTGATGGTGCTTGATACATTTGTGCTGGGGGAGATGGTTGCGATGAAGCGGCTGGTTTTGCTGGCTCTGGAGCTTTCTCGGCTGCTGGAGCGGATCCACCAGATGAAGCACCATCGTCCTTGAAATCCTTGAAGGCAGCAACGTCAGCCTCGTTGTCGACGATAATACAGAGAAGCTTGCCAATTGGAACATCCTTCGATCCTTCCTGGATGAGAATCTTGGCAAGATATCCTTCTTCCGGAGTTTCGAATCCCATAGTGGCCTTATCGGTTTCAATCTCGCAGAGCAAATCTCCTTCACTAAGTTGATCTCCTTCTTTTTTCTGCCAGCTTACAACAGTTCCGAGTTCCATAGTTGGAGAAAGTGCTGGGAGAGCTACCCGATTGTGCTTTGGCAGATTTCCTGAAAAAAGGAATTAGTGGACAACCAGTTGGAAAATATAAATAGGAAAAAAGTCTCACCACTGCTATAAAGGCGAACTTGTTTAATACTGAAAGCTGCAGCATTTGGATATTGGCGAGCTACTTGTCCAACAAGTCCTGAGCTTTTGGCGGCAGCTCCGGTGCTGAGGGCCCGACTCGATTGTGTGAAACCGATGTTGGCGGCAGAAATAGCTGCTGTTGTCGAGGGACGAAGCCCACCAATCGTTCTCAACGGCACCGGGAACTTCGACATTACCTGAATATTTTTCAGTTTAAACAAAATTATACTTGTAAGAAAACGTAGAAATAAGATATTTAATACACATTTGCAAACAACAATAAAGAATATAAAATTGTAAAGTTATTAAATTTTAAATGGAATGAAAAGCTAATTTACAAGAAAACTTTATCATCTTTCTGCATACTCGCCTGATTTTCGTAGAGTTTTTGTTGCAATAACTGATTAAAAACTTTATCACAGACTGATAAAACGTCAGAATTCCTGATCAGAAAAGAGTGTTCAGAAAAATGAGAAAAGAAAAAATTAGACGGGGACAACGACACTCCGTTTTAAACACGCGCGCCTTGTTTATCACACCGATTTTTTTTTATTTTCGCGACGAAAAAAAATGTTTTTGATAGGTTTTCCCAAGAGAAGTGTGTTTTCTAATGTGTTCTTTTTGTAAAAATTGTATTTTATAACAGAGATGACATCTTCGATCCCATTCCGTTCGTTCAACGAGAAATATGAGTGTAACGACGATGATAATTTCACCTACTCAAGCACTGAACAGGTTTGTAACCCCGCCATGTAATTATCATGTACGATTATGAGTATTTCAGAAACGTATTGAAACAATGCTTTTCGAAAACTACAATTCACTGGTGTTAGAACCATTCAAGACCACAAGCGACGAAGATCTCGCCGAATTGACGATTTTCCGTCAGAAACATGCCTCGTATTTGCTCAGATATCTCAAAAACTGCCCGTCGAGCTACGCAGTAAGTTTGATTTGTGAGAAGTGGTTTTTAACATTACAATTTTTAGACCTTAGACGCTAGTCGTTCATGGATGTGCTACTGGGGAGTTAATGCACTTAAAATTTTGGACGCAGAAATTCCAAACGATGTTATCGAAAACATTATTGTTTTTCTTAAATCTTGTGAACATCCAGAAGGTGGCTATGGTGGAGGACCAGGACAATTGGCTCATTTGGCTCCAACGTATGCCGCTGTCATGTGCCTAGTGTCTCTACAAAAAGAAGAAGCTCTACGATCTATCAACAGAGTCACACTGTTCAATTTTTTGAAGAAGTGCAAGCATGAGAGCGGAGGATTTTATATGCACGAGGGAGGAGAGGTAATAATTTATTAATGAATATCTCTGGCAATGGTTCAAAAGCTCTAAATGTACTGAAACTCCTGCATAGACTTGATGAAGTCCTACTCAGAGTGAAACTTCTACGTACTCTTGCATAGAACTTTAGGATCCTTGCTGCACACTCTACGAATTGCCTCTAGTGTTGTTTTTTTTGCCAGAGATATCATAAAAATTCTGAGCTATCGAAAATTGAACATTTCCAGATCGATATGAGAAGCGCCTACTGTGCACTAGCAACATGCGAGATTGTGGGCCTACCTATGGATGAGATATCAAATGGTGTGGCCGAATGGATTATCAGCTGCCAGAGCTTTGAAGGTGGTTTCGGAGGAGAACCGTATACAGAGGCACACGGAGGATACACTTTCTGCGCGGTCGCCTCGTTGGTTCTGTTAAACAGGTCAGTTATTGTTATCTTTGAAAATGAGAAGAGACAGACCATCACGTGAACACCACATGTTCTTTCTTATAAAATCATATCAATTAAGTTAGTTCAGAATTTGAAATAAGATCATTGATCCTGATGATTTCCAGATTCCGTCTTGCTGATATGGAAGGTCTCCTTCGTTGGGCCACGCGCCGGCAGATGCGATTTGAGGGTGGTTTCCAGGGAAGAACAAATAAACTTGTTGATGGATGCTACAGCTTCTGGCAAGGTGCCATCTTCCCACTTTTGGACGGAGAAATGGAACGAGAAGGCCGATCATTGGAGAAAGGTCTTTTCGAGGCGCGAATGCTTGAAGAGTACATTCTTGTTGGATGCCAATCAGTACATGGAGGATTCAAGGATAAGCCGGACAAGCGTAAGATCCAGTTTTTATAACTAAAAATGACTTCAATTTTCAGCCGTCGACCTGTACCATACATGCTACGTTCTCTCAGGATTATCAGTTGCTCAGAAGTACTCTCTCGCTCGCGATGGGAAAATACTTGGTGGTGATGTTAACATGCTTGCTGAAATTAATCCAGTTTTCAACGTGACCATTGCTTCTGAACAATTTGCCAAGGAGTTCTTCACTTCTCATTGATCGTTCGATATGTATCCTTTCAATATGATTTCATTCGTTAATCTCGCTTCTTAAAGACGTCCCATATACGAGTTTCTTAATTCATATTTGCCTAAATTATGTTTTCCACCCGATTTTTTAAATATTTTTGTATAAAGTTGTAACAAAATTTTGTTTTCTGCTTCAAAAATTTCATAACAAGTTAACTTTCTCTAAGTATTTATTTTATGTCAATGTGCTATATTTATTAAACTGTATTTTTAAACAATTTAAGATTATTCATTGTCAGTAATGAAGCTGAAAAAACGTCCAATGAAGCTGGCGGCGAAACCAAAGCCGAAGCAGCCAACGGAGAAGCTGGGAAAAGCACAGAAGATGAAGCTGAAAGAAGATAATTTGGCTAGCGTGAGTGATTTTTTGTTTTTGAATTTTTAATTAATAAAATTATTCTTTACAGGCGGAAAAGATTATGGCTCAATTTGAGAGCGGTGCCGTGCACACGAACAAGAAGAAGCAAGCACAAAATGGAGCAGCCAAGCCGGTGGCCCATAAACCTGCGAACCCGGAAAACTCTAATCAGAAACGTCAATTCAAGAAAATTCTTGGACAAGATGGTATTCTAGTTAAACATCAAGAAGGAACCAAATGGTATAGCTATCAAATCGATCATGTTCATGATGAAAAGACCGAAAAAATGAATGCATCGGAGATTCAAAAGCTTCTTGAAGAGGGAAAGGATGAGATGGCTCAAGATGCAGCTCTGCTCCAGACGAAGGAGAAACAAGATAATGGATCTGAAGCTTCGTGGTTGTATTCAGTGATTTCAAAGGGAACAGCTACTGATAAGAGAACTGCAATGCAACTTCAAATGCACAAATCTCCCGTTCACTCTTTGGAATATATCGAGAAACTTATTGCTTCGTGCAAAAAGCAGGGAACCAGAGATGTCGTTGACATCATTCGTATGTCAAAATTAATTTGAAACTCCGACATTATTATTACTTTTTCAGCTATTCTCGAGGACGTTTTCATCAATCACTGTCTCCCAGAAAATCGAAAGTTGATTCCATTTTCCAAGCGTGCATTGAGAGAGCTCACCGAGCTCTCATCTGGAAATCAACGTTTGCGTCGAAAAATTTTGCTGATGTGGGCTTTCGAGCATGAGCTCAAAATTCTTTACCAACAATTTATTGAAACTCTCGTTGAAATTATTAAAAGACCATTGGAAGAAGTGATTAAAAGATCGTTGAAAACTCTTGCGAATTGTTTGATGGGACGGCCCGAATCTGAGAATGTAGGAAAATTTTAATGATTTTTAAAAAATTAATTTTGGAATTTTTCAGCTTATTCTCTCAGCACTTGTGAATGCTTTCGGACATCCAAACTACAAAATCGGAGCTTTCACTGTTGTTCTCCTAGAAGGAATTTCTAGAAAACATCCAGCAATGAGAATAGTTATGGTTGAAGAAATTGAGAGATTAGCTTTCAGGTTTGTTTTTTTAATTCTTGTGGTTTATAGAAGAAAAATGAATGTTTCAGAAAGAACGTAAATGAACGAGCTCATCTCTACGCAATGACGTTCCTTTCTCAAATGAAATTTTCGAAAAAGGACTCGGATCTCTGTTGTCGTCTCATGTCAATTTACTTGTCATTATTCAAGACTATCGTAGGAAAGAAAATCACTGACAATCGCCTTCTTCCAATTATTCTTGCCGGTGCAAATCGTGCATTCCCATTCGCAAAAGACGCTGATAAGCTTCTTGAAGATGTCAAGGATGTTTATTTTTTGGCTCACAACTCCAACTATCGAACTGCAATTCCGGCTCTGAAGTTATTGTTCCAGTTCCATAAAATGAATGACTACGTGTCGGATCGTTTCTACAATGCTCTGTACAGGAAGCTTCTTGATAATTGTCCAGCCGGCGCTTATGCTCAACTTCTCAAACTCATGTTCGACACAATGAAGGAGGATTCATCGGCTCAAAGAGTTCGAACATTTGTGAAGCGTCTTCTGCAAGTGGCCGTAAATTCACAACCAGATTTCACTGCCAGCATTCTGATCCTCATCTCTCGTCTTCAAAAGTTGAGAGGAACAACTGAGAAGCTTGTTGTCCTTTCGAAAGATATTGATGTAGGCACTCATTAATTAATTATTATTCTTATTTAATTATTTCAGCCAGCCGCTCGTGTTGTTGCTCAAATGCAGAACGATGAGGATGATGAGGAGCGATACGTTGATCTGGATGTTGAAGGAAACGAAATTTCTCGGAACGGAGTGAAAAAAGAGGAAAAGGAAGAAGAGGACATTGTGATTGAGGAAAATGAAGACGAGGATAAGAAAAAGGTTCAGCCAGGAAAACTTGGAGCATCCTCATCTGGCGGCTGGGTTCATCGAAGCATTGGTGCTCGAGGAGCCAAGACTCCGTATGATTCTGTTGCTCGTAATCCATTATTCGTTGATGCATCTCACACAGCTGACAGCGAACTTCTTCTTCTTTCAAAACATTATCATCCTTCTGTCGCAGTTTTTGCAAAAGCTCTCATGGAAGGAAGAGAAATCAATTACGGAGGAGAAGCTTTGAATGATTTCACATTAATGGCATTCCTGGATCGATTCGCTTTCCGTAATCCAAAAGATGTCACTAAGACTACTGGAACCAGAATTGTTAGAAAGAAGGCACACGATCCATGGGGAGTCAGAAAATTGGCAGTTGGATCAAACGTAAGAATTGTTAATATATTTTTCCCTTTAAATAAATTATAATTTTCCAGGAATACACCCAAAAGCGTCGTGAAGAGATTCCAGCCGACGAGCGCTTCCTTCATCGTTATACGTCAAGTCTGCAGAAGGAAAAGAAGGTGAAAAAGGAGAATGGCGACGATGATTGGGAGTATGCAGAATCTGTAAGCTCTGCCGAATTTGATCAATTACTCGAGCGATTCGAACCGGGAGAGCTCAACGAAGAATTTGATATCGACTATAGTAAAGAGTTTGGAGCTGAAAAGAGCAAGAGAAATAAGAAGAAGGATGTTGAGGAGGATGACGTGGATATGGATGAAGATGATGATATTGACTTGAATGATTTGAATGAGGAAGAAGATGGTGGAATGGAAGATGATGATGAGGATGATGGTGATATGGATGATGATGATGAAGATGACGAAGACGCTGAAGATGATGATGAAGTAGATGATGATGATGAGGATGATGATGAAGATGGCGGCTTTGGAGGAAAGAGTTCTGCGAATATCTTTGGAGATGCTGACGAGTCTAGTGATGAAGAAATCGGAGCTAATGATTACGAAATGGCCGGAGATAAATTCGCAGAAATGTTGGAAGATTTGGAAGAGGACGATGGCAAACGTGGAAAGAAGAAAGGTGGAAAGAAGAGAGGATCGACTGGAGGTTTCAAGAGAGGTGGAGCCAAAAAGTTCAGAAAGCGTTAAAGCTTTTGGATTCATTAATTGTTATTTGTTTTTCTCTGTTGTTTTTTTTTGAATTTTGTTTTCGTATATTTTATCATGTTGACGGAATAAATGTTATCCTTGAAATTACTTCTATTTACTGAGACTTCGCTGAGACTATTTCAGCCGAAACTACAGTAACCTGATAGATTTTCGTAGTGAGCCAGTTTTTTTGAAATTAGAGCGCGCTAAAAAACGCAAAAAACCTAGAATTCAGTAAAATTTGTAACTTCATTTCATGTTTCCAAGATCCCTGTGATAATTTGATCTATAGCTCATTTTTATTCCAGAGGGTTACTGTAGCTCTGAAAAATGAACTAATAGTTTTGTGCTGAATCTTAAATGAGTGTGATAATGAAATATCACCGAAACCTGTTGAAAATTGCTTTCCATGATTTGTTTAAAACGCCGGTCATTAAAATACAAAGAAATTTATTGAATTTCACGAGAAAAATTAGCGGAATACATTAAAGAAATGAGAAAATATTTGACATGGAACGAGTTGGTGTGTGCGTTAGTTTTCGAAATCTTCTTCTTCTTCGATTGCTTGTTCTCTTCTCTTTATAATCGACGAAGGACTGAGGAAATTGTTCGTAGTTTCGAGAAGACTGTCTCGGCGGACGAAGGATGTGACACGACGCTTCTTTGTGGCAAGTTCATCGGTGTCAAAGTCGTCATTTCCTTCTCCAAATCCAAGAAGAACTTCGGGTTCGACTGGCTGATTCAACTCCGAGACGAGTGGGAACGATGGAAGAATTCTTTGTGGGACATTCACTGAAAAAATAATTTTCTTGATGGTTATTTTTTATGATAACCAACCTGATGGGTCCACGTGAACCAGAACAACAGAATTGACAACGGCGGCCGACTCCTTTGTCACGACAATAGTCGATTTCGTGAATTCATCGAGGAGCGAACTCTGAAAGATAAATCACATTATTGAGACACATTTCACGGAAAAACTAACCAATTCGTCTGTTGCTTTCTTGGTGCAATCCGAAACCAGCTCGCCAGTTACTTTGCACTTTTCACTGGTTGCCGAGAACCTGCTTTTCAAGGTGTTCGAAAACTCCCTTGCCTCTCCACGCGTAGCTTCAGCCTCATCCGAAAATGACTTGAGAGCGACCTGAAAACAATGTATTATCTTGCGCGATTGAACAATATTTGGGTTTATGAAAATAGAACAACTTCGAGAAATCGATTTGTATAAATGGATAAAATAAAAATTTGCTGCGAACCTTGACTTCATTTTCCTTTTCCTCCGCTCGTTCCTTTTCAACTTGAATGTGGTTCTCCTGTTTTGCATCAGTCTGCTTCAGAGTCTTTTTCGTGTCGTCCATTTCTTGTTTCACATCGCAAGTCTCCACAATGTTGTCTTCGAGTGATTGAACTACGGTTTCTGCTGTGTTTAGAGTATCCAGAATTGTTTCTTGGTTGTTCTGATCCGCAATTACTTGCCTGAAAAATAAATTATCAAAACATGATCTCACAACAACTATAATGGTCTGAAAACAATTATCAGAAAAAGTCCGCTTGCAAAACTTACTTTTCATGATTCTCCGCAACTTTCGTCGACAGCTGCTCAACTTGCAACATCAATGCCTTCATGGAATCAGCCATCGAAGAACAGGCAGCTCTCACATGCTCCACATTCTTCTTACTTTCATTCGTTCGTGCTTCGTAGCTATCACATGTGGTTTGATGGAGAGTAGATACCAATGGTTTCATATCTTCTGTGAAGTCGGATACTTGTTTCTTCACCTCATCCAATTTGTCAACTACCATCTGAGTGAATTCTTGAGATTTGGCCGAGTATGACTTGTAAAAATCATCACACGTCTTCATGACTGTTTCCAATCTGATTCGATTTTCCATCGATATGGCAGTCATGTTGTCGATGACTTTCTTCTCCGCTTCCGACGATTTCTTCATTATGCATATGGCATGTGTCTCCATATCCATTGCCGTACTCTCAATGTCTCGATGAGCAGATTCCATTGATTTGACATGAGGGCAAATATTTTCCGACAACTTCTTTGATAACAGATCACCATCAGCTTTCAGCGAGTTCGTCAGCTTTGAGGTCGTGTCGATGAAATCACTCATCTGAAAAAAAACATCTAACTAAGAATGAGATAATCCTAATATTACCTTTTTCGAGAAGTGGTCAATGACGATTTTATTCCTGTCGTCAGCTCTTTCCATCTCATCAACTTTTCGCCAAAATGCACGAAGATCAGTCTGCATTTCATCAGCTGCTCCTTGAGATGTTGTAAGTTGATCGAATGCCTTCAGTGCTGATGTGTGCATCAAACCGATAACTTCGATATGCTTGTTGAGCACATCGTTAGTATCTGCGAGTTCTTTCTCTTTGACAGCCATTTCGCGAATTCGATCTCTCAGACGATCCTCGAGTTCTCCTTTTCTCTCGTACAACTGTCTATACTGCTCATCCATGTGCATCTGATCTTCAGTGAAAATTCGCAAACGATCCACAGCATTATCCAAATGTTGTTCGAGCTCCTGAACTTTTTCCGAATTCTTTTGGAACTCATCATGCGATTCTTGGCTGATAATAACACCATTTTTTTCTCTTGCAGCTCTCAAGTCTCTTCGCAGCTTCTCAATTTCGTCCGAATACTCTTTGAGGATAGTCTTCTTTGATAATTTTGTGTTGCAGACTGGCTTATTCTTGATATTGGCCGCTCTCATAGCATATTCCAAAGTACTCTGACTTTCCTCGAAATTGGAGCTTGAAGGAGATAGCGTAGCAATCAAAGAAGTGATTGTAGATCCACCGAGGCTGTCCTGTAGAAGACGAGTTAACTTCGACTCTCTGTATGGAATATGCTGGCCATTGGTTGTCAGTAAACGAATTACTCTTCCCAGCGTCAGAAGCGATTGGTTAATGGAACCAGCCTCTTTAGCACGATTTCCTTGTGCTCCTGATCGTCCGATATTTTCAGAACCAGCCAAGTCAACGAGATTAAGCTTTCCTTGCTTCACCAGTTCCTCGCCAGTGGTTGTATTCTCCCGAATGACGACATTGACCATGAAGAGACTGTGAGATCTGCTACTGTGCATGTTCATCAAAGTGGCCGCCGTTCGTCTTTTCTCAGCACCCAACTGTAGAAGTTTGAAGACATCTGAACGATTTCGCACAGGCACTTCTTCCACGCCCGAAACGATTACTCCCTTCTTGTTTGGATCATCAAAAATGCGAAGGCGTTCACGATCTTCATTATCCGTCGAAGCCAAGAGATCGAACAGTTCTTCATTGTAGAGTTCGATGTAACTGACT
This sequence comes from Caenorhabditis elegans, assembly GCF_000002985.6. Lineage (NCBI taxonomy): Eukaryota > Metazoa > Nematoda > Chromadorea > Rhabditida > Rhabditidae > Caenorhabditis > Caenorhabditis elegans. The sequence goes on from NC_003283.11 coordinate 14,456,189, forward strand.
CGAAGCGAATACTCCTCACAGCCGCATCTTTCCAACTGCTCGAAAATATCCTCAACGGCACGAGGTATGATTCCAGTCGTAGGGTCATCAGTTGAGCTTTTTGCGTCTGTTCTCCCTCCTTCCATTGTGAACGTTTTTCCGGTTCCAGTTTGTCCATAGCTGAAAATTACTATTATATTGAATATTATTGAACCGTCCTGTCTACTAACGCAAAAACTGTGCAATTAAATCCTGCGATAACCTTCTTAATTTGTGATGACACGAGGTCCGAGTAGATTTCTTCCTGAGTCGTGTCTGGGTCATAGGTCCGGAAAAATGGGCCAAATGACTTTCCCTTCAACTCGATAGCTTGTTTTCCTTTGTCCACTTTCACAACGTTGGTGCACTTTTCACTGCGCTCGGTGCCATTCATTGGCCTATAAAAGGGGCATATTTAACTGAAGTAAAAATAAGTTTAAAACTCACCGAATACGAACAGCGACTCGCAAATTGGACGTGGGCTCGGAGTGCTTCTTGCGGGATGCCATTGTCGAATCCAACTAAAAATAACTAATAAAAATTGTAACTAATAAAAGTGCAACAGGAAAATCAATTTGAAATACAATGATTCGCGGCGTCGTGCGATAGAGCGCACCCGCAATAAATGCATTTACCTCATGGGAAAGAAAGTAACCTGCAAAAATCTTACCATTTTAAACAACAACCCAAGTGAATCGAATGACTGAAAACGAAAAATTAGCAGGGTATTCGGCAGTAGCACAAGATTGAGACAAGAAGAGCAACAAACCGAATCAATAGAGAAATAAAAATGAATTTATATTTTTAGAAACGTGATAACTACATAAGTAGTGGTTAATTACTGTGATATATTTGGAGCGAGGAACAACGGAAAGGACACGCGAAAGCAAAGCATAATCGCAAAATTAAATTTTAAAACTTCTAAAGTTTTTAAAAAAATTTGTTCCTCATAATGCTTAAAAATCTCATCGAAAGCAAAACTATAAACATTCTAGAAATTAAAAAAAAATGGCGATTCAAAACTTCGCGGCTGAACATTGCTGGGTCCTGTCACGAAACAGCTAGATTTGATGTGTGCGCCTTTAAAGAAGTAGTACGGTATGCAATGGTCTCGCAGCGATCGAGCAAGCTTACGCGGAGTTTTCAAATTTATTTTTGGGGTTTTTCACTTTTTTATCATTTTTTCGTTTCTTTCGAGTATCTGCATTAAACATCTTTGCAGTTAAAAATTGCAGAAAGTCAAACGGGTAAGAAAGGTAACAATCAGCATGGTGATAAGCATCGATGTACCGCTCAAAGCGTCGGAGGAAGCGACTGTGAAGTTCCTATTGTAATAAAAAGTATTTTATGCCGGATTAATAAATTTTTTCTTGCAGAGGAATAGTTTTTGGTTCTCACAAGAAACTCGGCTTGCAATCAAATCGTCGTGAGTGCTTCAGACACGATGTTCTTCAAGCAAGCAAGCTCATTCAGTGGATTCTCAGTAACGAGAGGAAAAACAGAAGATCTCTCTCCATTGCGTGTAATTTGGTGTACGGAAACACCATAGTTCTCAGTACTCAAGTTGCTCGACTTCTTCGTACGTTGCCAGTATTTAAATTATCACTTTAACAAATATTACAGAAGATGCAATTCGTGCTCGAGAGATCGTCGCATTCACTTCGTACCTCGCGGAAGAAGATGAGAGGAAACGAAAAACTCGTGAACAGATGGAAGGTGACAACTCTAAAACACCAAAGAAGAAGAGAAGAACGATGGTTGAGGAATTTCCTCTCACTCCTACCCCGATCGTAAGTCTAAATGTTTCAAAAATCAAAATTAAAATAAAATCTATTACAGAGTGTGGCTCTAAAACAAAACATTACAATGCCAGATGTTCTCAGTCTTCACAAGAACGACCAAATTAACGTTGAAGACGATTTGGCTGCACCAACAATGGAACAACTTGAAATGATGTACGGGATGTTGGAATCAGAAAATCGGAACACAGCGATTGATTTGTAAGTTCTCTCCTTATATTGTTTGCAATATATATAGAATATTTCAGAACATTCATCGATCGATATTCCTCCAACGATTGCCGTCAAAATGTTCATAATCTGAATTTGGAGACTGATTTTCAACGCCCATCTGATGACTTTATCCGGAGCCAGCTCATGACACCTACCAAATCTATTCCACAAGGTTGATGATTAAAAATGAATTGTAGAAATATTGTTTTTTATTTATAGAAGAGGAATTTCAACCAGCCACACACCTGAAGGAAATGCTTCTTTTCCGCCAACTCCCCATCACACTAGACGAAACTGAGAGAAGAAGAAGCATGGAAGAAGAAATGGAGGAAGCGAGGAACTCTGGAATCGTATGTATAATATTTAAAGTCTTTAAAAACCGAATGATCATTTTCAGAACACCGAGTTTATTCCGCCACAACAAATGGATGTTCCACGACTTGTCTCGGAAAACATGGATCTAGATGACGAAGTTTCGATTCCAATAAGAATTCCCAAAGTTCCTCTTAGTGCTACAAAGAAACAAACGTCTGAGAACGAAGGAGCAGAAGAAGGGATCAATTATAAAATTCCATTAGTATGCGATCAAGATGAGAAAACAATATTATTCCGCTTTTTTCTTTTCAGAGAGAAATGCATCACATAATGGAAGATTATTCCAGTCTTCACTTCAAAGACCCGGAGCCTCTATACCGAAAGACAAGCAAAGTGATGAATTTAAAAGAGCTGTTGAACCCAATTCCTTACTTCCTTCGAAAAGGTGAGCACTTTTAACCGTTTCTCAGAATCTTTAGACTTTATTGACGCTCCCTGTTTTTATTGTAACGTTTCAGGATGCAATACAGACATGTGGGATCTGTTCAAGGTGAAAACGAGGAAGTTTGATTCCACAATTGGCCACGATGTATCTGATACTGAAGAAGAGGACGAAGACGAGGAGACTGAGAGAAGAAATCGACTTAAAGCTGAACTTGAGCCCTTGGAGACCATCGACTTGTCACAGATGAAGTTCATGACGACTCCACTGAAGGATAAAAGTCCTATGTAAGCATTTTACATAATCACCAAGCTTAGAGCACATGAGTAATTTTCAGATTGACTCCAGTGCATCGACCGGAAGAAATTGAGTTTCGTGAAGAGCTCGAACTTCCACGGTTTGAACAATTTGAGCCGATGAATGTGAATCCGATTTCTCCAAAGTTTCAGTTTGGTTTTTTGAGATTTTGAATATGATTTTTATGTTACAGAATGGAAGAGCCGGCGCTATTTGAAGACAACTGGAACTCCAAACCGACGTGGTCAAATACAAGTTCTGAAAACATTGCGGATGCGCTCACCATCCGTGGGAATATTATTCGGTAGGCTGAATAATAAGGTTGCATTATTTGTTCAAGCGGTTATTTTCAGCCAGCTGGATGATAAAAGCCCCTTCGAGGTCACTCTGGATTCGATGATCCCGGTTGCTGCGACATCTCGACGAGAAGCTGCTCGGACATTCTATACAGTTCTTGGTAGATTAAATAGTTTATTACGTCATTTTCAATATTTTGCGTGTTTCAGAGCTCCTCAAAGAACGCAAGATTAAGGCCACTCAACGTGCTCCGTATGAAAATATCGATTTGCTGCTATCAACGGATGATAGTGAAGATATCGACGATCTGGCAATGGCTGATTTCTAACTGCACACTTTTTCCTTTTTCTGATGTCCTCTTTAGATCTGCTAGTTAATTACTATTATTGTATTTTAGAATTTTTATCTTAGTAGTGTAGCTGCATTTAGAATCATAATTATTTCTCCCACTTGTAAAATCTTTCTGTCCATTTTAATTTTTTTTCCCTTCGTGGCTCTCATGTTCAGTTTCCATCGTGTCTCATTCCTATTCCCAGTTTTTTTCTAGATAAAAACTCATTTCGTTCGAAAAACGTTGTTACAGGTAGCTTTAAAGGCGCACACTTTTTCAGTCGTGTCAAGATCATATACATAAGTCGTGAAGTAGTGTTTTTCACAATCTTTAATTGCAAAAGTGCTTAAGTAGCTAAAATCGCGAAAAAATACGAAAAATCGCCTAGAGTTGCCGTAAAGCAAGAAATTAATTATCTGCTTGTCCGAGAGGAGTACACACGCGGGGGCGCTCATTTGCGCGCGAAATTCAAATTAAATTTACGGCGAGATTTTTTTCGGCACTGAAGGCTCATAACTTCCGTTACATTTTTTTGACATATCGATTTGTCAGAGCATAGAGAATCTTCTAAAACACAGTCTCAAATTCGACTACATCACCTTTACATAAATTGAAAAAAAGAAAGTATTTTCCAAAAAGGTAACTTACGTTTGACCGTGGTTATCTCTTATCTTAAAAGGTCATCTTTGCTGACTATAAATATTTGAAATTCCATCAGACAAATCAGTTTACTCGATTTTGTTCCTTTTGAACAACAATACTCGATGCCCAAGTCAAATAGAAGAATCGTTCGTGCAAGGGATTCAAAAGGACGCTTCCTACCCGGAAAGAAGGCCAAGTCTGTTGCCAGCAAGTCTCGTTCGAGATCCAGAAGCCGCAGTGTTGTGAGCCGTAAGACGACCCGTACCAATTCGTTGACTCGTCGTCGTTCATCGACGAAAGCTCCTTCGTCTGCCCGTCAATCCAGATCTCGCTCAAGATCTCGCTCAAGATCTCGCTCCAAATCCCGCTCCACGTCTTCCCGCCGTTCCCGCTCTCGCTCAGCTCGTCGTGTCTCGTTCAAGCGTGGACGTCCTGCTTCGTTTGCTATGAAGAGTCCTGAAGAGAAGACGGCCGCAAAGAAGACGGCCGCAAAGATAATCCTTAGAGTAGATTAGCCACCTGGAATGAGATACAGAATGACTAACTGAACTAACTGACATATGACTAACTGAATAAACAGATTTTTATGAGCTCTTGTTTTGTGTTTTGCTTTTGAAATCCTTTATGGTTTCTTCAGAATTGTACAATTGTACATTTTGGTGCGTGCATGGAATGGCTTATCAGTCTTTTTCGCAAGACAGTAGAACCATTCTCTGTTCTTTGAAATTTGAGTGAAAGTTTATGACTGGCTTTTTAGGCTTACTGTTTGAAACCGCATAGTGATCTCAGATCAAATTGAATCTGGTTTTTAAGAGATTTTCCTAAAAATGAAAAGTTAAAAGTGGAGTAGCACCATTGGCTGGAGTTTTTAAACAACAACTCCTATGATGCCAAATGACCAAATATATCATAATAAAACGTTTCAAAAAAATTGGAAATGTTTTATTTACTGTCAAAAAGTGGCAATTAAATACTTGGTTTTTACTCATAATTTTGGAAGTCGACCAAAAAAATTCCTACGTTTTTCCTACATTTTTAAAACTTTAATTTCGCTTTAATTATTCGTATTAAAACATTGTAGGGGATGGGAACACGCGACATTGCTCTAGATTTCCTGAAAAGCTAATAGATTTCAAAAATTTGTCAAATTGCCAAAACTTTGACTGAAACTTAAAAACAAACCTAAAACTTTTCGAAGTATTCTATTATGATATTCGGTTGTATTGGATTATCATAAGTGTATTTACAAAATCAGACAAAATTCCCAATGGCGATACTGTCGTGAAATCATTTGCTCTCCATTCAAGGAACTTTTCAATTTTAAGTCCAGGAAAAAGCTGAACTGGTCCAAAAAATTTCAATGAGGATCTAAAATCTTAAGACTGCACAAAAATAATTGAACTATGTAATTATCTTTATTTGTTTACAAACTAGACTGCAATTTAAAAACTGTACTATTCAAAATATATACAAAAATGTTAAGATCAATGGAAAAATGCAACTATTGAGATTCTGGCATACACCTGAATTTGGAAAGAAATCCGAAAAAGTTGGTCTTTTTAGCTTCCACTTTTGGAACTTCAATCAAAAGTTTTCCGTCTTCTGATAAATTTGATGAAAGGTGTGTGACGTCAACATCTTCTGGCAAGACTATTGATTTTGAATATGTTTGGGTTGTAGAAATATTATCGTTTTCAATTTCTTGATGTTCAGCTTTTATCGACAATTTTCTTCCTTCTAAATTAATTTTCAGTTCTTCTGGTTTTACATCGGGGACGTTGAGATTCACAGAAAATTTCTCATGAGTATCGACAATCTGAAATTCAAATCTTGAATGTTTTCATTTGCACATTTCCATAGGATTGGTTTTCCAAATTTCTCGAATCTGACACTTCATTTCGCACAAAATATCAGAACTAGTGCTAGTTCCTGCCTGCGTTGTGCCTGATGCCTACCTTATGTCTGCCTCAAGTATGAATTCGATAATAATTTTGTGCGCAATTAAAATTTTGTCTTTTTTGGAGTATGTTGGGACACTGTACACAATTTTATTCGAAATTGATTTCGCGAACGCTAAAAAATAAAATCAAAACTAACCTCATTCCGACAATCTGACAAATCATCATTATTCTCTGAAATTGGTACATATTCTCGATCCAATCTCCCATTATCTCCAAATACCATTTCACCAAGAGTTCGCGGGTCGAAAAACGGGTTGACGGACATTTTTTGTTGTCAAAAACTCAAAAAGTGTGACTATTTATATAAGTGTTATTTGTTCAGAACCTTCTGTATGTATAAATGATGCTCGTGATTATTTACCAGAGAGCCCATGCGACAAGGCATCAAAGTTCTAGATAAAAAATGTTTTCCAAAGTAATAAACTCTTTGACAGTAGTTCAAAATGATGTAGACATGGAAACAGTACTGGAAATAATAATATTCTCAAAATGCCAGTTAAAAGGGAAATATCCGAAAGCTTTGCTATCTTGAATTGAAAATATGTTCCCAACTGTTAAAAGTAAACTTGAAATAGCATCAGTTGCCGAGCAAAATGGAAGATAGTAGTCACAGAGCACATTATATGAATTAGAACTTCCAAAAATTAGTTGCAGTGATTCAAAATCATTAATGTATATCTTTTTTTCAGGGCCGCGCGCACGCAGCCCCGATACGCAAAAATTAAGCTGTTGGCGAATCTCAACTCGAGACTGCCACATAGGTCAGCCCGCCCAAAAGTGCAATGGGTAGGCCTCACCATGGGGATTCCGCCTTCTTGATCGCGAAATAACCCCCAGCCAGGTAAGTTTATGAGACGGGGGGTGGAGGGAGTGGTGTGCTCGTGTGTTCCGACATTTTGCGGGTTCCGCTGCTCACCATGTTTAGCGTACGTGAACTCCAAATTTGAAAGATAAGAAAATGATGTTTAATTGCACATTTCTCTTTCTCGAACTTCAAAGCAGTTAAAAAAAAGTAAAAGAGTCTGTTTATTTACAATTTCGATTCTCAATTTGAGATCACAAAAAAGAAAAAAAATAAAAGTATTTATTCAATATGATGATGGTCCATGCTGGCTTCTTTGACTGGAACTGATCTTCCACAAACACCTTCCAATTTCGGTGCTTCAATACAAAGTTTTCCATCATTCGAAAGATTAGTTGCAACTGAAGTAATATCAACATCTTCTGGAAGAAGAATCATTCTTGAGAACGACTTTCTCGATGCACCATGTTCATTCTCCACGTCATGTTCTCCTTGAATTGACAGTTGTCTTCCTTCCAGATTGACTTTCAGCTCTTCTGGCTTGAAGTTGGAGACATTGAGATTTACAGCAAATTTATCATTGGAATTCATTATCTGAAAATAAAAATAGTTTGAAATTTCATTTTTCACCTCTTTTTAAAAGTTTTTCAGAAACATTGGTTGTTTACAAGATGAGGTTGCTTGATTCTTATTATCCAAATGCGAAAGTTGGCAATGTTTACTCTCGCCACGAACAAAAAATTTCACAATCGCACAAAAAGGTGTGCGCCTTTAAGAGTTACAGTAATCCGCTCCCGGTTTTTTGTAATGGTTTAGATTTTTAGTTAAAAAGCATCGAAAAAAAAACCATGAAAGTGGATTACTGTAGTTCATAAAAAAGCATACTTTTCTGATTTAGTTGAAATCTTAAATTCTAAGCGAAGAATAATAAACCAACCTCAGAATCATCGGTCATTGGGTTAAAAGTTCCAGAAATTGGCATAAGCCGGCGTTGCATTCCGCCCATATCTCTCATCATTTCACCGAGTTGAGAGTCTCGTTTTGGGTTGAAGAATGGGCTGACAGACATTTTTTTTTCGTTGAAAAAGTTGAGTAGACGATATAGAAATTTTGGGGTTGGTTTGTGAAAACCTGAAAATCTCGCCCTTTTTATACGAGACTTTGTGTTTTTGTTTTCCTTTTCTAGACTTCTCGAGTTATTTTCTGTTGTGTTGTTGTCGTCGACCAGAGAGCCAACTTCGATGCATCAAAAATCTAGAGAGTAAATATTTTGGTGAGACGCAGTTATTTTTTCGTCTAAGTCTCCGCTTGTAGGTCTGCTGGAGAATTCTAGAAGGCATCAGTGATCCATAATAGAGGATAAAGTAGACTCTCCTGAAACAAAATTAAAAAGATAAATCGAAAAGTAGATGACACCAGTTGCCGAGCAAAATAGAAGCTAGTAGATACAGGTCGTAGTGTCTGAAAGAGAATTTTCAATAATTAGATAGGTGAAAACTGAGATCTCATACCGTTTGAAAAAATTGTCCAATATTTTTTGAAAAAATTTATTATCTGGTCATTTTAGCGCCATAGAAATAATTTCATATTATATTCTTGGCAACTGGCCGTACTCCACCTTCAATCAAAATCGAATTGTCTCTATAGATACGTTTATTGTGTATATCAAAGTACAGTATTCATTTTATTTGTCAATACCAAAAAGAAACTTCCGGTGTAGCTTCGGTAATATAATTAGGTAATCGAAAATGCGATGCGAGACAAATTGGGATGCACAGAATTTTCCACATTACCAAAAACGACTCTAAAATATTTCTGGATATCAAATGAAAAAAAGAGGCAAATCACATCGTGAATATTACACTTCAAGTACGACAATTGAATTATCAAAGGTGTAGTTACAACATCAGCTAACGACATTGATAGCATTGAAGTCGATGCACAATTGTATTCTAAATTTGATAGAAAATATGGAAGCGTGACCTGAAAGCAAAAATTCAAAAACCAATGATGTAGGTGCAAAACTGACCAACTTGAAGAACATAACTAGACAACTCTGGAAAAAAACGTACTCATGTAGATAAATGTGTTGCTGAGAATGTTGGTGACTATTTTTTCGCGTAACAATCATAACAGGAATGTAAATTAATGGAGTGAGCAAAGGAAGTACAATGTTCAGAAAAAGTAGTAATATCTGAAAAGATGGAACCAAAGTTTATGGGGGCTGTTTTTGGAAAAGTCTGCGGAATGTGGGTTTGCCTTCAACCGAGTTTTACAAAAGTAAAATATGTTTTTTAGAAGATTATGTGAAAACTGAATATCATCATATGCAACTAGATTACTTGCATATAAGTTTTGTCATTCAATAGTCAGCGCTTTGAAACTGTTTCTTATTAATTTTCAGGTGTCAAACTCAAGAATCTAGTCCAGAGCAAAATCTCAAAATTGCTGAAAATAGCATTATAACTAAGCACTGAAGAGTAAATCTTCAAAACAATTTTCCAAAATCAAATTTACGAAAGAAGGAGTACCGTACAAAACCGCTCAAACTATGTTCAAATGTATGCCACACTGTATGTTCTACAACTTTGTTTTTGAGTATAATTTGATTTCTTGCCTGTCCGCAATGAGTTGTCAAGACAAGATTTGTAAAGCTATTCCCATTTGAAAACTTATGTTTTTAGAAAAACGAGACCAAATTCATTAAATACAAACCTCCAATTTTAAATAGTTTTAAATTTTTGGAACCACTTTTTTTTTAATTGACCATCCGTTTCAATTCTATAGCAATTTTGATAAATCACCCTGGGTTTGGATATGGAGTATGACAGCTGAAAATTCTTAAGAATCCGTTTCAAAATAGGGGTCACCATCAAATGGCATAGACATCATAAGTATGAAAATCCTCTGGGCACCCCGAATTAGTTCTCACGACCATCAGAGTTTCTATTATTCCAAATTTATTTTCTTCACAATTTTTCTTTTCGGAAATGTGACATTTTTTCAAAAAGTATTGCTATAATAATAACTAGTTGCACAACCAAGAAAAACGCTCCAAGAATCGACCCTTCCCCGCAATGATTAAATTTGTAAAAATATCTTACCATGTAATAGGATAAAAGCGATTGCAGATTATTTTCACTAAAATATTGGATGCTGTTGAGATAACACAAAAAAAGAAGTAGAAAATCTTTCGATATCAGAACCACATTCAATTTTTTAACCAGGTTGAGTAAAAAGATCTGAGAATTTGAAAATTTGAGTGTTAATAGGTATTTGATAGAATTAGCAATTGCCAATAAAAACAATAGGATATGAATTATCTGTTGTATAACGTGAAAAATGTATGACTCAACAAAAATTAACGAAAATGATATGATAACACTAGTTTTGCTGAAATTTATTTTTGTTAGGACTAGACATGATATATGCGCTTCCCACTCACGTCCCCCACCTGCAAAATGGATCGTAATCGCGCGCCATCGCTTACTTCCCAGGAAACATTCCTTTTGAAAAGTGACATTTTCCGGTGTAAGAACTTCCTTATTTTTGAGTTTACTTTTCGTTTTCTCATGGATAATATCTCCTGGGAAGAAAACGAATTCATTTTGCAGGAAAATAGTTGACCTACTAGTGGGGGGGGGGGGGGGGGCGTGATAAATCAGCTTACTATGCTTGCGAATCCCTGACTATCAAATAAAGCACAATAAAGTATAATATGAATGTAGAAAATAAAAAATACGAAAATAAGACCATTTTGTAAAAAAACTGAACAATGGGAAAATCCTGCAATACTATAAGGTGTTCATAGTCTTGAAGGTGGAGTAACTAAATTTTTATACATTAAATTATTTCAAGCGTACAATGACTTCAAAGAACAACAAATTCGTTTTTACAGAACAACAGTAATCCTACAATACTCCTACAGTAAACATTTTGGACCAAAAACAGCAACGAACATAAAAAAAATGCTATAAATACAACAAAAAAAAAAACAAGAATAAAAACGACCACAATAGTACCGAAAGTTTGGCAAAAAAAGATTATCCTGAAATGTCATAAATTTCCTCAAATCTTTTGGAATTTAAAATTTGGGTTTTGAAACAAATTTGCATGAGAGCGTGTGACAGTCTGAGTTAGATAAAACACTTGATCTATCCGCCGAATTTTTCTCGGGAAAACTTGAATTTCCCGCTAAACAAAATGTTTCGAAATTTTTGAGACTTTTCAGAAATTTCCATTTATCTTTCAAAAAAAAAAGTGGAATATGAATTTCCCGCCAGTTTTTTTTTGTAAAAATATTATCAATTTTTGGTCTTGAAGAAGAAGAATATGCCTTGCCCTAATAGCATTATAAATATCATCGCTTTGAACTAGAAAATAACATCTATTTGCAATTGTCTCAAGATTTTAAGCCAAAACCAGCGATTGAAAGTTTGCTGTGTAATTAGAAGTGCCTTGTATTAAGAAACCATAAGACCATGAGAATGCCAGCTTTATGGCGCGAAAGTATCGGGAAAAATGAAGGTTTCGTTATTGAAAAACACGCGTAAACGCAGTCGGGGGTACGGTAGACAAATTGCGTATTTACAGGTACCGCTTCTCGGGCCGTGTCTAGAGCGGTAGGCATTCTCACGACCTGATGACTTCTTCATTTGCAGTCAATTTTTTAAATGGTGTTTGCTGAAATGGTTTTTTTCCAATGACATAGATAAAAGCGAAATTTCAAATACTTTCCTTGCGAGTTCCCTTTTTCTAGTTCGCTAATACATTTTCAAATTTCGTACTACAACGTACTTTTTCTTTGTGCCAGTTCAAATTATGCACGTAGAAATAAAAAGGAATAATTAGGCAAGATATGAAGAAAAAAACTTCCAATAAAAATCCAGATGAGTAAGATAGTAAATCTGGAATATAAGTTAAGTCAAGAGTTGTATTCATGGTTAAATCTTTGGAGCTGGTTAATGTTGAAGTTGAACTAGAGCCAAGGTCGCAGAAACTGAACAGGTGAAATAATTGAAAGCGTGTCTTTTTAATTGAAATTGCTGACACTCGGAGCCGTCAGAACTCGAAACAGGGTCTCTAAGCGGCAAAACAGCATATTGAACTAAAAAAAATACTGTGGAAAATTCCATTCCTTACCAATGATTATACTAGTTCAGTAGCTGGAGCAACAGGCTTATCATTTGAAAAATTAAATGATCTTATATGAAATAGAACTTCCTAAAATTAGTTGAACTATCTGTAATGTATATCGATATTTTTTAGGGCCGCGCGCACGCAGCCCCGATACGCAAAAATTAAGCTGTTGGCGAATCTCAACTCGAGACTGCCACACAGGTCAGCCCGCCCAAAAGTGCAATGGGTAGGCCTCACCATGGGGATTCCGCCTTCTTGATCGCGAAATAACCCCCAGCCAGGTAAGTTTATGAGTTGGCGGGTGGTGAGAGTGATGTACTGGTCTGTCCCGACATCTTGTGGTTTTCGCATCTCTCCATGCTTAGCGTGCAGGAGACGGAGTAACAGATGGAGAAGGAGTAGAAGAGACGGAGGCAACGAGACAGGGAAACACTATTTTAGGGAATTCAAGTTCGGCTTAACTTAAAAGTTCAACAGAGTATGCGATGACGATTTTTTCGGAAATAAAGAAGTTGATAAACTTTTCACTGTTTCAGAACCATACCGGAAAATTAAAAGAGCCAACTGAGTTCGTCTGAAAAAACAAGATTCTTGTAGACGTTCAGCATTTGATAAAATGATTTTTTGGTTCGGAAATTCTATTAGAAAAATGAATTATAAAATTGCATCCCACTCTGAAATGTCTACTGTTTGACTTCCTAACATAAATTAATCAAACATTTACATAAAACTTGCGATAATCAGTTAAAAGTTGGAGTTGGCTCACTGATAAAGATTCATTTGCACTGTGACTCCTATGATTCTTCTCCCCATTTTCCTGCTTTTCAGCATTATTGGACTTTCAGGTAGGCGCCTTAATCTATGCTTGTCTCGCGCCTGCCTCCTACCTTCAGCTTAAATAAGCACGAACATTTGAACGTTCATATGTACATAACTTTCAAATTAATTTAAGTTAGTAAATTATTATAGTAATGCAGAACAGAGGAGCTTAGGCAGAGGCTCTAAAAATCAAATAAAAACAAATTTCCAGCTGCAAGTGAATGTCCGTCGGGATGGATCTTCAATCCAAGTACAACAGAATGTTATTACTTTTCAACAAAACTCTACACATTCGATGAATCCGTTCAGTTCTGTAGCTCAATCGGTGGAAAATCTGTATCAATTGATACTTATGCTGAAAGAGATGCACTTGTTGCAATGACAAATACAACAATGTTACAGCCATGGCTCGGAAGTAGAAGAAATACAACTAATAACCAATTTTATAATATTGATCATAGCTATTTTTATTCCTTTATGTGGACTAAAAGTGAGTTAATAGATTCCAAATACCTCTGGTTTAAGCTTAGAACTAAAAAAGTCTCGGAAAATGCCTTTTAAAGAAAGTTTACAGTATTCTTTAGAACTTTGCCATATTTTTATAACGAGGTGTAAATGAGCTGGGAGTGAGCAGCGGAGTACGAGATGATAGTATTACAAAGGTCCAAGTGCAACAGAAAATTGCTCAGTTATTCGTGTGACCTACATAATTTGAAATACTGGAGCTTTAGAAAAAACATATGTTTTTCCAAAACTCTCTATTTTCAGACGAGCCAAGTGTAAACGGTGATTGCGTGACTTTCAAAGGAGCAACTCCATTTGGACTACAAGTCACACAGTGCTACCAATTCCAGCCAGCGTTTTGCAAACAGACTCCTGCACTGTGAGTTATGGTTTGATAAACTGTTGTAATTGAGTGTTTGGTAAACAATCTCGGCTACAATACAAAATCTAATGCACAAAAACATTAGCGTATGATTTCGGGTGGAATGTCTAAGTTAATTAGAAAATTTTTGTCTTGAAACTGATAGCAGGCATATCAGTAGATTTCCTTACAAAATATTATTTCACGAGAGCAATATCTTCAGCTGCAATGGCGGAGTTTTCGGTGGTTCAGACAAGTGGACAGGAACTATTCAATCTCCAGGATATCCAGTACAGTACTACAATAATCTCAATTGCAATTACCTTATCATTTGTAAAAAATCCTCTGCACTTTTTTTTTGATAATTTTTCAGAACATTTCAGCCCCGAACAATACGTTCATCACAATTCTATTCTCCCCATTTTTGGTTGAAGAATGGTATGATCTCGTGGATGTTTTTGATGGTAACTCGACAAATTATGTTGACCATATTGGACAGTAAGCTGAGCTATGTAACCATCCATCATTCAATAAATATTTTCAGAGTATCTTCATACAATTTGGCTCGGGGATTTGAATCGTCTACAAACATGATGACTGTTCGATTCAAGACAAATTACGATATTACCGATAAAGGATGGTTGGCCACGTGGAAAGCAAAGAAGGATATGCCAGTTATAAGTCAAAGTGGATCAAATGGGACAATGGTTTCACCCAACTATCCATTAACCTATGATTCATACGATGAACAAGTCTATCAAATAAGTGTTGCCTGGGGAATGCAGGTCAATTTAACAATTGATGTATTTCGAACGGAGAACAAATATGATTATTTAAATATTTATAACAGCACCACACAGTCGAATAGTACTCTTGTAACAACGTAAGTTCTGACGATAGTATAAAAGTCTCAGCTGTGCTCATTAATTACATTTTTACTCAAAAAAGCATGAATATTAGTGTTTAAAAACTATAGATGTATATCTCTTGAAAAGACAATAGTGTTGTGTATTCGAAGGCGAGACGAGGAGGAGAAGACGAGTAGTTTATTACATTACTAAACTAAGGAATAAAATAAGTTAGTTCATAGAGTTCACGTTGTACGATCTTCTTAGCCACGTCGTGGGTCAATACACGTTGATACCCAACATCTCCCCTCTTTGATGACAAATATTCCACGAATGACTTCTTCCAGAAGAATTTAACAAATTCTGGTACAAGGGGGCGATCCTCATATTTCATGTCAGTGGCTTGCATCTTTGAGGCTTCCTACGGACCACACGAGTGCGACCGTTCCTCCATCCGGATCTTGCCAGTTCATCTATACGGTACCTCAGTTGTTCACACTTGATGTTCCTCCAACCTTCTCCTAAGACTATAAGGTGCCTGAAAACCTTTTTGGCAAACTCATCTCAATCTCTTTTGCCAATCCTTTGCACATGGTACCTCAGTTGTTCACACTTAATGTTCCTCCAACCTTCTCCACACAGGTGCAACGCGTCCAATTCCGGTCGGAACACGTAGGCGGCTTCCCTCTTCCGAGAATTGAGGATCCCGATTCCTTCTTCTTTTTCTCGACTTCCCAGAAGTCGCTCCTGTCCTCCTTGACTCCATCTGCCGAGCGCACACCATGTGCCTCTCCAATGTTATGTACCGAAGGACCAACAAGGAGAGAAGACGAGTAGTTTATTACATTACTAAACTAAGGAATAAAATAAGTTAGTTCATAGAGTTCACGTTGTACGATCTTCTTAGCCACGTCGTGGGTCAATACACGTTGATACCCAACAAATAGTCTTTCAGTTTTTAAAATCAAAGGCGAATTCTGAACTAATTGAACTTTTTCCGACCAAGTGTTAACTAAAGGAATTGCGGAATTGCTATCAATGTTTGGAAATAGTAAATTTTATTGCTCCTTATCAAGTTTATCTGCTTTTCAGCACTTTGAAATTTTGAAAGAAATAATACAATAGAACTGAGAAAAAGCAAACTTCAGAATCTACTTTCTCGTTAAAATTGTTTAAATATACCAATCAATATTCCAATTATTCAGATTATCCGGACAATCCGTAGCTCCATTCAACTACATTTCTCCAAGAAGCTACATGTCAATGAAATTTGTATCTGATGGATCACTTCAATACACCGGATGGCACGCATTTTGGAGCATTTGCTAATTGAAATTATTTAGAACCAAATTCAATCTTCCAACTTGATCTTAATACCACCAGTGATCAGTTACATTTGTAGTCTGAAAATGTGCTCTAGAAATTAACACTGACGCAAACAGTGTGCATGTAATAAATATCTAATTTGTCTCTGAACTATAGTTGTTGGCGGAATATAGCAATTAAAAAGTCGTAAATTGATATAGTTGATTTTGTCGACAGTAGCAACGATAAAGAAGTCAGTCAGGCGTAATGATCTGTGCTGTACTGACCGCATTGCTCTTTGCCGCAAATATTCAAGGTATGTTTCTTGTTTTGTGTCACTGTAGATTGGTTAAAGCAGAAAAAATTATTAGCTGAGCCTAACCTAGAATTTCAGATTTTTAAACCTTGCATTCCCAATTCCTCCTGTTTATAAAAGAAAAATTGTATTTTTTTGAAACTTTGTCAACTACTGTAGTTTTTATTGCGTCTAGGACAATGCTTAACGTAGGTAGGCATGTTATTAGGTTCAGGTTCCTGCCTACGATCAGTTTTGAATTTTGGTGCGAACATCTCCATTTTGTATTTGCAATTGCAATTTTATATATCCTAGCATAGCTGGGCACGGCATCTGAAACTAAAACAATTTTGAAGTTGTCACTGCTGATGTCAACCACTGCCCAAGTGGATGGACCTTCTCTACCAACACATCCTACTGTTATATTCAATCTGCCCAATACCTCTCCTACAGTGAAGCTTC
Source organism: Caenorhabditis elegans (assembly GCF_000002985.6). Lineage (NCBI taxonomy): Eukaryota > Metazoa > Nematoda > Chromadorea > Rhabditida > Rhabditidae > Caenorhabditis > Caenorhabditis elegans. Next base: position 14,473,039 of record NC_003283.11, read on the forward strand.
AAACTACTGTCAATCAATTGGTGGTACTCAAGTATTCATCTTCACACTTCGAGAACTCACCTGGCTTACTGACTTCACATCATCCTCGTTTGCACAGCCATGGCTAGCAACTACCAGAAATATCACAACTGACAAGTGGTACAACTCGGATGGAACGACACCTGCTGCTACATATTGGACATCAGGAGAGCCAGGCGTGAATGGAGATTGTGCAACATTCAAAGGAGCAGGTGCCAGTGGACTTAAAGCAACACAATGCTACAGTATCCAGCCAGCATTATGCAGACAAATGCCAGCATTGTGTCCTAGTCAAACATCCTATGGAGGTCAATACACTGGATCAGGAACTATCACTTCGCCAGGTTATCCGAATCAATATTATAACAATTTGGATTGTGTGTACACAATTTTATCACCTAATAATACTTACATTACAATGCAATTCTCCCCATATATGGTTGAAGAATATTTTGATTGGATTGATTTGTTTGATGGTCCGAATACAACATATCCGTTTCTTGGAACGTAAGTTACTTGGGGAAAATTCCTGGCAACTTCCTATTCAAAATTTAGCATTTTTTAGCTGCATTTAACTGCTCCAAAACTTAGATTCAGTCAAACATTAGGTTTCTTTCACATTTAGTTTACCTTCCTTCTATAAAGCATCAAACTTTATTTGCAGCAACAAAATATCTGCGCAGTATTTTATATTATTTTTGAAGTTTTTATTCCAGAACTGACGATTGGTGGTCTCTCCGTTTCAACTTTGAAAGTTCCAGTAACGCTGTCAGTTTTATATTCCATACTGATAGTATTGTGACTGACAAAGGATGGCTTTTGACTTGGAGTGCAAAGTGAGTTCAGTTCCATGTGATACATTCATTTTATTTGAAAAATGTACAGAACAAAAACTCCACCAATTAGCCAATCTGGTCAAAATGGATCCTTCACATCACCTAATTATCCGAACAATTATGACCCGTACACTGAGCAAATTTATTATGTGAATGCTCCAACTGGATTCCAAGTCAACTTGACAATACCTGATTTTGTGACAGAGGCGAATTATGATGTGCTGGAAATTTATAATACATCTACTGTAATTTCGTCGGGGCTTGTTGCAAAGTTAGTTTTTTTCTTTAACTAAACAAAAATATGCTTTCCCGATTGAGATTTTAATCACTTTTCCAGTTTATCCGGCTCAGCAGTGGCACCGTATTCTTGGCTTTCTCCGTCCAACTATGTAACAATGCGTTTTAGATCAGATGGAGTTGTTCAGAAACAAGGATTCTCAATTGTCTGGTTCATTCAATAATAAATAGTTTTTTCCTCTTTTACTTGACTATTCTTTTTATCTTTCAATTTTGAAAGTTGGCTGGCACAAAGTCGTAAATTTCCCTATCGTAGTTGATAGACTGCAAAGTCATAAATTCAGTGTCTCTTTACAAAGTGCTGCTGCTCGCCGGTAGCAGTTTTGGAAATGATCATTGCCGTATTGACCGGATTGCTTTTTGCATCAGTGTTTCAAGGTGAGTGGATAATTTTCGAAATTCTTTGAAGGCCGAGTTTTGGTTATAAAGTAAATCTAAGAATTGTTCTGTTTAGATGTTATTTCCATATTTTCAGATATTTGAAAAATCCATTCAGAGATTAAGCCAAAAATTGTATGAACCGGTTAATAATTTCGCAACTAAAAACGATGTTCGTTTTCATTATATTTAAATTTATGAATTTAGACTTCACTAAGAATTTGGGTGTTAATTTGCAGTTAAACATGACTGAGCACGCCTTATCAGCCTATAGTTTATTGACTTCGTGTTGAGTTCTAGGGCACAGTACCTACAGTTTTCAATACATTGACAGTTTTGTAAAGCTATAAGCTGGCACGATTGCTTGCTAGAAAATAAACGGAATTTCGTGTTATCATTTGGCCGAATAAATATGCCATTGGAAAAATAATTTTTCCAGCTGAGCGATTCTTAAATTTGGAACAGCGACAAAAACCGTTCTACTTTCAGATGTAAAGTTACAGATTAAAAAAAAACTATTCGGTTAAAAATCTGTTTCCACAGGCACCTATGCTGACACCAATCACTGCCCTCTTGGATGGACCTTCTCCACCAATACTTCTTACTGTTACACCAAATCGGCACAATACTTTTCTTTTTCTGAAGCAGCAAACTATTGTCAATCAATCGGAGGCACTCAGGTTTTTATAATCTCAAGTACAGAACTCTCGTGGCTCACCGACTTCACGTCTTCTTCTCTTGCTCAACCATGGGTGGCTACTACCAGAAATACCACCAACAATAAATGGTACAACACTGACGGATCAAGCCCATACTCTTTTTTCTGGACAACTGGAGAACCAAGTCTGAACGGTGATTGTGCAACGTTCAAGGGTACCGGAAAAGCCGGGCTCAAAGCAGTTCCATGCTATAGTATCCAACCGGCCGTGTGTAAGCAGATGCCAGCTTTGTGCCCAACTCAGACATCCTATGGAGGACTCTATACACGATCAGGAACTATCACTTCGCCAGGATATCCAACTCAGTATTATAACAATTTGAACTGTTTGTACTCAATTAAATCACCTAACAATACTTACATTACAATGGAGTTTTCTCCATACTTGGTTCAAAGCTATTTTGACTACATTAATGTTTATGATGGTCCGAACTCAACTTCTACATACCTCGGAACGTATGTTTAAAGTTTTCTGCTTAGTTCATTTCAACTTGATTTCAGAACTGATGACGGTTGGGACGACTACTGGTGGGACAGTCGTCGTGACTTTGAAAGTTCAAACAACTCAATCAGTTTTGTATTCCGCACTGATAGCAGTGTCACTAATAAAGGATGGCAACTAACTTGGAGTGCCAAGTGAGTTTTGTGATCTTATCAAATGAACAATCTTTGATTTGATTTATCTAAACTTTTATATTTATAGACCAAACACGCCACCAATCAAGCAATCTGGACAAAGTGGAAACTTCACATCACCCAATTATCCGTTGAACTATGATCCGTACTCAGAGCAATTGTATTACATTACCGCGCCAACTGGATTCCAAATTAATGTAACGATTCCGGATTTTGCAACGGAAAAAACCTACGACGTTTTGGAAATTTATAACGCGTCTTACGCCAGCAATTATAGACTGGTGGCAAAGTAAGTTGCAGAAATGTGTACTTATTCTAGTTGATAAGAAAAATAAAGCATATTCTAGTTATAAATACATGTCTCATATGAAAGCTCATATCTAGATGTTCATAGATTATCTTCGAAAAAGTTTCAACCGCGAAACTCAACTTCTACTAACTGAAATTTCAATTTGAAATTTCTTTGAACTGTTTTTAGGATGGCTGTGAAAATTTTTGTATTATAAATTTATGAATTTGAGAGACATTTGAGATTATTAAGAGACAGAAAAACAATTTGAAAGTTATTTGTGGTGAAAATTCGAAACAGCTCCCAAAATATTTGCCAAGCCGTAAACACTTTCCAAATTCTTAAAACTCCTTCCTTCGATTATTTAAATTTAATATTTCTGAAATGTTGAAATAAACATATTATTTTTCCTGGGGAACTATTGAAAAAAAAAGGAATTTTTTCAGTTTATCGGGAACAGCTGTTGCTCCATGGTCATGGGTATCTCCAACCAACTATGTCACCATGAAGTTCAAATCCGATTCAGCTTTTCAAATGAAAGGATTTTCCATTGTCTGGTTCATTCAATAAACTTTTCTTTTTTTACTTTGCCCCGATACATATCATTTGCACATCAAATTAACGTGGCAGAGCACGAGGTCGTAAATTCTTCCACTGCCATAATTTTTGCTTGAAATAGGGGGTTTTGCGATAAAGATGTGAGTGATAGGAAGTCAGTCGGTTCAACATGTTGGCTACCTTGTTGACCAGCTTTTTGTTTTTTGTCTCGACATTTTCAGGTAAGAACCAATGGCCAAAAAACCAAATTAATTAGTTCAGTTCATATAACAGTCTATGTGAATGGACTTGCAGATTGTTTTAAAATGGATAACTTTTTTTTCTAAATATGCGGTTGAAATTCTGAATAATGTGACTTATAATAAAAATAGAAGAAAATAATTTAACGAATAGATTACTATTGTATTAAAGTTTAAACCTTCTTTGATGCTTTTTTTAAGGTTAGCTACTTGGCTGGAATTTTTAAACAATTTTGTTTTATAAATGCAAATTGGAAATAGTTGCAATATTTCGGCGAATTACAGTATTATGCCAAATATCTGCGAAAGATAAATCTTTAAAATTACTCACAGAAATATGTCTACGTGAAATTAAAATCAATTCTTTTAGATGTCACTGCTGACAACAGCCTATGCCCGTCTGGTTGGTCATTTTCCAATGAGACTTCTTACTGTTACATAGTATCTGATCGATACATGCCTTTCTCCGAAACAAGCAGTTATTGTCAATCTCTTGGCGGAACTCAAGTATTCATCTCACTCTCATACGAGTTTACTTTCATGAAAACTTTTACTCAAGGACTATTTGCTCAACCATGGCTATCCATAACCAGAGATCCCACTGACAACAAATGGTATAATCCAGATGGAACCACACCATTTATTTCATGGTGGAGCACGGGTGAGCCAAGTCTTAATGGTGATTGTGCAACTTTCAAGTCAACGGATCCACAAGGAATGAAAGCAACACCATGCTGGAGTATCCAACCTGCCATGTGCAAGCAAATGCCTGCAATTTGTCCGGATCCAAAGAAGATTTATGGAGGCCAATACACTAGATCTGGAAATATCACATCTCCAGGATATCCCGTGCAATATTACAATAACTTGGACTGCTTGTACACTATTACTTGTAAGTGGTGTAGAACGAAAAATTCTTGACAATAATTAATTTCAGCTCCAAACAAAACGTATATCACTCTCACATTCAATCCATATCTAGTGGAAGGTTATGTGGATTATGTTCTGATTTATGATGGCCCAGACACTACTTATCCAAGCCTTGGAAGGTAAGAATCGATAGTTAAGAAGTTTTATCAGGACCAGGTGGACGGCCAGCTAATTTTTGGCTGATTGGGCTAAGACACTTTGCTTATTTGTGGGTTAATTTCGTTAGTATTGCCAATATAATTTACATGTTAGTAAAAACTACCATTCAAATAAAAAAAGCATTAAAAAATCACGATTTTATTTTCCAAAATAATTGTTTCAGCATAATCAGCCGAGCGTTAAACCTCGGTTAACGGCTAACGGCTAACTCTATGCAAATCTTAGCCGACCACCCCTGGCCCACGAAACTAACATATAACGTTTCAGTACTAGCTCAGCATTAAAGTTGGAATATGAAAGCACGAACAATTCAGTAACTTTGAAGTTTCATACAGATAGATCGATCACTAACAAAGGATGGCTTTTGAAATGGAATGCAAAGTAAAAACCCTCCTAACACCCTCACAACAATTCGATATTCAGATCAAACACACCTCCAGTTATCCAAAGTGGAAATGGCGGAAACTTTACATCACCTAATTATCCAAATGACTATGATTCCTATACAGAGCAAATGTTCTACTTAACAGTTGCTGATGGATTCCAAGTGAATGTTACAATTGATGATTTCCTAACAGAGAACAGATTTGATGTTCTAGAAGTTTATGATAATTATACAATTCCAGGAGTCAATATGATTGCAAAGTTTGTTATGGGAAAGTTCAATTAAATTTTATAGAATTGTTTTCAGCTTAACCGGTGATTCAATTGCTCCATGGAATTGGCTCTCTCAATCCAGCCATGTCACAATGAGATTCCGAACCGATGGTTCCGTACAGAAAAGAGGATTCCATGGATATTGGACTATTCAATAGTTTTCAACAATTTTCTTGAAATTTTATTTTATGAAATTAGGTCGAACTTTGTTCTGTATATCATTCAAAAATAAAAATTTGACTTACATACATATGCTGAAAATTATTGGAAAGAAACTCAACTCAAAAGTATTTTATACAAATTCAAACTCACTGTTTGTTGAAAAAATATACATTTTCAGTAGAGATTCTGTCTAAATTTTTGATAAAATGTTGGTCTTTTCATTGCTATCTTTACAGATTGTTGTTGCACGAAACTAGAATGAAATGTGGCAAACTAAGATCACAAGGTCGTAAATTAAACTATCGCCATAAATATTTTATAGTTATCTGATAAAAGAATCAGTGATAAAGATTGTTAGTTGGCCTGAAATGCTTGCTGCCGTGCTGACGAGCATCCTAGTTTTTGGATCTTCAGTTAGAAGTAAGAAACTAAAATTTTTGTTTCTTTGGCAAATCAGAACCGTTCAACTCTATTGAATTTTGCAATTTACAGATGTATCTGGTGACAAAAGCCTATGCCCAGACGGATGGCTATTGTCAAATGAGACCTCGTATTGTTACCTGACATCAGATAGGTATATGACTTTTGCTGAAGCCGATGGTTATTGTCAATCCCTCGGAGGATCACAGGCATTTATGATGAATTCGTATGAATTTACGTTTATGAAAAGCTACACGCAAGGAATGTTTGCCCAACCATGGCTGGGAGTTACCAGAAATTTGACAAATAACAAATGGTACAATAATGACGGAACTACACCTTATTCATCCTGGTGGATAGCTGGAGAACCAAGTCTCAATGGAGACTGTGTATCTTTCAAATCAACTGATAAACAAGGAATTCGAGCTACCCAATGCTGGAGTATCCAACCTGTGATTTGCAAACAAATGCCTGCATTGTGTCCAGATCCAAATAAGAAATACGGAGGTTTACACACGAGAACTGGTAATATTACATCTCCAGGATATCCCGTGCAATATTATAATAACTTGGACTGCTTCTATAGCATAACTTGTGAGTTGGTATTTAATTTTTTAAATAGTTTGAGAGAATATTTCAGCTCCAAACAATACTTACATCACTCTTCAATTAGACCCATATCTGGTGGAAAATGCTATTGACTACTTGACAATTTATGACGGACCAAATGCAACCTACAAAAGTTTGGGAAAGTAAGCTTTTAAAAACTGTATCATCGAATAACTAGCAGCGGTAGCAGTGAGACAATCAGCTCAAACTTTGAGTTTTCGTGGTTATTGTTGGTAGATCGGATGCGTGAATTAGTCGGGTCTACTCCACATGTTGGCATTCCCTAGAGCCGCGGCCCATCATACTAGTTGCTAAAAACCTGAGCACGTAACTACAGTACGTTGTTCGAAAAATTCTATGTGGACAACGATTGACAACAACAACACACGATTTCAGAGTATCCGTTGAAAAATGAAAAAAAAAACAAAAAAAACTTTTTTTTCTCGATTCTTTATTTCCTATCAAAAAGTATCATTTCTTTTCATCTGCCTGCTCGGCAATCTTCTTCAACTGATCCGGAGTCATGTCCTGGCAGTTTTCATATCCATTCTCATCCTGCAAAACATGTATTTAAAATTTATTCCCAAGCTCCTCAAAAAGGCACAAAATGCCTGCCATATCTACAACCTACCTCTCCATCCTTCTTGTCTTTCTTGGACTTGCTCGATTTCTTCGATTTCGCCGACTTCTTCGATTTTTCCTTTGGCTTCTCCTCTTTCTTGGGCTTCTCTGGAGGCGGAGCTTCTTCCTTTTTCGGCGCCGCTGGTCCAGGTGTGGCGAGCTTTGTCGGGTCGACCGGTGCTAACGAAGAAGCAGCTCCGGCTTCGGTGGCTGTTCCAGGGCCGGTTTGCATACTCTTTTTGCTCATTTCCTTGCTATTTGATGCTTTTTTCTTTCCGCATGAGGTGATGGCCATAACCGCGAGAAGAATAAAAACATTGCAAAATTGGAGGAGTTGGACAACAAATTGGCACGACGAAGAGACATCGAACTGAAAGAAAATATATATTTTTTTGCAGGAAACATGACAGAAAAGGGGGAGAATTCGGCTGCCAATTTTCGGCGTTTTGCGAATATTTTTTTTATCCACTTTAATCCAATTGATCTTTAAGTTGCGAATTTCTGGAGAGCATCTAAAATGTGCAGTCGACATCGATCACGGCTCGCGATCAGCTCACACATGAATGTCTCGTTATATCCGTCCCTCAAGTGGAACACTTTCAAAAAATGTTGTCAATTTGTTAGACCTAGTGGCCGCGGAAAAAAAAATTCTGCCACAATCTCAGAGATCCCCTCGCCAACTTACCTTCATACTGAAATCGTGTTCAATTGAGCAAAACGCTATTTGAGCCTCTCGATTAGCTGGTGAGTTTGGGAATGAACGAAAATCGATTAATTTTTGTTTTTTGATTTACTCGACGTGAGAATTTTAAATTTTGAAAAGGGGGGGGGGGGGGACAAGTTCACGAAAATAAAATGGGATTTTCACCAATTAGAGTTTTGTTATGGCTTCCACGATTGTACACTAGACCGACAAGCCGACAATTTTCCGCTGCGAACAACTCCTGTACCACTGGCAAAAACCTGACACAGTTTCACAACAATTGTTTAATTGATTTTCACATGTCAAACTTGATTTATGGTTGTTCACTTTAAATTTTTCATGTGATAAGACGGGCACAAAACTAAAATTTATTTCAGGGCAACTTCATCTTCTAAACTCACTTTTGAAAGCACCAGCAACTCAGTATCTCTGGTATTCCATACAGATAAGACTGTTACTAAAAAAGGATGGCTTCTGAACTGGAATGCAAAGTAGGAAAAGTCCACAACCCTTTAATTTTTTAATATCGATTTAAGGGCCTATACGCCAAATGTAAACCAAAGTGGAAATGGCGGAAACTTTACATCACCTAATTATCCAAATGACTATGATTCCTATACAGAGCAAATGTATTATTTCTCAGTTGCTGATGGATTCCAAGTGAACGTTACAATTGATGATTTCCTAACAGAGAACAGATTTGATGTTCTAGAAGTTTATGATAATTACACAATTCCTGGAGTCAATATGATTGCAAAGTTTGCTTTCGAAAAGTTCAAATAAAAAACTAGAATTGTTTTCAGCTTAACCGGTGATTCAATTGCTCCATGGAATTGGCTCTCTCAATCCAGCCACGTTACAATGAGATTCCGAACCGATGGAACTAACCAGAAAAGAGGATTTCATGGATATTGGACGATTCAATAAAAATAAATATTTATAATCTTACGTGATTTTGAAATTTTGCAAATGTAAATAATTTTTATTCACGGTCGACCACTATTTTTCGTTTTAAAATTTATTTCTTAACAATGAAGATTTTGAAAGTAGCAACGGTGTTGGTTGTTTCCGGAGTCACACTTTACGTCGTTTATCGATGTTACAAATATGGAACAGTGTTTGGAAAGATAGTTGAGCAGGAGGAGCAAGAAGAAAATGAAAATAAGCAGAGAAATGAGGAAGGCACTGAAACAACTACTTCATGCTCGGCGAGCCCATCTTCAAGGACAAATAAGAGGAAAAGTTAGTTTGACAGGTTTTGAAACTTATCGGAGATATTTTTTGAATGCGCTTCAAATGAATTCAGAACTCAGAATTCAGAATTGTACAAATGTGTGCAGAAACACTTGTGCGGAAAATTATAATTTAAAAACTCAAAATTTATTTTAAACAAAAACAATTTTTCAGAGAAGCGTCACCGTCGCCGTGCCCCTGCTCCCACCGCCATCCACGATTCAAGCACAGACTCCTCGTCGGTTATTAAAAATTAGAAACCGCAAACAATTTCCGGTCGTTTTTTGAATAAATGTGTCATCGTTTTCTTTTCTGCAATGAATGCTTGAATATTAGAAATCAATACTTTTTCCCTTTCCTCCTACACATTCAGCACAACAAAACGTTTTTGAAGTACAAATACGACGCTCCTCTTCACTGATAAGCATACAAAAACCTCCGATACATTTTTGATCAGCATTATTTTTTCAGTGTCACCTCACTATGACTCACTTTTCGTTTGAATACTATTTTTTGAAGCCATTTGTTTCAATTTGAGTTTTTCACTTCCCAAAAGTTAAAATTTTTCAATAAAACTTTTTCATTTCTTTCGCACAACCTGCTCCTTTTTCATATTTAAATTTAACATTATTTTTAAAAAATTCAAAAACATTTTCAGATGACTCGTTTCATTTTGTTTCTCGTTTTCCCTTCACTGATCACATGTGCATTTTCTGGTTATACTCCCTACACATATCCCGATTCAATGACACAATCGGAACTCTGCGGGCAGACGAAACCATCATTCTTCTGTGATCCTAATAACATAATAGAAAGGAAAATAAAGATGATCAACGAAACAGTAGAGAGTGATGATGATAATTTTATGGAAAAAGAGCTACTGTATATTCGTGGTGAGACCAATTGCTCATGCACTCAACAGTCGCTATGCTCTCCGTCACCCAGAGGTTACACAGTTTCAATTGCAGTAGTGGAGAAGATGCATTTAGACCACAATGAGACGTGAGTATTTAATACTGCATGCTTTTCAAAGATTTTTCTAAACGCTGAAGCGTAAGGCGTTTTCCGAGTGATTCTAAAAATGCATATTTTTTCCAGAAAAAAAATTGTTAAAAATCTCATCAGAAAATTTCTATTCGAAAAAATAGGTTTAAAAAAAATATATCTTAAAAACAAATATACTCAATATTGATCTACGTTCCAGGTCACGCGAGCTGATCCTCCAAGCTGCAAAGATCTTTGCAGACGTGATCCGAGATCGTCAGAACCGGGGTCAATGCGACGATGACATTCTCATTTTCTTGTCTACCCGGGATCAAGTTGTCTATTCTTCAATTGGTTCAGCAATTCGAATCGATGATTCTATAATTCGAAGCATATCTGAACAAGGAGAGATTTTCTTCAAGAAAATGCAATATCGAGAGGGTCTGGAGTGGATGACGAAACAATATAAACATGTGTTAAAGGAAGAAAGGATTGAGAAACGTTAGTTGATTTCAAAAATTTCGTTTTTAATGATACATATTTAAAAACCACTACTAATAGTAAATCAATTTATTTTCAGTATGGAACTGGCCTCTTCCAGAGTGGGTAATTCTTGCACTAGCAGGTCTTGTACTTGTTGTCCTTGCAACTTTAATCTGCTCAATCATCTACATGTGCATTCGATTATGCCGAAAAGATCGTCGTGACGAGTATTCAATGGTTGATCATTAATTAAACTGTATTTAATTCTTCATTTATTTACTTCTTTTTGCATTATTTTCCTGATCTTAATTGTATGGGTAATTTTACATTAATATTTGTATAATTTTAAATTTAAAATGAAAGTCATCTCGCACTCTTTCTGCCTTCTTCCTCTTCATCTTCAATTTGCAATTTCAGACAAGAATCCGACATTGATCTGTTGAGAAGTAGAATTGGAGTCTGCCGTGAGGATTCCATACGAGCTCCTTCGATGCGTGCAGTTGTGGCGCTACTTGTGGGAAGTTCCATTGAGTTATGAGTTGTCGCTGGAAATTAATGCAATCTATTTAAAAATCCCAAAAAAATATTTATACTTACAATTAGTTGTAGCCGGTGTCATGTCATACTTGGGCGGTGAGTATGACTTGATCGAGTCTTCATACGTCGGTGGCTGATGCCGATGCTGATGTTGATGATGGTGAAGTGACATAAGAGCATTTGGATCAAGCACATATCCTGAAAGTTACACACTTGTTTCGGAAGTTTTTAAATATGAGACTTTTTCTTTTAAACAAAAACTAGAGCTAGATCACCAACAAACTTTTGCAATGTTTAAAAAAACAGAAAACGAACAATTGATAAGGTTTTTGAAAATTTGCGTACAGTTTGAGTATTAACCGAGTGGTTTTTATGTTGTTGAAAATAATAAGTTGTAATAAATAGTCAAAGTTTGCAATACATTTTCAGAAAATAGAAAAAGCAAAACCCTTGACCGCCAACAGATTCCACCTCCCGTATGCCCAAATAGGAAAAAAATTAAACTTGTTTTTGATTCGAACAAAAACACTCTGGAAAACGTCTCATGAATGTTTCCAATTCTCATTGTGACCCTTCTCCTTCTCGCTTTTCTCCTCTCAAAACAAAACCAAAACACACTCGTTTTCTTTTCACATTTGCTTTCAATTTTATCACATTTTTAGAGTTCTGTTTACGTGACAAGAGGGACCCCCGTTCTCTTTTTTTTCCAAAAATTCGATGTTTTCTGTCCCAACAAATATATGTATTTGAATTTGATAAGCTGAGGTGCTAAGCTTGAGGAAATTGAATTTGGTAGGTCAGTTTTTGGATTAACTAGGTGGGTGAGGTGATACTTTTATTATTTGATCATTAAGCTTCTAAGGCTTGGTGTAGAACTTAATATTTGCAAATTATTCACATGATGTAGGAAAATCACATAAGTTTTCTGTTTAAAAGAATGAGATAATAATAGAACATGGGAGACCTTATGACTGGAGGCTTTTCTTTTATTCAGAAAAATGCACTATAAGTTGAGAATAACTATTTTAATTTACCATTTCATATTGGTACAAATCTTGGATTTGCTGAAAAATGTTTTAGGGCTTCGGAATACCCCCAAAACATGAATTCTGAGACTTTACAAAAAATTTATCGAACAGTTTTTTAAAAGACAGCTTAATTTAACTAAAAGTATATTCTAGTTAACTGCAAAATCAGTTTTTACTTAGCCTCTCTTGGAGCCATTTGAAGTCTTTCAGATCTATGTCCACGGTTCCAAAAACAATTTGACTGATCACATTTGAATTTCGAGCGCACTTTAAGAGGTGCTGATCAATTTAAGCCCTCCGTGGAATTAAAGCCATTTGTATATTGGAATTTTTATGCAGAAAATGCACTTTCAGAATATTCTTAAATTTCAGAAGATTTCTAAATTTCCCTTGTATTTTATTCCCATTTTCCCATGATAACATTATTGATAAATATTTATTATTTACGCTTATGGCTAAACTCGTGATTCTCATTAGAATTCAGAATCATTCCAATTCTTTTTTGGGAGCTCCAAATCAGTTGACTTTTCCCAACACAATTTCCAGTTCTTCAAATTTTTGGAGCCAGATGTGTGAACTTATTGTTTTGGAAGCTAGTGAAAAAATGGACAAAAAAACTTAAAAGATCCTCAACAAAATTCTAGTCTCAGTGACTCCCATAGCTACCAAAAAGGACAAATGAACTCATTTTTGAATAGACAAGTTTGATTTACTATGCACATTTTTCTAGTCCACTATTTAAAAATTTTATAGAATATGAGAAAGGTTTAAAAATAGAATATTTAGGATAATTGCTTTATTTTTTTTTGGAAAAAAAAATTTGAGAACCAGTGTACGTTTAGGGTTATCTAGTCCTTGTTAAGCAGAAATTTACATATTGTTTTGAAAACATTTGAGATTCAGCTAAAAAATAAACTAGGCATTAACTTTGTTCAACATAGATATTCCTCGAGGCGCGACGGAGGCGCCTATTCGCTCGCCCACCTGGCGCCCTACCGCCTGGCAGCCTTGGAGTTTCTAGAACACACTTTAACCTACTAAATTGTTCGCATCTAGGTCATACTTCTCATTTATAATTCTGAAATATATATAACTGAACCTTAATATTCTCCCTATTTCACCCCTTCATCCACGTCATATTGACATTTCCATTTGTTCATGTGTGACATCTGACACTTTAGCGCCCATTCCATCTTTCCATATATCCAAATGTTCCATGTATTTATTTCAAAAGAGAATCGTCTCCTTTTTCTTCGTTTTTGCCTCCAAGTACATTCTTACTGACATTACTCCCCCGGGATTCATCATTGCAAACAGATACTGACGAATGAAAAAGGGTTGAGGAGGAGGAGGAGGATAGGAACAAAAAGATTTCATCATGATTTCATTCTACTTTCAAACTATTTTAGTACTTTTTAGTGGAGGCCTCGACCTATTAAAACTCTATGAAAATACAGTTTATTTTTTGCGACTTGATTTGATTGTTAATATGTTGAACTTTATCATCCAAATAGCTGTTTCCACAAGTTGATAAAAGTGCTACAAGTGTTCTGAACACGTTTTCAGTTTTCAAAAACCTTTGTATAACCTAGGAAAGACGTTGACATTAGAACTGTACTTTTAAATGCTTAATGTATTTTTAGCAAACACTATTGAAATAGATCATCCAAAAAATTTAGCAGTTGATAGGGAGGTGCACTTTAACTACATAGAAAAGGGTATATCATAATATTTACAGGGTTTTTTCTTGATTTTACCAGTTTCTAGACCAATTTTTTGCAAAAGACTCCATGGAATGATTATTTCACAAAATTTCCATTTGCATCAGTGCAAAGCGGCAAGTTCCACAATGTTTGGATTCATGTCAGAAACATATATGGATGTGAGAACAAAAGAGATTTCATCACGAGTTCAGATATTTCCCAACAACACCATCAAATGGAGGGAAGAACAAAAAATGGAAGAAAGAAGAGTCATGTATTTACGCGGAAAAAGAGGGGGGAGCGGATTTCAAAACATGAAATATTCATATAGGACCTTCCCTTTTCCTGACACAATGGGGTCGCCTTGCGGACATTCATTCTCCACTCTCTTTTCCATTTTTCTACTCCCCATTTTTCCCACATTGCTCTTTTTGGAGCCACACATATACTCTCTCACATGTGCTCCAAACAGAGAGAAGAAGTGTTCTTTTGGAGTCTGTTGGTGACAGGTTGGTTTCTGTGTTAGATTGAAGATTTGATCTAAGCAAATCTAGAATTTCAGACCAAAGTCAAATTTTAAAATCCAGAAGCTCAATTTTTCGTTTGAAATTTCCAAAGCCTAACTACAGTAAGATTCTGATCTAGCTCTTCCTTCCATATTCGAAGAATTCTACAATTGTGAGGTCCTACTTACCATGTTTGTTTCGAAATTTCTTGTAATTTTGAAACAATTTTTCATCCTTTCCACTGATCATTTTAATTTTACCTAAAATGGAAAATTCCATGCAAACAATTATGTTTCAAATTTAATGTAATTCAAAGCTCGCATCTATTTCCATATGACTGCAAATCTAATTTAACGAAGAACATCTAGAATTTCGGCGAACAATAGATTCATCAAATATTCCAGTCATGTTCGCAGTTTTCTGGAAAAGGCGGTCTATTTTTAAGACTAGTTGAAAAAACGTTAATTGAAAGATTCGACAATATCGATCAAATAATATTTTCTCAAATATGCCTTTCATATAGACAGAAAATCGTCTGCCTGTTTACCTTGAAGAAAACCTCGTACCGACGCACGAGCCTTCTTCCCGTTATCTCCAGACAGAGTCCATAAAAAAAGGCATTAGGCTGTTATGTTATGTATGTTATGTAGCTGTTAGGGAGGCAGGTGTGAGATAAGCCTGGACGCCTGATGCCTTACACGGACAGCATATTTGAGGCTGAAGAAAATTTAGTCCAGTCTAACTGGAAAGAACAAATACACTCCTGGTTATCTCAACATAGAATCAGGTGGTAACGTTGAAAACTGTTATAAAACTTTCAATATATTTTTGCACAGCAGTAAGGTTGAACTTCGCGAGCTAAGGCTAGCATGTCTGATTGGTCAGCTATCCTATAATCAGCGCGCCTAGATCAAAATTTTTGGAATTATTTTTCCATCTATGGTACACTAAACACGAAAGTCTCTATACCGACATTTTCACAAAGCTGTGAACTGCAACGAGCAAGCTTCGAAAATCTCACATCATCCCGTGTTTTTTTCCAAATTTAAGACGGTTCCCTTGATAATAACAAGTTTGCTAATTCTACAACTTTCTAACGGAAAACTACAATTACATATTTCACAAATCTGGTATTTATATTCACTTTCTTTTTTTTCAATATTCCTTCCCTTACTTCTTCTTTCAATTTTATTTTCAATGCTCTCCGGTGTTTAATTTTATTGTCAGAAGAGCCTCTACACAGCAGACACACTTTTCAAATATTCGAGCATACGGCAGACACGTGTTATTTCTGATGATTCCCCTCTTACTTCAAACCGATCCAGTCGTAGTTGTTCCGGTTTGACACATATTTGAAATTGAAGGATTATCTCTTTGGCGTAACCCAATGAGAGAGCCTCTTTGTGTGCAATGACTACTGCTCTCAAGGAGCAAAACTCGGCTAAGAAGCCCCCGGTTGGTGGTGGTGAAGCCGTCGTTTGTCAAATTGCACATGTTTCCTCCTGGAGGGCTTTTTGCTTAAGAAATAAGCAAAAGAAGAAGAAGAGAAAAGTTCTTTCATCACTTCAAGGTTCACTTGTTTGCAACCTTTTGTTTGAAAAATCACAGAGGTATCAAAATGTATATAGTGCTCTGGATTTTGGCAGTATGAGAAAGTCGAATGAAATAAGAAATGAGCTAATATCTAGAAAACGTTTAAGGACATTTACCGTACTTATATTTGAAAGATGATCCTTATTTGTGTGTTCAGTTAATAAATTGGCCGTAATATCAGTTTAACAAAGCTATATTTAATGTAGCTCAGGTGGTTTGGGTGTCAACCAGTTAAGTCAGTTAAACTGTATGTGTTGTCGCGTACTGTTTAGATACAAATGCCGGTTATTGTCTTTGTTGTAATTAAGCTACTTGATATTTGAGCCACATTCTCGGCACTTATTGTTAGCCAAAAGCCATTAACTTTACCAACTTTATAAACGCCACTAGCTAAAAATTTTAGTCCATTGAAGATTAAAAATATATCTGACGAGATATCCCTGATTGAAAATTGCGTATCTATTATCTAATTTCTGGCACTTTTGTAAAAACATCCGTAGCTTGTTTGATCCCTTCCTAAAGATTCTCGAGCACATTTTGCATTCTCAGAAGTTCTTTTAGATTTGAAGTATTACCAACTCTTTTCACAACAATGTGAAACCTCCATAAAATCCCTCACATTTCATTTTTCTCCTCTTTCTCTTACTCTCTAAAATTAAAAAAAAACAATGAAAGAAATGAGATCAAATGACAGGTGTTGTTGGTGAGATAATGGTTGAACATGAGATGATGATGATGTATTTGTGTGCATGTGCTCGTCTTTATAAGGATTTCAATTCAGTTATAATAGCGAAAAAGAGAAGCTTTTGATCAGCTGAGAGGGAGAGATTGGAGTCCACTTCTATTGAGTGCTTGTTGCAATTTGGCACATGTTGAAAGTTATTCTCAACTTCCACACATGCTTGAACACATTTCGAACTTTCTTGGTTCATCCTTTATCGAAAATTCAATTTCACTGAAAATTCTTGCTCCAGGAAATTTTGTATTATTTTCTCAAGTTGTGAAATCTTTTCTTGCTAATCACATAGAAACGAAAAAAGGATTATGAAACCCGAAAGATCATATCTACAAACCAAAAACAGCTTGAATGAAAAATGTGAAGCGGATTTTTTGTTCAATAGGGTTTCTGATCTGTTCAAATAAAATTTGTAGATCAAAAAATTGCATTTTTTATAACAATTGCATTCATCAAATATCCATTGAAATAATTTTTGTGAATTCAAAAATTTCAGATTTGAGTATTTTCAGTTGCTCGTCAGTTTTGCTACGAGAAGTAAAATTAAACAGATCTTAAATTATGATCAACTTGGAAACAGGCTGCCGGGAGTTAGGGCGGCTTTGAGCCTGCTGCCCACTGTGGCTCAATCTTGGCCACTACTGTTCCCTCAACCTAAAATTCGACTAGGTTTTCAGTACTACCAAAAGTCAATAATTTTCAGTTCCAGAGTTCCCACGAATCTAGTTTCTTATAATTGCCAAAGATTAGAAAAAAGTTTATATTTCAGTAATTAAAAAATTTATTGTCAAAAAATCTAAAACATTTTATGAGGAAGAAATCCATAATACCAAAAAATGTATACTCTTTGCCGCTAAATTTTTGTAGAACCAATAGATTTAAAAATTAATCTTACAACAAAATTATTGATAACTTTCAATTAGAATTGACCTTTCTACTAAAAACCCCCTAATATTTCTCTACACCCTATTCAACTTATCACACCGTCACCCGACCCTTCTTTCCTCCCATCTGGTGACCCCAAAAACCTGACGTCACTCCGATTTGCTACTGGTGTTCTTCGACTCTTTCTATCTTCTTCAATCTTCCTGTCCCAACGAAAATAGCCTCAATTCATATTCGGTGGTGCTCTTCTTGGTTTCTCGTCCAAGTGCTTTCCACACACACACACAACACATACACACCGCATTCAAATCCATCATCTAATTTTCACAATTAACCCGTCGCCTTCTCCTCACGCGTCTTTCCGTTTTGAGGGGGTTGCTCCAATTTCCATTCAACGTCTTCTTCTACTTCTACTGCTGATGCTGCTTCATCATTCTTCGTTTTCTCAACTCATTGCGCGGGTGGTCCTAAACTAAATGAAGGATGTTTCCTTCATGAACCTCTACTATTTTCTTCTCGACTCACCATCTGCCCCCATCGGACTATTATACATTTTATATGCGGGTTAGAATGAGACACAAGCTCTTCGTTTTCCCTTACACACATGCCTGGCCCCCACTTCCATTTCTCAACAACAATTCACGATTTATCTTCTTTTGAAGTCAAGACACATTCTAATTTATCCCGCACCATCCATGGGTTGGGGGCTCTTAGAGCCAACATGTGCCAATCGGTCTAATGTAGTATGTATGTGTCTATACATACAACTGAAATGTTCCTTTTTATTGTCTTACTCCACTTCTTTTCTCAACTTACTTGTTTTTATTCAAAGACTGAAAAGAAAAGAAAAAAGAAGTCGAGTTAATTTTTTTACTTACAATTAGTTCAGTCTAGGGCCGCTACAGTTTTACTTTTTTCCGTATAGCTTTGGATGTTGTTCCGGTTTTCTACAAAAGTTATGATCAAATTGCTTTAATTCTTAAGAAATTCTGTTTTTTTTTGTGAAAAATTTGGTAATTTACCAAAATTTTAACTGAAAACTTTCAAAAATCAAAAACGTCTGAGTTTGCATTTTTTTCACAAAACTTCCAGTATTTGATTCGAACCTAGATAACTATGATGTCTAAATTCTGCTGAAACATATCCTGCTAATATTTTCAGATTCTTCCAAATATTTTAGCAGTTGATAGCAGATGTAATAGCTCCAAAATTCCAGATAGATTTTGCATTCGAAAGAGAACTGCAAGAATAAATAAAAGAGCAAAATGCGAGTTTTCATTCTATAAACGGAAAAAAAGTTGCTCTCTAGTCACTCATTCCTTCCTCCCAAACATCATCACTTTTTTCCCGGTCATTCACTCTCAAAAACTTGGAGTTGAAAATAGAAAAAAATGTGAATAGCTGCTATCCGTTTCAAATATCTTTGCTTTGAGAATGTGATTTGAACGGAGTAATGAGTTACCAGAATTGCATAATTTTCAATGGTAAGCAGCTGCCTCACAATTTAAAGATTTTACCTTGTATCTGAGTAGATAATTTTAGAAGACAAAAACATTGAAAATCTTATAGTGCTTCTAGTAGATCATTTAAAAGTGCATTGAAGAATTTCAGAACTCTGTTATCATGAACTCATCGTCTACTTTCGAATTTACCAAGCAAACTTAACTCACTTTAAAGTTGACAAACTGCCTAAACTTAAAATTTAGCTAGGTATCTTTCGAGGAAAGTTACACGTAATTTTATTCTAGAAAGTTTATGAAACAGAGAAGATCTTGTCTCTTGAAATTAAAAAAGATAATTTTAACATTTTTTTAAAAGTAGGTGTAGGTACATATGCATATCGGTAGACACATTTGTTCTATTAATCTTGAACTATTTCACTGTAAGTTGTCTGACAGTTTTCTTATTAGCTCATTTCTTCTTGCTCTCCTTGGCAATATTTTAAGAAAACAAATAGCTTCAAAATGTGTTTTCACTATTCAGCTACTCTATGAACTTTGGAACTTCAAAAGCTTTTCTCCACAGCAATTAGAAGTTTGAAGCCTTTTGCCTTGGTTTCCTCCCATTCCAAATCTTTTCTCCAAATCTCGTAACTCATATGATCGAAAAAAGATCAACTCTAACTTTCTGCATTTTTTTCGTTTTTTTTTCATCTTTGTCCGAAAGTTCCTTCATGTGTGACCAACGTTTCTTCAAATGGGAAAACTTGCAAGAATCTTCGTTTCCTTCACATTTCTCTCTCTTCTTTCTTGCCCCATGCAACCTTTTGTCCAGAACACAAGTAACATGTCCTTCATTTTCTCTTTTTTCCGCATTTTTTCTTTTTTTTTCAATTTTATTTTCATTTTATTCTATTTCACTTTGTTCTCTCCTGTTCCCCCTTGACGTTCCATTTTTCCGTTGACAATGAGAGCCCGACGAACGGACGCATTTTTGTTCAAAAGAAACGGAGGAGAACGCAAGGTACATGCACTTTTTGTTTTTTCCACATTTTTCAGTTTTTTTGTCAGTTTCTGCTGTTGAATAGGAGAGCAGTGGAACCAGACGTGGGAAAATAGATAATTCACAGCGAAAAAGAAGAAGAAGAAGGAAAAAAGTGTTTTATGAGAAATTGACATTCTTGGTAGAAGACGGGTGAAGCGGAGCAAATATTTCTAGAATTTTTTCTGATATTTGGAAAAATGATAGTTAGTGTATTCTAGATCTAGCTTATTTATTTATTTTTTTTTTTGAGTAAGAGCTCTGAAATATTGTTGTTTTACTACGCGACATCCTAGACCAAATCAGCAATTAACTGCTCCCATTTCTGAATTATTCAGCCGTTGATTCCATATACTCCTGGACCAATCAGAAAATAACTACACATATTCCTCAACCAATCAGCGTTTAACTCCACCCATTTCTGAACCAATCAGCGATTTGCCTCACCCATTTTAGACCAATCAGCAATTAACTCCACTTATTCCTTAACCAATCAGAGCTCAACTCCACCCACTTTTGAACCAATCAACGATTATCTCTACCCAATTTATACGTGAACAAATTTGAAACAGGGAGATGAGCGAGACTTGAAAAATACAGTTGAAATTTCTACCGTTTGCGATATTTTTGCACTTTAGAAAAGTTACCGTTTTTCAAGCAAACTAAGTTTGCAATACTCAGTTTTCACCTATTTTTTTTGCAAACATTCTAGGTGAAGCTTTCTTTTTATTTGGAAACATCTGAGACAGGTGCACTACTATTAGGAAGAAATATTATAGTTCCACAATCATTAGTCTTTACAAATTCTTCTTTGTTATCTGACAATCTATCCAAAATCTCTTTCTTGAATTTGAAAAAGAACAGATGTCTGTGTATGTGTGCTCAATGAGCACTGCAATGAATACGAATGTGTATCCTCCTGATCCACTTGCGTGCAGATATAACTAAATGGGTGTCCTTGCTGCTCTTTCTATCGCAAAAATTTGAAATGCTTGTCCTGACTCTTGGAATGACGAGGAAATATATGGGTAGGCAGAAGAAATGAGAATGAATGAACAAAACGTATGTTCGTTTCTCCTTTTTCTTGTCAAAAAGAGAAAGAAAGAAGACATATCGAGATGTAAAGATAGTATGGGACTTGGCAATTAACTGACCGTCACTTTTCCCTCAATACAGCCACCTTGTTATTCCAATTTCAACACATAAAGGTTGTTGTTTGTCTGAAATTTTCTTAGCTTTTTTTAGACCAATAGGTAAAAAATGAGAAAATTGGATACATTTACTCAAGACTACTGAGTACCTGGTACTGCATATGTTCCTAATGGTGATTTGAGATAACAACTTTTTGTGAAAACAAACAATTTTGCTTTGAGTTTTTTGTATAAATACCCATTGTGATTCGGAGTATAAATTAGCAAATTTTGTAATGTTCAAGATACAATGTTTATTTTTTCAGAGAACCTAGACTTTCCTTGCAATTCAGGTGAAAAGCTCAAACTAGAACACCTAAAAGAAAACCTTTCGTGTTAAATTTTGAATTTGGTGTGAATATTAGATGTTTCAAAACATATAAGGTATCGTAATTCTTTAGTGATATTTTAACATAATTCTTAAGTGATATTTTGAAAAATTGAAATAATATTTCCATGAGAAAGTTAAAGCCAAAACCGGCATTTATATATCTGATTTTCTCGTTTTAATTTATTTATTGAAAGTTCAACTTGAGAAATGGTAAGCATGTATTTTAGCTAAATCCCCATTCGGTAAAGGCGTGAATTGAGCGCCTCTCATTTTCCTGGTCACTCGCCCCAAGCGTTTTCCGGGCACGATATGAACCGGCGTGGAGGTAGGTAGGCTAACATTTTTAACTCTTTTTGTCAAGTATTCAACGTTATCCAAATTTTTCTCATTTCTAATTTCTGTTGAACCTCAAAAAATTATTCCTCTACTTCAATTCAGAAATTGTACAAATTTCAGCTGCTGATCGTCGTGGCCAGTAGCAATTATTTTTCTTTCAATTTTCACGCTCTTGTGCTGAAGATATTTACATTCACTCAATTTCCTATTTCCATCACTTCTTTTTTTTTCAAAATGTTGTTTTTCACAAAACTATTCATGACAGTCCAAAAGAAATAAATAAGATACATTTGAACACATTCGAAAAGTTCGTTTCTTCCTTCACGATAATCTCATCCTATTCCTCTCTTCACTTTCTCCCTTTCCGTCATCTTTTCCCACATCGGAGGCCGTTCTTCTTTTTCCTTTTCTTTATTAACACCAACCACTACCAATCCTTCGCTCGCGCATCTTTTTCCGGTGGGTCCTCTCGCTTTTTTCATTTTATTCTGATCCGTTTCCGAGATAAAGTTGGGTTCTATTAGTTGTTGTTTTTTATCTTGTCAAGTGAATTGAAATTTCAATTGCTAAGAATTATATAGAATTAGGTGTCTAATAGAGTGTTTGTAAAAACTGTAATCACTGGAAATAGCTTATAGCTGTTTAGGTAAATGTAGAATGAAAGCTTACCCAGTGGCTAAATCAATTTACTTTCTAAATATGCTTGATAATTTTTTTCATAGATGAAAAATTCTTGGGATCACTTTTGGAATTTCAGAAAACTACGAATTTATGAAATAACGCTGCTCAAGTATGTTCGGTACTAGTTGAAAATTCTGGAAGCTTTTTTAAAGTTCTAAAGTTTGAAAAATCAGACCTTTTTCACCCAACTCAATTTTATAAACTTTTTAAGATTTTTCGGTGTTTCGAAAAAGTTTTTTTTTGAAAACGCCTCAAATTGATCACAGATTTACAAAATATCTCAAAATTAATATTTTAATTAAATTATGAACTTTAATTTCCCTTGATTTTTTGGTTAAGCTATGTTTCCTTTCTCTCTCTCTCCCACTTTTCAGCCTAGGTAGGCGGAGAGCAAAATCTAGCTCTAAGGTTTTTATACAAAAAAAATATTTTAAACTCGTAAACTCCCTTGTCCAGTTCCTACTCCAAAAGGGTTCCAAAGCACAAATCCTTTTACACTGTTCATAAATATCTACCAACTAGATCAAATTGCATAGAATTGAAATGTCATGAAGATTGAAAAGAACCCTTCTCTCCCCCACAAACACACAACGACGTCTCCTCACTCAATTTGCATATGGAATTGATAATTAATGTGGGTGACGGAAAAGAGTGGGGAAGGAGCAGTCAACATATTCTCTTTGAAAAGAGCACAATGTTGCTGCCTAGTAATTTGTGCGAACACTCACAAGACATCAGTGAAAAGCATAAGAACACCCATTCAGCTTAATCTGCTTAGTGGTCACTTTCTCGCGGATCGCTTTTCCTTGTATTGTTTGTCCTTTCCTTCTCCTCTTGAACACACAAAACACACCGATTCGAAAACTATTTGCCTGCTATTGAGAGCATTCGATCTGCTTGTCTTCGCTGTATTAAAGTTAGCTAGAGAGCTATTTTCCTTTGATGTAGTAGAACCTACATGTTCTTATCATTTCGCTATCAGCATATCAATCAACAGTGAAGATTGATGATTTATAATCTAATAGAATGTTATTTGAATAAGCATTATTAAGATAACTCTTGGGATTTCTACCTAATCATTGAAAAATCAGATTGTTCCTGACAACAAATTTACAATCTTATATTCCCTAGCTGCAGGCGCTATTACAAATATTAGGAATACATTTTGTGTACATGCTCCCTTACAATAGAATCTCAAATTTTTCAGAAGCTCCAATTCTAGTTTGAGGCGACTGAAAATTTTCAGTCAAGATGAGATAAGCTAACAAACCATTTGTAACTTGATTCTTGAAATCTTTAACTAAAAATAGTGGCCTCCAATTTCAGCACACACCTTTTAAATCTTCAATTTCTGCTAAATGAAAATCTGAAATCAACTGGTTTCAAAATAACTACCACTTAAAAACCCAGAGGCGTTTCTAGTTTACATTCTTGTTTTTTTAAAGATTTCAGTTTCGACACTGGCAACCAATACACAACACAACTAATGAAAGTTGTTGACCTCCCTTCTTTTCTCCTACTCTCACATCGTTTCCCTCGTTTTTAACCATCCAATAATATTCTGATACTTCTAACAATTTGTGCTCTTCATCGCACCGGTCCAACATTGCGTACGTGTCAATAAATGCACATCGCTACCCTTCTCTTGCTCGAATAGCGCAAAAAAGAGCGAAAAGAGAGGGAGAGAGCACAAAAAACAAATACAAAAATGTTCAGTTTGGTGGCTCAGGTGCCCTCTGTCGAAAGGCTTTTGCCGCCAACTTCTTCCATTCAAAAAGTTCCAAGGAGGAACAAACTTGAACTGGTTTCCGGTAGAATATCTTGAACTATTGGTGCAAAAAGGAACGTTCATTTCTAGTTCGAGGGTGCAAACTTTTGAACACTTGCACCACCATATGTACAATTGGACAGCGCATATATCCGCTTTTGTTACGAATTTATCCACACTCTCCTACTATTGTAGAGAAATATTTAAGGCGTATTGTAGGTGGGGTGCAAGACTTAAAAAATATATATTAGATACACTATACGATTATCACACCAATATCAACTGATATGTCACACCTAATTTGTTATCTGTTTACTTTTTGATATCATTCGGCAGAGATATAATAGCTCAAAGTCAAGTGGTCGAAAGTTTACGATAAGCACTTAATACTAACTGATCGTACTCTAGATTACTGTACTTCAGTCTGCAGTTGCTACGGTGTCCTGGAACGCCTAGCCTAACTTTCCGATATTGTCCCCAAAGTAGTTCCTAAGCAGTACATCATCATCATGACCGAGTGCAAGAAGCAGTAGAGAATGACCCTTTGATGGCCTCCTATATATTTGTGTATGTGGAAAGGAAAACACAAGGCGACATATTGCATCTCGTAGCCTTCTCTACCCCTCACTAGTCGCCCCGATTAGACCACCCTCAAAACCACACAGCCGGTGTTGGTTGGGTGTTCGTCGTTCTCGCGCTTATTTATTCTTCTTCTGCCATTTCATTGCGTCGTCGTCTTGATTCTTTTGAATGCTAAGTGTGCTTATGGAGTCTCTCTGTCTTCTTGTCGACACAATCTTAACGAGTGCATATCTCTCTTTCTCCATTCTTCATGTTTCTAAGGTTACCCTCATTAATTATGCTTCTCCTATTTTATTTGATGCACTATGTTTGTTGCTTGATCAAGCTTAATGTCTAGGTTCTTGTGAAAATTCTGAAACTTCATTTAAAAGTTGACCATATAGATTTTGAAACATCCCGTTTTAGTACGATAATTCTACTTTTTGAAATAAAGAAAAATGCTCGATTAACTTGAAATTAGTGTATGCTTCTGCTGGAAATATTGAGAAATAGCTCAAGTACTTCTTAAAAACTTCTTCACATTTGTTTTTAAGGCTTCCAGGAAACTAGAAAATGTTTTCAAGTTTCCTGTCGATATTTTCACATAATTTTTGGCAGAAAATTGAGTTGTCATGTCAAAATTGCAATTAGTAGATTTCCTCCACATTACTGGTTTCAAATTTACAGTGCGGAGCTTTGTAATTCTGTTGGAATGCACTTTTAAATCATTCTAGTTTTGTGCACTTCTACACTTTGAGCATCATGATATTTCTTCCCCCGGGAGCAGCAAAAGGAATTAACAGTCCCAAGCTCTCATTAGTCATCAAATTCGTCCTCATGTTGTTCTAACGAATTGTTCCACTTGCATCCTTCGTTCTCTTTTTCCCGCTTGCCAATCCCCGAAAGTTTACAAGTTCCGACAGGTTAGTCTCGAGTCAAGGTCTTTTTCATCTTTCCACCCATTTTTGTTCATTCATTTCATCCTCACACATGACTACTTCAATCTCATGATCTATTCTCTTATTTTTGGATGTTTTCAACTACTTTTTTGAAACAAACTCCTACAAGAAAATTTCGTCATGCTTTGCAGTTTTTTACTAGGACCTTAAGTCTTTGTCAGAAAATTTCTAGAGCTCTATCTAATATCTTCAACAACTAGTACCCAACTTTTCAAATAAATATGAAAGTGTGGCAAAAAGTTGCGAGTGGTTGAAAGTTGAAAACAAATACAAACACACACACACATACACATCATTCTCCATCTTTCTCCAATCGGAGCCATCGGAGCCCTCACACCACGTTCGTTTTGCTCCACCGATCCGAAAAACCAGGTTGATGGGAGGCAGTAACAGAGACACCCGGTTAGTTCATTGTTTGTCCTCTGCGCCCCGCGTGTCTGTATATGTGTGTGTATGTGCGCCCCGGTTGCCTTTTGACAAAATAATCAGTGAAAAGGTATGTAGCACCTGCATTTATACCTGCCGTCCTTCTTTTTCTTATTTTCGAGCGAGTGTTGTTGTTTCCCATTGCCAGCTTCTAGCACTCTGATTTTCTAGGCATTTCTCTAGTCGTAACTACATTTCTATAAACTCCTTTTTGTCTGAAATTATGTATTACTTTGAAATAATGTCTGTGAAAATTGTAGTTCTTAAAATGAGCAATAACTGTTTTTATACATAAATCTTTCAGCTAAGTTTAGTCTTCTTATTTAGCTAATTCAGGTGATATTGAAAATCTAGTAACTTAAAGAGTGAGAACATAATTAAGATAATCACTCTGGCAGATGGCATATTTGATAAAAATTAGAACAATTGAAGATTCTTGAAATGTGGGGCTCCTCACACCTGCCTCTCGGCGGGCTTAAATTACGCCCCCTCTCCCCCCATGAATGCCAAATGTTTTAACTGGCACTTTACGTTTCTACAGTTTGCCAGTTCAATTGTAGATAAAGTTCTCACAAAAGAGATAAGATCTTGTTAGGAAACTTTCATTGGCGGTCTAGCCGAGTTTTTGTACGAAGTTTATTTTACAGTCTTCTATGAAACGTAGAAAGTTACCGTTGTTTTCTGTTATCCGTATCACAACACTTCTCCATTTTGAAAGTCGCTGTTGTTTTTGATTTTATTAAATTACTACGTACTGTTAGAAAATTATAAAGTTGAAAATCCTAACTTTGTCATAGTTTAAAAGCGGGGCCAGAAGGGAAATTACGGTAGCATGGTCTAACTTTCTACTGATTTCCCCTGTACCCTTCACTACTTTCGTTCCTACAACTATATAGAATCTCAACTTTCCATCTACATATATTACTTCCAATTTCAATGGGTGTTAGTTTTGAATCAAAAATGGGGAGAAGAATAAGAAGATGGAGGCAAATGAGGTAGACGCGCGGCGCGCGAGCGCCCTCACCAAAAAGAACAAAAAAGAGGAATTGGAGAAATGAGAGAGCGTATGAGACGAAGAGGAATAGACAATCTTTCCGCGCCTTTTTGTATTGCATTTATAATCGAAACTCTGTCTCTCCCCCTTCCCAATACTACCACCCAACCATTTCGAACTCCTATTCTTATTCTTTTATGAGGAGATATGATCAGTTTGTTATTGGATTATTGTACTTGTATGTTGGTAGGTCAAAAGCATGTTTCAGCTGTAAAAAGTAATAGTGAGTCCAATATTTTTCGGGTTACTGTAGACTTATCTGTAAATGCGTAAAATAAGATGAATGCCTTGACAAATTGAAAACCATAAGGTTGTCTTCAAAATCATTCCGAACACACACATATTTATTTCATTCTCAATTCTCACACTTTGTTTATTGCTTATGGTCACCCGCTTTCCTTGTGTTCTTCTCAGGCTCTTCATTTCTTTTTTTTCGTAAATTTCCCTTACACCATTTTTCTCTAACAGTACATCTAATTCCGATTCTTTTCAGAAGCATTACATCCGAGAACAGAGTACTGACCTTTTATACGGTGACGCAATGGGCATGCCATCATCGTATCGGACAACAGCCGGCCGTTTGTGGGCACAGAAAAATGACACACTATCCGACCCATTCACTCGTATACCCTCTCCCTCACTCAAACAGCCAGATCACCTCCCCCCACACCAGTGCGCAAGTGAATGAGTGAGGAGCGCTCAAATGTTTATTGGTACAATCGGCAGTGTCAACCATACAATGAGATGAAGAAAGACGGCTTTTTGGTTTTGCCTATTAGTTTTCCAATTTACTAGGATTTGAGCCACCCAGATCACTGTGGTCCTAGGGAATCTAACAAGAGATCTTCCTCCAATCTTTAATCAACAGATATTCGTTTCAGTCTATAACTATCATTGTCTCCTAATTTCCGGTTGGTCAAACGCGGTAAATGCTTATTTGAGCAGTGAGAAGAGTTTTTTTTTTGCATTCAGAGATTATTGTATGATATTATTAACGTTTTTATTTTAAGTGGTCTGTGATTCAAAAATTTCAAAAAATTTCGTGAATTCACAATGCTGACTATTCAGCAAACATCTATGTGGATCAAGTAAGATTTAATGGCTCTAATATTCCCGAGCCAAAAATCCTAAATTTCAAAAATTGAAACCATCTGTTTAAACAATAAGCATTTGTCTCGACCACCGCGTAGATATAATGAACTCAAATATTCTAGATTCTTTCCATTTCCCACTTGCTCTTGGCTCATTTCATCTAATCTCATTGACCTTCTCCTCCTCCTACCAACCGTCTGTTTTTGTGTTTTTTCGCGCACCGCCCGCCCGTGGACCATCAACTCACCAGATGTTTCCTAGTTACTCTCAATTGAATACTGATTTACATTCACTCTTTCCTTCCATCTCCCAACCTTTTGGTTCTCCTTTTAACAAGCTTGGATAGTTTCGGAACAGTTTTGCGTGTGCGCGTCAGGAACAGACATGGAGAGGCAAAAAGAGAAAAAGCGAGAAGAACTTGACCTTTTTGCAAATCGGACGGTATATTGCGTCGTCGTCGTTGTCGCTGCCCCGTCTGTTCAGTATCTCACTAGGGTTGGCCACCAATAACATAACACAAACCGATCATTCATTTATCCATCCGATTTTTCTGCTAACTGTTCTTTATGGAGAAACACTTTTTGTTTTCAATGGACGAATGTCGTAAACTTCTTATTCTTGCCGTAGGATAGGAAATGCTTAGAAGCATACCCGGATTGTACATAGATATTGGAATCCAAAAGTTTTATGCTTACTTTCTCTGTTTATATCGCAGTTCTTTTTGGTTTTATCAAACAATTATCAGCTGACAAAATGTAGAAAAATATTTTTAGCGTATTTTGTTAGTTGACAATTTATCTATCAAACAAACCAGAACCAAGATATACCTTGTCAAAGTAGAACAAGGATATGTAAGTATAATAGAGAAACTATGCATAACATTCGCAGGTTCGTCAATTAACTTCTTGCTCACCATTGTTCTTTCCAACTGGACTCTCGTTGAGCTAAAATTCATTTCAGCAACTTTCATGCTACGGTAGCTATTGTAAGTCCTCTCGCACCAGAAGCCTTTAAACCAATTCAATCTTCGTTTTCTCTCTCTCTCTATCACCCGAAAACCAATTTCTTGTACTAGTTGTGTTGACATATATATAGGCATGGTGATGTAGTATACCTTTTATGTGTAAATACATGTCGCATTGAATGTTTGTGTTCCTCAACCATCTCCCAGCACAGAAGAGACTATTTCATTCTCACTCAAATTCATTTTCTAGCAGCAGAGAAGAACTACGATCTCACTTTTTCCTCCCAAAAAAGGTCTCTGCTGATACAAGAACTTCTTCTCTTCTCTGTCTCCAATTTTGAAAATCAGCTGAGTGTGATGGAAAGTATAACAAAAAGTGAGAGAAGAAGAACAGATAACTACAAA
Source organism: Caenorhabditis elegans (assembly GCF_000002985.6). NCBI lineage: Eukaryota > Metazoa > Nematoda > Chromadorea > Rhabditida > Rhabditidae > Caenorhabditis > Caenorhabditis elegans. The sequence goes on from NC_003283.11 coordinate 14,503,205, forward strand.
ACACTCGCCGTGGGTTGTCTCGCATTGGTTATTTGTTTCATTATTCAGTTGCATCTTTTTTCTGTTCACGGGTTGGTAGTAGTGTCCAGTCTGCCGCCCTTATCAAAATGATAATTTGAATGCGTTTGTGTGAAGAGTGTAGAGAAGCTGGAGGCAAAGGTTTCAGTTGATAAGCATATGCGACGCTTTTTGAAGTTTCTCATGGAACAATTAGTGATTCTGATTCTATTAGTCTAGATTTCTAGAAGTATGATCTGCTCATTTTCTACTCCAACTTTAAATATGAATCGATAGTTTTGGATAGAAACTCATGTAGTCTTAATAAAGTAATAGCTATCAAAATTGTATGCTTGTTTCTGCAGAAGACTTCTATAAATCTATCCTTTTAGTTTTTTCGTGTGTAAAAAACGATAACCAAAATTTTCGACCGAATGTGACCACCGATTAAGTTGTCCGATTGGTAACCCTTCTATATACATGTCTACATCAGTAGTACACTTTCAGGTGCATCTTTTCTAGAGAAACATTTTCCAGATCTTAGTAGCTGATTACTTAAACTACCCGTAAAATTGCTTCGTACTAATTAGCAGCAAGCGCCACATTCTCAGTATTTATTGAATTCCCGCCAGCCTTCGTTACGCAACTAATACTTCATCGCCAATTCCCAGTTGATTCATGTTTTCTAGATTATTTTCAGTGCAAGCATTATGACGTTTGAAAAATTTTATGTCAGTTACATCTATGTACAAGAATCCCGTAGCATCTTCTTGAACACTCTAGGACCGTGTATCTAATTGACCCCATTCCGTCATACTGCTCATTGAGCAGAACACCTCCATCAGATATTCACGCCGCTCACTGTCTCCAATATCCTAATACCATTGAAATGAACTGTGTTAGGTAACCACAGCCACTCAAGGAGGTCTCCAGGTAGGAGGTCTTGAGGTATCCATCTCTTGGGTCAACCATCTCAACCTGTTTCTTGTATACATTTATGTTTACACTCCAGACAATTTGGTGATGGTTTCTAGAGAAGTGGATGAGGTCATTGATATGTTTTCTTTGATAAGCACCACATTTTGCCTTCTTTCCGGCAACTAACATGTTTGTTGGCGAGAAAAAACCTTTTTGAATCATGTGTGTGCTGGTTGATTTCCGAATTGTATACATATACTTGCAAATTCCCATGTTTCAAAAACTGGTGTTTTATACAATTTGAACGCCCAGTACTTAGTCATCGATTGTGATAAATAACCTTGAAACATTATGTTATTGTCTCTTTTTTCTACGCGTCTACTCGTCTGTTCATGTTTTTTCATTTAATATTAGGAATTTTGGACCTAGATCAGATGTGGTTTTGGAATAATAGTTTAATTTTTGAGTTAAAAATTCTTGTAAAACTATAGACAATTTAACAGTTTAAAAAAATTCTAAACACTGTTTGAAAATTGTGATTTTCCAGAGAAGATTTTGATCTAGATACAAATTTTACAGTACAGTATTCCAAAGAAAAGTTTATAAGACCCTAAAACTTATTCGTTCAATAAATTCCAAAGTTGCCTTCAGCATTCGGCGCAACCTTGTTTCCCACCCAACCTTAACACCCAGGTGTCTTCTGTCCTTGCGCGGGTGAGTTACCCTCTATTAAACCATTGCTTCCAATTTTCTACACCTCTTATTCTTTCTCTATCTATCTCACACTCATTTCCCCCACACCAAAATGACGACTCATCGACACATTTTCATCGTAGTCAGCCCGGGGCGGTGGGAGGAGGGCGCCCCCCGAGTAATACCATAAAACTTTTGTGTGTGTCCGGTGTGAGCGACTAGAGGAAGGAAGAGGCAAAAAATGAAAAGAGCGGCGGCGATTCTTTGCTATTACTGAAGGATGAAGCGTGTACGTATCTATTTAGACTTCTTGTGTTCTCGATTGCATAATAATAATGTATTCATCAAATCAAACACATTGTGTATGTGTGTGTGTTTGGGCAAACGTTCACTTGTCCATATTTGCCCGCTGCTTTTTTGTTGGTTGGAAAAGAAATGAGAAAAAGTGAAGCGCCGTGCTGTCTCTCTATTGTCATATTACTGTTACAAATACTGTAAAGTGTGTAAACTTATCGCTTATAAAACCTAGAACTAGTATTAGCCTGTTTGATAATTTCAAAAAATTCTGTATTATTTGGTAACAAACCCTAGGTCTACAATACCTCTTTGAGCGCAAAAGTTGAAAACTAGAAGTTTCAAATACCGTATTTCCTCTATTAGTTCTAAACTCATTGTTCAACTTTGAAACTTTTAAATTGAAGTAGTAGGGTAGGAAATACTATCAGTGTCTATGCAGAAACCTATAAAGTTGTACTTTCACTTTTTCGATCTCGCGTTAACTTGGACCAAAAGCTACCTTAATTTTAAGTGAAATCCCCAGACGTGGATTTCCCTCTTAATGGTCAACTTGATAGATCTAGGTAATCCCCACTTTTCAGTACTTTTCCCATCAACGCCCTCTCATTCTTTTCCAATTTCCGTGTCAATTATTCCAATTATTCATGTTCATATCAATCTCTCTTATCACCTCTAATCGTCGACACCACTGTCTTCTTTTCATTTTTTGCTTTTTTATGTCTCTTATCACTACTACTCCCTCCCTTATCAGCTAGTCGGATCTCCGCGCAACACAATGAACACCGCGCAAAAAACACTGTGAAGCAGCAGCAGCAGGGCGCGGAGAAAATGAAACGACGAACAAAAGTGCGTGCGCCGCCGCGATTTTCCTACTGGTGTTCTCCGTTCTTGTGTTGAAGATATGAAGAACGGTGATGGTGGTATTGGATTGGTATGAAAAGGGGAAAAAGGAAGGAAGAAGTGTTGCCTGTTGGGTGCGCGCGCGCGGCTTTTGCGCGAGGAGCGACATGCGATGCGTTTCGTTTTCATCCCGACCTAACACAAAATGCATAAACACACTGTCAGCAGGCAGAAGCAGGCATCTTTTGACAGAGACATGCCTGATGTTAGGGTGAGCGGATGGTGTGCGCGCAATCTGCAGATACAGTGTACGAGTGTGAGTGTGTCACAGACGTTTTATTATTATAATGCTACGGCGATGAATATGTCTTTATCCCGCCATTCTTCCACGGAACCTCCTTTTTTGAGGATATATCGTCGAGGCCGCGGCCTTCCCAAAGAAGATTGAACTTTTCGGGATAACTTTTCTCATAGGTTTGTGAATTCGTGTCATAGGGTACTGTAGAATTGCCAGATAGTCTAAATTGTACCGTAATAGGTCTAGAATAGACCGAGTTTTCGGTAATCTAGAAGTTTGAAGCTAGAACTATAGTATAGAGTTAGATGTACATCTCACGCCAATGTAAATTGGCAACTTCTTTGTTCAATTGTTCGTAGTTCACACGATGTCTACGTTCATATTAGGAAATAAAACTATTTCAAAAAGCTCTTTTTTGTGCCCATCAATTCATTTACGATTATTACCGCACCGTAAATGTTGGGAAATCTAGATGCTCTAGGAATCTAGACGGTCACCAGTTGTACATCTAGATTCTAGAATAGTGCTCGCTCAGACTACACCCAGATTTACATGAACAGATGTTCCATATTTATTCTAGATTCTAATTGTATTATTTCTTGACAGTTAAATTGCGCGCGTTGGCGATAACAATCTACAATGTTCCATACCTCTGTGAATCAAAAGATTGTTATCTGATTTTTGAATAAGATCTACATCAGAGTCTGTCAATAAGAGATAAGTGAAACCTTGAATTTTTGTGTTTTGGGAAACTCATAGATTTGCTAGCCGACTAAGATGTTCCGCTTGACCAGATTTACCTCACAACCAACAATTAGCATTCAATATTTAGTGGAGCAACCTATCCCCTAGCAACGTGTGTATCTCCTAAGAGCCACCAAAATTTCATGATGACCTGACCCGTCCCACCTCTCCCATGTACACAAAAGGAGGCCTACACGCCATCAGAGTATATACTACCACCTGCCATCTGTACACCCATTGCCTTCCATCTCATTCTTTTCACTTCCTTGCCCCTCGTATTTTTTCACTCTAGATAACCTTCAACTACTACTACTGCTACAGTTTTAGCAGTATCTCCTCCTACCTCTCTCACAACTTCTTCTTTTCCTTCACCTCGCTCTCGAAACTATTCACTCATTTTTGTTTCTCCTTCTTTCGCCTTTTCCTCATCGTTTTTCTTCATTGACGACGATTGGTGACAAGCAAGGAGAAAGCAATTATACGTATGAGAAGAGAGAGAGAAACCGGCCGACACCTATTCCACTACTCTCAGCCCATTACTTTTTCTATGAAAGACTGTATGTCTGTGTGTGTCACACACACTTTTAAATAAATCTGTTCGAGAGAACGCCATACTAAGCTTCTTCAGTCTTTATGGGGTTGTAATACATTTTTGATGGCTCAGGGCTCAACATTCAGGGCTCAATCCATAGATACACCATACTTCCCCTGTAATCTCATTTATCAATTTTGACCAGCTCATATCTCAGTTGACAATAATTTTGCCAACTAACAAAATGTCAGCTATTTTTTCCATTATATTTTGTAGTTTGTAATTTTCTGGAATCTGTGAAATGAATGTGATCTCATAAAGTTCTCACTTTCAGCTTTTCAGTCTTGATCATCTCGATTCGGTCATTCCCGTTCCACTGATTCCCCTACTTTTTGCCCTCTGTTGCAATTCGAACAAGTGTAATTTTCTCTCTCTCATTTTCTCACATTTTTGTTTCTCAATACACAAATACATACACCAAAATGGTTATCATCAATCTGCCGAAAAGAACCTGTCTTTTTTGGTCTTTTTCTGTTTCTTCTCCCGAGAGAAGAGGGGCAGAAGCTTCTCATTTTGATGCTTTTCCTTTTTCTGCCAATTCTGATTTTTTTCTCACTGGGTGCGTACAAAGCTTATGTATGTCCTTCTAAATCTTGTCTCCTCTCCACTCCGCGATCGCCACTTTCACCTTCTCCTTTCACCTCCTCAACCCTCTCTTAATCTTCAGAAATGAAATCGCAACCGTACACCGCCTCATCCGTCACTTCGACGTCTACAACACACCATCCTTGGATGCCAATCTCGCTCCGAGAGCCGCCAAGCAAGTTCCAGAAGCTTAGCACATCTGACGCAGCTCCACTTCACAACGTCTGCAGCTCACTGAAAATGGTAGGTGATAGCCTTGATCTCGAGACTCCCCGTAATAATCCAGTGTGGAAGAGACACACACTGAGAACCACATAACAATAGCCAATTAATCGTTTATGCGCGACGAGGGCATACTATGTACAACAAGTGCGTCCCCTCCGTAAAGGGAAAGTCCTTGAAAAGAACATCTGTCCCTTTTCAGGCCCTGGTTTCATGTCTCGAAAGACGCTCATGAATACTATGCATACTATGAATTAAAAACAAAAAAAATCTTTAAAATTCTTTTCATTTTCAGAAATCCACAAAACCATCCCGAAAGCGTCCATCTCCAAAGGAATCCGACCTACCTCCACTTCCATCTATCTCAACGCTCTTCGACTCTGGATCCTCCTCCCACAGCTCAAGCTCCAGCTCCAATTCATCCTACGGCTCATACTGTCAGTTCTCACCCGAAGGATCCTACACCATGTACCACTGGCCGATGAACTACATTCCCTATGTGTCACCAGATGTCACAATCACAGCCACTACATCTACATCAACAAACGCCATGGCGAGCCCTGATCCGATAATGTTGAGCTCTCCCCCGAAGCAGCCAACAATCGAGCACACGCCAATCAATCAGCCACTATTCATTCAAACTGCAGACTATCCATATGATTACTCTGCTCCAGACCCAACTGGTGGATATCCCAGCAGTGCCACTATCAACGCAAATCAACTATTACTCCGTCCAGTTCCAAATGGACATGTCTAAGCTTCTTCCTTTCCCGAATCTCACCAAGATCCCTGTTAAGTTTCAACCAGTTTCGTTTTTTTAATTTTCAATTTTTTTGCTCGATATCCTCCTTCTCTCCTTATCATCTTTCCTTATTTTTCCATCAACTTCTCATGTTTTTCTTCGGGTCCACCAAACGACCTCAAGTTTTCATTTTTATTCGAGTTGCCTCTTCTCTCTCTGTTCCCCCAAATCCATAAATCAACACGGGCAAATCCCCATCTTTCTCTTAGCCGCTTTAGTTTCCTATGTATTTTGCTCCCATCAGCATTCTGAATTTTCAACGGTCTTTGTGTACATTTCCTTTCCTATCCCTCCACTATCATTCTTCCCTTCCCTCCAAAAAGCATCGTCTCTCAACGTTCTCGTTTTCTCACGGATTTCCGATTCAAACCAAAACATTGTATTTTTCAATTTTATACAACGTCGACAAAGAATCCTTTTTCTTTTTTTCCGATCATCATAATAATAAAACGTGTTTTGTCATAAATGATTGTGAGTTATGTACACATTGATAAGGAAGAATAACGAATAATAATAATAGTCACAATATATGAAGAAGAGCAAAACTAACCGACAATGTGTTGACCAGGCGGGGAGATTCGAGTTATGGTCACACTTCGAACATTTGAAGACTCATCCACATAGATTCGACTGTCTGAAATTTTCGAAGGAATTAGAGACAAAAATGCTTTAAAAAAAAACTTTAAAAACTAATCACAAAAATCGCGCCAAGAATTAAAATTTGAATAAACTGAGCAAACTCGTCTACTTTTAAAAGTTATAAACCTGAGCTATTCTTCAAATATCGTCCACAGAGAACTGTCAAATCATTCTTTTAAAAATTTAGGACAAGTTTCGGAAAGATTAACAATTAAATTCCCATATGCCTGTTGTGAGATCTTACCGCAAATTGTGTACATAAACAAGAAGCTCAGGTTGTGAAATTCAAATATAATATTCAAATTCATTATTTTTTGCATTCGGCGACAACTACAGTAATCTCATACAATTTTCAAAATAGTTTGTACTTGAAGCAACCCTGGAAAAATATTATCGGATTATAACGAAAGCCTCAAAACTGGCATGACTTGTCTTAAAAGCCACCTATACACCTACAGGAAAATTATCTAAAGCCGAAATATGTGAAAAACCCCAAGGAACGTAAGTTCGTCGGAAGGCATTCAAAAGAGGCTTTCAGAAAAAAATATTTTGATCAATTCCGGTTAACTGTGAATTATGTTAGTTACTCTTAACAAATTTCTACATGCACATAATTCCTCTTGAGTTACCGTATTCCCTCAATTGGTATTGCAACCCATTTATCAACTTTGAATACGTATATCTCAGTTGTAGTGTGTTTTATTTGAAAAATGTCAGTTGTCATAATATTCTATTGATTTATCTATCGTTTCGCAGTTAAACATTTATTGATATCTACAACATGAACCGAGATATAACTTTTCAAAGTGAACTAGTCTGGGGTGAAACTAATGAGGGAATACGGTATTTGATGTTTTCAGAACAAAAGTAGATGAGGTCAGTCTACCCATCAAATGCTTCATCTATCACACGTACTTTCAATTGTTCTTCCATTATTCCAATTTCTCTTCGCAATCGAATGCTACATCGACAACTAAAATACAGACAAAGAATACATTTCGTGCGTTCACATTTCTCTCTTTCTCTCTCTTCCTCATCTCGCATTTTGTTTTCATTTTCCCTTTTTTCTCATCAATCACAAACGGAAAGGGTAACATACATGTGTGTGGAGTGTTTGAGACGAACAGATGATTTCCGACACGTGCGAAATCGGGTGCCTCCGTGTCTGTGGCTGATGGTGAGGATGCTACTGTCGAAGACCATGGTTTGCAGTATTTGATGATTAATCGGAGAGTTAGGAAAGAGAAAACAAAGATTACGATGAGAGCAGTCAAGACTGTGAATGTATCCATTCTGAAAATTTTCAAATTTTTTACAATAAATTTGATTTGGAAAAATAGAGTGAAGAAGTGAATTCCATGAGATAATTTCTAAACTGACAAAGTTTTCATACTACATCTTTAAAATTTTTTTTAGAGTTCAAGTTGAGAAACCTATGCAAGGTGATAGTATCTTTGCATGTATTGAAGAATTAACAGTACCAAATCTGTAGGTCAAACTTTCGAGACGCCTCTCCCCAGCTTCTTCTCAATTTTCAGGGGGTCTTTCTGGGCGAGAGATGGGAGAGACGTTCCACCGTTAATCGCGCGGTTAGTTTTTTTTTTGAAAATGGAAGGGCCTTCAAACTCAAGCATTGTATGAAAATTCAAAAATTTTGAAATCGAAAAATCGAAAAAGAAAACTCAGGATGGCGATGCATGCGACAGCTCATCGTTGCCATAAGCTACATCCGATTTCGAAGGGGTTCATCCCAGATTTTCTTCTCTTTTTTTTCGTCGTTTTTCTTCAAGAAAAATCAAAAAATAATTGTTCCAGTGCTTTATTATGTTCCTGAAAACGGACTAATGAAACAATTGATAATTAATTGTATAGTTTCATGATAGATGATGAATCATCGTAGTTCTTCGAGTAGTCATTGTCGTCCTGGTGAACATGGATTGTTCCGGTTTATGACTTTTTACTCTGAAAATCAAAAAATGAAAAATTGAGTTAGATTTCAAGGTTTAAACAAAAAATACACAGAGGATCTATTATTTACCACAATTCGAGAAAAGAATTCAGATTCTGTACTTTTAAAAAAAATATTTTGAAGCCGTAGTCTGAAGTAACTAACAAACAATGAACTGACAAATAAGGTTTTTTAAAACATACACATTTATAGTTCGAATAGCATTGGGTTTTTCTAATTAAACTACGATGTTCGAAATTAATATTTCAACACTACCGAATATCACAATTAAAGAGTACACATGTAAGTTGACTTTTCAAACATTTTGGCTTACTACATAGTTAGCTATAAGTTTTGCCAATTTCCAAATGTTTCGTGATAAATTCAAAGCAATATTGAATGTCTATATAAACACTGAAAGAAATTGTTCTAATAAACTTTATGGCAGACGCTATTTTAGGCGATAAAATAAAAAAAAACAAAACTAGTATCTAGTACACTTGAAACATAAATAATAACTAATCAGCCTTCTAAAAAAACTAAATTAAAATAATGGAAATAAAGCCCATCTAAATCTATAAGCACCTACTCATCAAGCGAGTTGCATGAGACACGACTCACTCCACTGTTCTCCGAACAGTCATTTCTCTAACAACTGTCACTGTGCTCGTTTTTGATGATCTGTTTTTTGAAACTCAAGATTTCTTGGAAGAAGATTAGAGCTCACTGTTTTCCAATTAAATTATAAAACTGAGATCGTAGCTCTTTTCGAAACCGGAATGATATGATAGTATTAACAACTGATAAGAATCCAGGCATTGCATAGGTAATTGCAACTTCAATATCTCCCCATCCAGTAATATCCCATCTAATAGTCAACATGACAACCGCCGGTGAAGCTAGCAAAATAATCGATGTTCCAGACATTGCAAGAATCATTCCGAGTTTGTCATCTTGTGAGCCATACTTGCTTTTTGTTAAAGTCTGGAATGATATGTTATAAATTAGTAGGACTCCTAAGGAAATACCGTCATTACCCTTCGTGTCGCCCAGACAACCAGAGTCGAGAAAAAGGCGATAACGTAGGTCAGAACTATGAAAATGAAGTGGAATGTCGCGTACCTAAAGGTTGGAAATTCATTTGATAAATTTACTGAAAATTTTCAACTAAAAATGTTTTAATGTTGAAACTCTTATTCTAGATCTAGAAAATAACCAAAGCGATTTTTAAAAAGAATTCCAGAATAATGAACATTTTCCAATTTTTTTGGAATAGTTCTAGAAAAACAGTTTGTCGATTTGAATACCGTCACCTTTTACCGCGCACCCTCATTGCTAGAAGTTATTATTTTCGGTTACAGTAGTTACATTCTATTACGTTTTTGTTTTTTCATTGTGTTTTGAATTCCCAGTTGGTATTGAGCATTGGCAAAATTTCATTTTCTGATAAATTTTAATTTAATTTGTGGAATTATTATGTGTTCAGTGTTCATGCTTATTATTACTCACTCAAAAACAAAATAAGATTTTCTAATCTAAAATCACAGCTCTCTGGGGAAAAGTGATAGTGTTGAAAAACGCCATTTACAAAGTTCAACATTATTTTAACTGGATATAAAAATTGAAAATCAGGAATGACGGTGAAAGTTCATTCTTTGAGCTCTGGGACAAGAGATCAGATGTTTTCAAATATCTTGAGAATAACCTTACCATCTACTAGTACTTGTAATAATTGCACAATGCCTAGTTCCAACCACTCTATCTCCATCTTCTCCTATAACTGATACTCCAGCAGCAACAAGTGTTAGCTGAAAAACACGAAAATCTTGAAAGGTAAGTCTAAAATTACAAACCACTGCCCAAACCGGAACCATTGCCACAAAACAATATTTAAAGTTCTGAGTGCACATTCTCTTATAAACCGCCGGCCGAACAACTGCCAAGATTCGTTCAAAAGATAAGAATAAAGTGCAAATTGAGGGAAGTTGAGTTCCAAGAATTAAAGATTGAGGCCAGTATTTCTATGAAAGATTTTAAAAACTTCTAAAGTCATGGGGTAAAACAAACCGTGAAGAAACAAGCTCGAACTGTAATAGGTACAGCCATCACACCAGTTAAAAGTTCATGACCTCTTCCAGTACCTAGTAACACATAACTAATGGCTGGAAAAAATTATAAGATAAGTTTATCGAGAAAATAAATATAAAATCCTACCATCCAATAGTTCACAACAATCTAAAACCAAATATAAAATGTATTTTCGTCGTAAATCACGATTGGTCAAGTATAAAGTAATCGTTGTTAAACTGCAGAATATAGATACTGATCCTGAAAGAAAAAAAGGCGCTAGGAGTGCAAGGAAAGAGTAGGCAGGCACGACGAAGGTTAGGTCGCCTGCAGGCAGGCATGCCCATGCGGAATAGAAACTTTACCTATAGATAAATACAAAATGCACATGAATAAAGTTTGCCCATAGTCGACTTGAAAGTCTCCCATATCGTTGTGATGATCTGAAAATTAAAACTTCGAAAATTGAAGAGTTAAAATAAATTTTATGAAAGCGGAAAAAACTGGCAGCACACATGAAAAAGAAATTCGGATAGCATAGATGATTGTGTTAGTTTTCGTTTGCACATGTGTGTGTCTCTTTCTTTTTTTTCTAGACAAATTTATGAAATCAGTGCTGATTATTTATTCACTAATCTATCACAAAAATTACCTGTCATGGCGAATTCGGCGTTGTGCTTAGTCATCTCGAAAAATTTAGAAATTATATTTTATGTGCGTGGGCAGAGTAAGAATATAGTTGTATATCTATATTTATATACTTCTCGTTGCTTACTACTTATATACGCACCGAGTTTGAAAGTATAAATGGATGCTTAATTGGAAAGAAGAGTGCGCGCTCTCCTGAGATCACACGTTTCTTTCAAAATAATGTGTAGACTTCAGACATCATTTTACAGGTAAAGCGGGGGATTTTTCACACACATTTTACAGGTAAAGCGGGGGATTTACAAAGTGCACTTCGATGAGGAATGAGCAGGCACCGCCGGTTTTTTTCCAACAAATTTTTTCGATTTTGTGGACTCAAAATCGGTCAAAATCAAAATACAGCTGCCATATTTCCAGTTGCCAAATTTCAAGAGCCTAAACGTGGCTCGGTAGCGAAGAACTGGCATCAGAGTCTTATTTGGGATTCTGATTTTGCCAGCTAGATTTTGTAGTACAAAAGATCTAAATTAGAGCAAATAAAATATATTTTTAAAGTCTCTGAAATCGTAATATTATCGATACATATCAATTCAAGTATTTTTAATATCAAAACTAGGTTTTTCGACTCTAGAGTTGAAGCAAATGTGTACATATACTGCACCCATGAAGGCATTGGTCGTCTTGAAGGCAGGCAGGTAGACCAAAATTGCCTACATCGAATACTTAATAAAATTTTCAGACTAAATAAGTTATTTATCTTCCTTGTCTGTGCTTTCAAAATTCTTATAAATCACCTAAATTGAACACAAAAATAAAATTAAACCATTCAATTTGAGTCAATAATATTTTTCTTTTTACGGTTAACAGAATGACGTCCCAGCTAGCTTCAGTCAAAAAAAAACAGACTCGAACTCCTATATACAGGCTACAATTTGTTGGAAATGCAAACAAAAAACTGAGAAGGAAAAAAAAGTCGGCATTTCCCATGAATGCTGGAAAAATTAGGAAAAGTAGACTTTGTTTTGATTTACGTCAAACTACGGTAGTCGTTCTGAAATTGAAAGATCGCAGAGCGGACATGTATCAGGAAGCAAATATTGGAATTCAAAATTATGAAATTAGGAAAAAAAATTGTCTTTTATATAATTCCATCTTGAAGAAGCCACGGAAAGGGCTAATTTTATTTTAAAATTGCACTTAGCCAATCAACAGCGTAGCCACGCCTCGTGATCTTCGTTGATTGTTCGACGCATCCTGATTGCTAGGAAGTTTGAAATTAATCTAATTGTAACTAAAAATATATTTTGAGCATTTTATTTATTCTAAAATTTTTGCCCATTTATTCCTAAAGCTGTTTTTGGAAATCTATAAGTTTTCAGAAAATTTAGACAATACGAAGTCAAAATTCCAACAAAAAAAGTAAATTGGATTAAAAAATTAGTCTTCGGCTGAATACGTAAAAGCAAATCCTTTCTGAGTAGACGAAACAAAAAACCAATTTCATGTGAGTATAAACTTCTGAGAAACTTATAATCTTTTTAACAATTTCATTAAGCAATCTCTCACAAAAACAAACAATTGTTCACTGAATTTGCAGTTCGGAAAATTGTGTCCAGGAACACGAATCAGATATAAATATTGATATCATTTTAAAGAAAATTAGGTTAACGTGGAATTGTGTTGTTTCTGAAATTTCAGCAAAAATATCGTAGATCAAAGGAAAATAGAATCAGATCTCGTCATCTTGCAAAATCGTATTTTACTGTCTGGGCGTTGAAAAAGTTTGCTAGAATTAATATTCTGGAACTCATAAAACGGATATCCTGAAGCACATCTGCTTTTTAAAAAACGAGATCAAAATTCACATTTTAAGGGAAACTATTTCTATTCAATTAAAGTTTCTATTCAGGTTGAAGTTGCATCAATATGGAAACTGAGAAGCGTGATCTTGGAACTCATGATTTTGGGAGCTAGAATAAATGATCAGATATCACAGTTTCCCTTATTAATTGTGCAACCAACTACTAAAAAAATACAGAAACAATCCATTTTTAATTTACGATAACACATGCAATTTGGAAAGTTTAATTAATTTGCACTCTGCAAAAACAACCAAAAAAGTTCAGAAAAGTCTATTATTCCTAAAATCACATTTCTACGAGTTTACAAAGAAACTTTTGGAAAGATAATGCCGAACTGCTGTGTTGTACTCAATTTTTGCCAACGCACTAACAGAAAATACTAAAATCGTCTGAAAGGCAAACTACGTCATCTCTATAATATTTCAAATAGGTAGGTCAGTATATTCATGACAAGGTAGGTAGGCATTTTTTGACTTGCTCGGAAGGTTTGTTCATGATTCGTTTTTGGAATTGGGCTACCACACTCATCCTATTAAAAAAACCCGTTAAATACAATTTTTGATTTATTCTGCAATCCTACTAATTGTGCCAAATAGTCTTTGCTCTTTAAAAGTATGTGTCACTTCAGACTTCCTTATGTATGTGCACATATGCTTGCCTTTATCAATTTTTGATCAGATCGTTCATCCCAATCAGCTCCCCTATTCAATACAACCTACTCAAAACTGAACAATAGCATTGCACTTTTATGAGCTCAAAATATACCCTATAAAATTTGATCTAAACATTTTTCAGGGTAAAGACCAGTCACGAGTTGTGTCCCTACGGATCATGTAGACTGATCAAATGTAATTGAGTTATTGAAGGTGCGTGCAAAATGTTAAAGTATCAAGGAAGTTTCGGGGTTTTCAAAGAGAAAGTTCTAACAAATCAATCGAAAGATATAATGAGAATCACAAAAAAAACGAAAAAAAATCGTATTTTTCATGGCCATGCATGGCAAGCTGCAATTTATTTTTTACCAAAGACGGAGATCACATCGATTGTTTGAGCTAACCATCGACAGACTTCAAGCAATTAATTGTGACTTTTAAATATGTTAATACCGCTAAATGAAATTTAAATTAACACTTCAATTTTTAGGAGCTATGTTATATGTTTACGAAGAAATGTAGGATTTTAGTTTGAAAAAGCAGACAAACTACAATAATCACCTGTATTACCCCTCAATTGCTCTACTTTGACAGCTCATAGCTCGGCGTCTTTTGCGTTTATCAACAATTGATCAACTATGAAAATTTAGAAAAAGATTTGACAAGTATTTTATCAGTGGGATTTTTTTGAAAAATCAAAGACAACCAAGAACTCAACACTAGTGAATAGACTATGAAATTAATGTTATCCGATATGAAAAATATGGCTGAATTTTGAATGTAAGGAGTATATAAACTTTAATTTTTTGTACCTAGGTACTTATAGGTATACCTTCCTATTTATAAAAAAGATAAGTACCGAAACTATCAAAAAATTTTATGCGCTGAGACCTTTGCTCTTATGTATTTTATAATATGATCAATTTGTTTTATAAGGTCAAAAATAGTTCCAGTAGAAGGAAATAAAAGAAAATTCAATTATTGAAATTTTTATTTTAGAAAAAATCACTGCCAAAAATGTTATAATATACAGTATTTTAAATTACCGAAAAAAAACTTACCAACAAGATGTGACATGCACTTGGAATTCTTCTCAAACTAGAGAATAGAAAGATTTATTGAACTTTCTCTAAACAAATTTGCAATTTATAGCTTTATTTAGAATACGTAATCAATCAGCTTTCAAAGTGGGAGGCAATGGAGGTTAAGCACAGGTGACTCTGCACGATCGTGCGATAATATGTGAAAGATTAAGTAGATTGAGCTCCTAATTTCGTTTATTCAAATATTTTGACTCCGAGATATCTCGTGGTTCTTTTGATATTCTGTTCTTTGAGTACTCTGATTTTAACTCTATTTATTATAAGAATTCGGTTCTATAAATTATGAAAAAAATAGAAAAAAACCTAGTAAAACAAGAAAAAGTCTAAATATATTAACAGTGCTCATTTCCTTTTTGTCTTTTTCGCATCTTCATATCCGAATCCGATAGTGTCAACTTCTGGGAATGTCACATTGCATCGTGGAAGAGCCATTTTCAATTGTCGAATGAATCCTTGCCTGTGAGCTACATAGGGAAGAAAGTAGAAATGAGCACGTCGGAGTGATTTCAGCTTCAGAAGCCAGTAGACAGCTCCATCTGTGATACATGGGTTGAGAACGATTTCCTGAAATAAATTGATGTTTGAAATAAGAATCGAACAAATTGATCAAAAATACTACAGTTCCTTATTAAATCTACCACTAACCAAATCAGTCAACGTTTGTGCAGGCCTTCCTTGTGCCAAAAACTTCAACGCTTCGTCACCAAAATAATCACAGAAATTGAGTTTCAACTTTTCTATTCTCCGAACGTCGCGAAGGTAGGTAAATCCCTCGTTCGCAATCGCAGAATCACTGGCATCCACTTCAACAATCCACGTATGCGGAGCATTTGGCCATTGTTTTTCATAACCGATATCTCCTACTTGAAGTGCAGGACGATCCGACGATGGGATATTTTCTGATAAAGCATGAGGAATATAATCACGCATTTCACGCTGTCGAGTGATAATTTGACCATCTGACATTCGAACACTGGTTGCTCCACACTCCATGAGCCATTCTAAGCACGCTAGATCTGGGCCTATTTCGTGAACTCGCTTTTCATTGTACCTGAAATTCTAAGTTTTCTGACTGACTGTGAGACTTGCAATGATTTTCAGAATATCAATAATTTGAACACTCACTTATTCGATAACTTTTCAGCTATCCTTCTCCTAAAGCTGTATAAATTTATAGATGGTAGTGCTGCTGCTCCACGTGATGAAGTGCTACAACTCGGAGTTGCTGTAAGACGAGAAAGACACCTGGCGAACATCTGAATTGGGCATTTTTTATATAAAAAGTATTAAAATACAAGAAAAATCGGCAAATCGAATGAAAACGATCGTATCTCAAAATTAAAGTGTATCCATAGATAATTAAAAATTAATTATTCAACAACCTTCAAGTGACCAACAAAAAATTAACAAACAACAAGGTACAAATATATTTTCAATTTATCAAGTATCCACTTTTATCCTCTTGGAACTCGGTTCTTCAGCTTCTTCCGATTCACATTGAGCTTCAGGTTCATCTGGAAACGGCTCAGCGAGCAAAAATTCATATGGAAGCTCCAGTTGTGCACAAAACATTTCTTTTCTCGAGGACACAGTTCTCACATTATGACACTTGACAACTAGTGATCGCTCCCATTTTGTCTTCTCATCACACATTCTTCGTGCTTCATCCTCATACCAGCTATCCGGAACATCCACGTGAGACTGAGAAGTGGAAATTTTAGTGAAAATTACTAAAAACTAATCATTTTAAACTTACTTTGGCAAATAAATAACAGTATACATTCCATTTATATCGTTTATCTAATGGAACTTTTTCAATTTCGTCCTTGAATCTGCTGAGAGCACCACGAAAAGCTGGTAGAAAATTCACTGCATAGGCGGGTAGATTCATAACCACATGAACTTCCGACATGGGTTTTGGAACTTCATTTTCAAATTCTCCAGCTGTACTTTCCTCGAGCATCAGCCTAACCACATCATCTGCTACATTTTCTTTGATGAACATCTTAGCATCCATATTATGAATCTCGATTCGTTCCTCCTTGATCTTATTCAATCCAACATTTACTTTCAGCCATTTCACGCTTTCTGGATTCAAATCGTTCGCAACGACTCTTTTTGGTTTTCTTTTGAGTGTAGCTGGCAGTACGAATGGTCCGATTCCACAGCAAGCATCATAAACAAGGGATTGTGTATTGAACATTCCAGAAACTCGTTCGTGTTCGTGGCTCAACCTGTAAATTAAAAAGTTTTTTTTTGTTTTATTTTATCCAAAATCATAACACACCTAGAATTCCAGTAGACCTTGCTAAAATCCATTTTAAATCTTAGACCAGTCTCTTTGACTTCTGTCACGTAATTATCCTCACCAGCGAGCAATTCCAAATCCAAATTTCGATAGACATTTGTGATAATATTTCCTTTTTGAACAACCGTTTTGCAATTGTTCACTTTATCCAATAATACTTCAGCAATAATAAATCGAAATGGTAGGATTTCATCGGCGAAATTGCAATGAATAATATGACCAGTTTGAGTGTAACTACTGTAGTCGATTCCTACTGGAAGAACTGCTTTGAAAATAGACTTTGCATCCCAGTTTTCGAATGTTAGATCCTTTGAAAGTGTTGTCCAATCCAACAACTTTTCATTTCCCAGTTCTCGTTTCAACAATTCCAGAATTTTGAATCTTGTCTCATCTTCTTGAACTTTATCGGGGTGGAATACTAGATACTTCTTTCCGTCTTTTTCACTGTCCACTAAATTTTTCAATGGTTTCAGCTTATGACCAATCAAATATGGCTCTAATCGTACTCTTCTTCCAACAATTCCAGCGTCTCTTGCTTCAATTTCGATAACAGGAAAATCTACTGGCATTCGGAAGGCTTCTTTTTCCAATTTTGTCATTCCACGTACAACTTCTGGCGGTTGAAGAATCGACATATTGGAAAATAACCTTTTCAGGATTATCATACAATTGGATGAGATCTGAATATAATTTAGCTGTAGTAAACCTCAAACTACAACATTTGGCAATAGATATTGTACAAAGGTTTCATAAACCATTTAAGAATATATGTTTTGTAGTAAAATATGAATTTTATTCTTCTTTATTTTTAATTTTCTTTTCTAATTGGTGATATTTAAACAATTCTTCGTACTTTTCCTGCA
The DNA here is from genome assembly GCF_000002985.6 of Caenorhabditis elegans. Classification (NCBI taxonomy): domain Eukaryota; kingdom Metazoa; phylum Nematoda; class Chromadorea; order Rhabditida; family Rhabditidae; genus Caenorhabditis; species Caenorhabditis elegans. The sequence goes on from NC_003283.11 coordinate 14,521,284, forward strand.
CAACCATTTCCTTCAATTTTTTGAAAAGATCTGTGAGAAGTCGTGGTGCTTCAGAAACCCGGCATGTCGGTTCTGCAAAGAATTCGTCGACGATCTTGAAGTGGAGTGGATCGTTTTCAAGTCTGTAAAAATAATAATATATCTTTCAAAAGATTGAAAATTGAAGTTTAACTAACTTATCAACAACATTTCCTCTTGTATCAATTGCATTTGTGTGGAAATCAATTTGCGAGAAATAGTCAATTAGCTGAACGGCGAGTGCTCCAACGCTTTGCTCATTCGGAACTTCACTACAGTTTGGCACGTACACAGATCCTTGTCGTGTCAGAACTTTTACAGCATTATTCCAATCGTTTTTCGTGCTCAGCCATGGAGATAACTGAATTATTTGTGGAAGAACGGGATATGGGATAGCCTGAAATTAACAAAAAATTGAATCATATAAAAAACTTAACTTTAATATTTACCTGTAAAAAATGAATCACAAGAATATTCACATGATATCTCGAGAATTTCAAGTTTTTGCTGCTCAATATGCCAGCTTCTTGAAATTTATTCGTGAGCCAATGAATCAAAAGTCCCACTCGTTCATCATATTCGACACATGTTCTAACGAATAGAGAACTTCGAATTGGTGCAATATTTCCAAATTGAATATCCACTTGGAGCCAACGTTTCGAGAAGAATCGAATTAGTGGAATCTTAAAAATAATATTTAAAAGAATTTATAATCAAATTTTTAAAAATTACCCTTGCTTTATAATACGGATCATGAGAAAATCCAATTTTCTTTGCTTTCAGTTGTAGATTTATCTTGTTCATGTAGCTCATTCGAAACTGTTCATTTTCAGAGAATTTCTTCATAAAATCCTTCCATTGTCTCGAGTTTTTGAATGGTAGAAGAACCTCAAACTATTGTTTTATATTGAGCTTTCAATAATTTTGGTTGAAATACCAAGTCTAAATCCGAAGAGTTATTCAGAAGCAAGTTCGCAGCACTTCCAATTGGCACTAACCGAATTTCTGGATCGAAACATTTTCGAAGATCGTTTCGAACCGAGGCAATCTGAACAATTTTTCAATTTCAAAAAACAAAAGTTTCCATCTATGCAAGTATATTCAACCTTCTTTTCGATAAGATGCACGCTTCGAAGATCTTCATTCAATTTTTCGATAAAACCATGACTGTGATAGTCGATTTTCGGAAGAAAATCCTTGAATATTCCTTGAGAAAGAGAGTAGTCGATGAATGAAGCGTTTGACGAAGAAGTGGATGGTGAGTTCAGCGAAAAACTTCGTTGAACAATTTTGAGAACAAGTCCTCGAGACATCTACAATGTGGTGTTTATACCAATTTTCGTTGTTTAGAAAATTAAGGAAAGCTTTCGAAAGTATTATGTGAACTCTAACAGTATTAACCATTTTTTGAAACAAGAGAATTTGGATTTCAAATAAATTTATTGCACTGATGATTATTTTAAATTTGAAAACAGATAAATTAGAACTTCATTTTCCGTTGTTGAGTCTCAGAGCTCGAAACAATCCATACATTGCTGGCCACGGAAGCTGAGGCAGTCTTTGCATCGTCGCAGGAAGCTCTTGAATTGTAGGTGATTTATTAAAAATTCCTATTCTGCAGGTGTCAAGCTTACCGCTCCTTTTATCGAATCACAATACCAATGACATTCTGCCATCCATTCTTTGCATGCTGTTTGGAAGCATTGACGAATCATGGTGTCGACCTGGAATTTACCTTAATATTTATTGTTTTTTTCGATAATAATATTTATCTTACCTCTGAAACTGCTGGAATTCCAGTCGGTGGAACATTGTAACACGAAACGAGAATCACAAATGAAGTGAAGAAAAAGACGATGACCGACAGGTTGCGCATAATGATAGGCAATGGAATGTCTTCCTCGTATTGACAATAATAATAATCATCTTTTCGTGGAGATCTTCTTCATCACCTCCCACTTTTATTCAAATTATGACTGATCACCTATTGCGCGGGCGTGTGGAAGACCTTGTGATGAAACGAGGGAAAGAGGTTCGATAATTTTATTCTTACATACCCAAAACTTATAAACTATCGGAAGATGAACATTAGTTTTGGATGTGCCGTTACTAATAAAACGAGCGAGGATGAAAAACAGAGTTTAGAGAGGATATTCGGCTAGATGGGAAAGAAAACGAACAATTTAGTAGTGTCCAACTTCGACCTCACCCTCCTTCTTGAGTGGGTTGTACTTCTTGAAATATTCCTTATCGGCCAACTTTTGGCGAATTCCCCACCAGTGCTCGACTTCGTGATGGTGATGGTCTTCCTTTCCTTTGGAGTATTGAACCATGTGGCGTGGCTTGACTGCAATAATTAAAATAAAAATCAGTTGAATTCGTCAATTTATTTTCAGGAAAACTTAAAATAAACTACAAAAATTTTTAATGCAACATCGTGCCAGACGAAGTTGCCAGACTAAAATCAGGAAATATACTATTTTTTTTAAGTAAATCATCAACTCACTTGGCAGGGCGAATTTGTAGACTCCGTAGAGAATGACTCCTGAGTAAATGTAGAAACGGAAGATTGGGAGGTACTTCCAGCAATGGCGCCAGGACCACATTCTCAACTGAAATTGTCATTATTTATTTTCTTCATACTTTCCGGGAAATCTTACGTATTCTTGAGCGGTCCATGGCCGGGCTGGCATGCGTGGATGAAGGTCTGTGGCCGGGATTGGAGCATTTGGAGAAGCAACGACGACGGCGGCTCCTTTGACTGTCTCGGCAGTCCACTTTGCTGCCTCAAAGAGCTTTCCTACGACCATAGTTGATTACCTACAAAACTAAAAATGATTATGTAGTTAAGCTTTATTTGAATATTGATATTTTTAAGCTAAAAAAAAAGATAATTGACATAATTCAACATCGTGAGAGCGTGGGGAAAAATTGAACGTGAATTGCAAGAAATAAACAAAATAACTTATATTTATCAATATTTTACATCGAAAAAAAACTCAAAAAGAGCAATTTTTAGCTTAAAAATAAAAAATTGGGAAGCCAAAAACTGACGGCGGTTTTCGTCCCGCCCCTTTTTGCAAGATTGTGCGTGCTCGCGGTTGTGTGCAAACACGCCGCACACACTTACGACGCTGCGTTTTTTGTCTGCCTCCTGTTCTCGTTCAAAACTGTTTCACCGTTCACCTCGTTTTTCTCTCACTTTTCTGTTTTTCTTATTGTTTTCTACTAGAATTATATCTATATTTGTTCAAAATATAATAAAAAGACGACGCTTGAAGTGTTTCGAATAGTTATTTTCACTGAGCTGCACCTGTCTAATAGACCCACCGTTCAAGGAAGAAAATATCGATTTGTAGGCACTGAATAATATTTTTTAAACATTTTTCGATTCAAAATAAAAATACTTCCAGCAATGGCGCCAGGAAATTCATTGGAGAACTCACTCTCAAATATTAATCTCAATTTCGTAAAATGCTATTATCAAAAAATATCAATAGCACAGGCCACGTGGCTTTTGTTTTTTATTTAAGCTCCTCCCACAACTTTATTTCCGAAGTGAATTTAAAAATTAAACTAAAGGTCAATCATGGGAGGAGCCTAAATAAAAAAGAAATAAAAATCAAAAGCCATGTGGCCTGTGCGATTGATATTTTTTGATAATAGATTGTGGCTGGCTAGTTTAGATTCCTGTAGAAATTGTGCCAAGAAAATTTAAATAATTTCAAGACAAGGCCCAAAAGACAGTATATCATATTGTCAGAATTTTTTATTCCTTGGCACTGGCGAAATTTTCCAGTGCTCTAAATTATTCCAAAAAACCACAGCCACCTGTTTAAGTATATGTCTTTGAAAATTATATTCCTTCAAAGTTTTTACAAAACCTCAATTCTTATATTTTTCCGCTTCAATGATCTTGCCGAATTCAGTTTATTGATCAAAATGTGTTATAGTAATGAGCGTTTTCACGTCGCGTTTATATCGATTACCAAAAATTAGCCAAAAACTCGATCAATACTGCATAACCTGTCTTACACCTTCTCCTTCTCTTCATTTTATTTTTCTTCGAGCAATCTTGTTATTTCAGTCTACTGCGACCATCAAACATGAACTCAAACGGCCCGTTGATGGAGCACGGTAAGCGCCGTGTCGCCTACTACTATGACTCCAACATTGGAAATTACTATTATGGTCAAGGGCACGTCATGAAGCCACATCGTATCAGAATGACCCATCATCTCGTTCTCAACTATGGTCTGTACCGGAATTTAGAGATTTTCGTAAGTAATATTTCTTCATTGAAATATTGTAAACGTTTAATTTTAGCGCCCATTCCCTGCATCATTCGAAGACATGACTCGTTTTCACAGCGACGAGTACATGACGTTTTTGAAGAGTGCGAATCCAGATAATCTGAAATCCTTCAACAAACAAATGCTTAAGTGTAAGTTATATTCTTTTTAAAACTAAATGTATTGTCTCATTTCAGTCAATGTTGGAGAAGATTGTCCTCTCTTTGATGGTCTTTATGAGTTCTGCCAACTCAGTTCGGGAGGTTCTCTGGCTGCTGCCACTAAATTGAACAAGCAGAAGGTGGACATTGCTATCAATTGGATGGGAGGCCTCCATCACGCCAAGAAAAGCGAGGCGTCCGGATTCTGTTACACCAATGACATCGTTCTCGGTATTCTCGAGCTTCTCAAGTACCACAAGCGAGTACTTTACGTCGATATTGATGTTCATCACGGAGATGGAGTAGAGGAGGCGTTCTATACGACTGATCGAGTAATGACAGTGTCATTCCATAAATATGGAGATTTCTTCCCAGGAACCGGAGACCTGAAAGATATAGGAGCTGGAAAAGGAAAGCTCTATTCAGTCAATGTTCCACTTCGCGATGGAATCACCGACGTCTCTTACCAGAGTATTTTTAAACCAATCATGACAAAGGTTATGGAGAGATTTGATCCCTGTGCTGTTGTTCTTCAATGTGGAGCTGATTCTCTCAACGGAGATAGACTTGGACCATTCAATCTGACCTTGAAAGGCCACGGAGAATGTGCTCGTTTCTTCCGAAGCTACAACGTTCCACTTATGATGGTCGGTGGAGGTGGATACACTCCAAGAAATGTGGCACGTTGTTGGACGTACGAAACCTCGATTGCCGTCGATAAGGAAGTTCCAAATGAGTTGCCATACAATGACTACTTCGAATACTTTGGACCAAACTACCGACTTCACATCGAGTCGTCGAATGCAGCAAATGAAAATAGCTCCGATATGCTGGCTAAATTGCAAACTGACGTCATCGCCAATCTCGAGCAGCTCACTTTTGTTCCAAGTGTTCAAATGAGACGTACGTTTTGAACGAATTTTTGTTCACTTTTTAGAATCTGTCAGAAAATTATTAGATGTTTGTTGAACACTTCATAATTATTCCATTTTTCAGCGATCCCAGAAGACGCCCTCTCTGCATTGAATGATGACTCATTGATCGCCGACCAAGCTAATCCCGACAAACGACTACCACCACAAATTACCGATGGAATGATTCAAGACGATGGAGACTTCTACGATGGTGAGCGTGAGGGAGATGATCGAAGAAACGAGAGCGATGCGAAGAGAGCAGCTCAGTTTGAGTCGGAAGGTGGTGAAAAGCGTCAGAAGACAGAGTAAAACACTAAAATGTGCCGCCGTCGAATTCAGTATCTCCTCTGAAAATAATATTCAATCACTGTACACCACTTTTTCCTTGTCAAATGAGTATTACTTTTTGATTTTCCTTAAATCTAATTTAATTTTCCGCCCAAATCCCAACTGTTTTATTTATTTTTCAAATTCAAGCACTTTTATTTGGAAGATCTCTTCACTTTTCCCCATTAATCCTTTTTTATCTCAGTATCCTTTACCCGTTTTGCACTTCCTCAACATCCTTACTCCTCACATCCACATCTAATCTACCCCCTTCAACGATTTCCATTTCTCTTGTCGTCCCACACTCCCCATTTTACTGGCACACAATTCCAATTCCACAGTCAGATCCTGAACACTTTTTTGTATTTTGGTGAATTTCTTCGTTTTTATTTATTTAATAAAATTGACTCGATTGGAACCGGCGCAACGTCTATCTTCAATTCGGAAATTGGAAAAATCGAATTTGTCACATTGGAATTCGAATGGAAGAAGACTAAAGTTTTTGCAGTTGACATCGTTTATGTCGTCAGTTTCAGCTGCTTCATAATTATTGTCTGGAAGCGAGCAATTATAACACGAATTATGATGACTACGCATGTGGTCTCATATTACAGAATAAATTCTCATTTCTATTTTCAATTGTATTCCTTGTCTGTCTTCATCTGATGTTGGATGGTGTGCTCCAAAACGGAGACCAACAAAAATTGCATCATAAAAATCCACTTATCCAAATTTTAGCCCCACCTGGGAATGGAATCGAATCGGCTCTCCGAGCACTCCTTTCACACAGAGACGGAGAGAGAAATTAGCTTTTTACTGGGTTCTTGTTGTTGAAAATGCAAAAAAGATGAAAACATGTTTCGATTCTTTCTTTGTTTTTCTTTTTTCTTTCCACTCATTCATACTTTTCATTGTTTGTCGTTCATTTTTCAAGTCTAAAATTCAGAAATATCGAAAAAAAAGGATATTCAATTTCGCAACGTAACCGATTTCCGGTTAGATATCAGCTTGAGCAGAAGGGGAGGTGCATGAAGAATAAAAGAAGAAGGAAGGGAGAAGCTCAATTTCAGTTGATGAACATTCGTTTTTTAGTTTTATGTGTCTTGTCCTCCATTGAACTTAACTCTTTAAAAATGGATTACCGGTTTTTGAACATCTCTTTTTCAGTTTATTAATCGCAACGTCACACGTAAAGCCGCAAGGGTTTATTCGGATGGGTCTCGCCACGAGGAAAAAGTTTAAGTGTACAGTTTAGAATGTACATCAAAAAGTTATACTTCAAACTTTTCTCGCAGCGAGACCCATATGATTAATTCTGTGCACCTTTAAGTTTCAGAAAACAGCGAAAGATAAATGAGATGACATGAGAAGTGTACTATTCTCTTTTTTTTTAATTTGGCAGCTGAAAATACCAAGAGAACGGAGTTCGTGGCGAGACCCATTGAGAAAATTGTACGTAATCTTCTGTACACTCACGAATTTACTATAAAATTTAAGAAAATATTATTTAAAGTTTTCTAGATGATTATTGAATCTATTTGAGATTTTCTGTTAGCCACAATTTGGCATAATTTTCAATGGATTCAAAGAATTTTCGTTAAATTTTTTTTCTAAATTTGAAATACTTTGAAATTCTTTAAAAAATCAAGTGAAGTGGTTTAATAAAAAGACTGAAAATATATTTAAAAAGGTTTTTGTCTCTTCGGGTACAATTTCAGATAGAAATTGACGAATTGAGATACAAAGCTTTTAAAGTTTACTGAAATCGTATTATTACAAAATGAACGCATATTAATTTTTCCAGAACAATTTTTTGTCGACAAAATGTAGGAAATGTGAGATCCGTGTAATAACGGAAATAGAGCTGGCAAGCCCAAGTTTTGAGAATCTCGTTTTAAAAAAGACCGTTACACTTTTTACCAATAAACCATATTATCACTTCAAGACGGTTTTTTACAGACTTTTAGGCATGTTGTGATATATATTTTAAACTATAGTTTAATCCATAGGAAAAATTCTGAAGCTTTTCGGACTTTTTTCTTTAAAAAAATTAGTGAACATTGAACACGGCTCTGGAATAAACCAAATTTCTTTATACTACTCGTCTTACTATTAGTTAGACAGTTTTCACATCTATAACAAGAATGATATTTTAACCAGAATTTCTTGAATATCCCAAGAAAAAGTCTTATTCTATGGTATTTTGCTATCTTCTCAAATTTCAAAGATCTTGAAAGTAAGTCGTTTGTTTTCTTTCACATTGTGGTCTAAAATTAAATGAAGTAAATATCTATGTACATCTGCGTCCATTCAATTTCCCACTTAAAACAGAAATAAATGTAGTGCCCTTGTTAATGAGCAAAAGTTGACCTTCATTGATGGAGTTGAGAATATCTGGAATCAATTATTTTCATTATTGACTTCCCCCTTTGTCTACTTCCTCGTTATTGAAATACTTATATTTCTAATTGGAACACTTGAATTTAGAGTCATAAACTTTTGAACATGATCTTTTTCTCGTTGAGTTATCTACCATTTTCCTCGTAAAACAACGATCGATAAAATCCAATAAAATCATCACTTTAATCTCGGATACCGGAAATTCGAATAAAATTGAAAATTGATCATGTGCTCCTCCAAATAATCATGTCGTTATGTTTCACCAACGCTTATTTTCCTCTCTTTTTTGAATATGAATAGTGTTTCTATGGTTTGAATGAATGATGTCATTTTGAATGGCACACTTGCCTTGCTTTCCATTATTTAACAATAGGCAAGTTCAGCCAATAATGTGGTAAATGTATTAAGTAAAGCTATGAATGAACCAAAAAGGTAAAGACGTGCATTTACTTTTTGGATTTGCGCAAACCTTCAAGAAATACACTAAAATGACTGTACTGACCTGAAGTTTTAAAGAATATTTATCTGAAAAGTTCAATTTGGAATTTTTCCATTTCACTTACTATTAGTTCATTATAGTTCAAAAGTAATGTTTTTAGTTTAAAGAAAGCCTGAAAAATATAAAAATTTGGTTATACTCCTTTCATATAGCTGATTTATTTTTATATATCCACAACTAAATTATATCAGTAGTTGGACTTTTATATTTACCTACTTGAACCCGAAAAAATTATTTATTTTTTAAAATTGTCTCAAAGTTATTTTCAACAGTAGAGCGTGTCTTCCAATAAACACAACATACACTTTGTTTGTGCTCATTAAAAAAATTAAAATATAACTTAAAAACATTAACTGCCACATTTATAGAAATGTTCAGTTAGAGATAGAAATTTTTAATCAAGCTCCCAATATTTAAATTCAAAATAGTACGAACTAGAAAGTTTTAGAATAATTTTGGTAAAAGCCTATTAATTTTTTGAAACCTATGTCTTCTGGAAAACCCCGTGGAATTTTGTAGCTTAACCATAAAAACATTTTTTTGCAAAATTTGAAACACACATAAATTTTTTTTTTGCGAATGCTACTGAGAAAACCCCAAATAATTTTTTCCTAAAATTTTAACATCTTGCAAGATTCCAACTTTTCCTGTTTATCTGCAAGTTTGTAACTTGTTCATTTCCGTGTTGTTACACATTGCCACCAACTTATCAGTCAACATTTTTGCTGTGAGCAGTATATGGTGATATCAGAATTCGTTCCCACAAGTCAACGAGTATTTTTTTTTCTTTCTCGCAATTCTAGCTATTTGCACAAAAACAAGACTCTTACCTAATCCCTCAACTTTTCATGTTCTATGTGCTCATTTTACCCACAATTTCTCTTCTCTTTCCAGAGAAAATTTTTGCGTCGGAAAAAAAAGAAAAAATCGTTCAGGTTTTATTGGATTCTGTTCAATTTTTTTTGGGAACTGATATTTTCAATTAATAAATTGCCACTGTTTTCATTCACAATTCATGCATTTCTGACAATATTGCAGGTACCAGAATGTACCCGCCCTATTCTTTTATTTTTTCCATTATTCTCGAGTGCGCCGCCGGTCCATCGTCGGGGTGAAGTAAATCCATTTCGCGCCACTACTCAAAAATGCATTTTTTGAGTGCTCACTCTTTTTGGACACTTTTATTCTTTTTTCTTCGTATTGGCAATAAGAATTAATTCAGGAACAAGATGGCGGCAGTACGTGCTGGAGCTGTTGGCCTGTCGAAACAGGCAAGATTCACAATGTATTCGTCTACAAGGCCAGGTTAGTGAAGATGTTGGGAAAAAAGTAGTCAGAAAGTTATGAAACAGGGGTATTCGGTATGCTTTTCTCGGTACATACTTGTAGACTATACCTCTATAGATCCTAATTCTCATGATACCTACAAAATAATTATAAACTCAATAATCTTTAGTGAGAAAAAGTAAATTCTGGTGATTCTTGAAGAACTTGGTTTCACAAAAAAATAAATCTAGAAGCACGCAAAATGTATGTAACTGTCTGCTTTTTTTGTTCGACTAGACTTTTTAGAATCCCTGGAGAAAAATTTTGAAATGTCAAGTACTTGACGTTACTTGAACTTGTTGATCATTAATTTAAAAATACATATGTCCTCAGAATTAAAATCAGAATCATTTCCCAATCCTCAACATATATGTATACTTCTCAAAGATTATTCATTTGTTTTTTTGATCTAGGATATAGTTTTTTTGAAGTGAGTGTGTTGAAGTGAAGATTTTTTAAGGAAATCTGTAAGAAATCAGCTCATATCCTCAATCAGATTACATCTATACAATAACAGTAGATGTTTAAAAAGGATTTAGAAAATAAATCTCTAAACATCGGGAGTTTGAACACCTAGAATTATCAAAATAATGACACATTTGTTTCAACCATTTATTACTATTGTAAACAGATAAGATAAACCAACTCCCGAGCCGAAGAACTTTTTGAACTGTTCAGTTCTAGTTTTTGAATGAAAGTAATTTTCGATTAGTTTTAATCATGTTTATCTTGAGACTAATTAGTATGGACTCAACATCCTAAAATGACAAAAAATCGGATAACTAGTAAGTTTGATTTTTACGTTCCGGGAATTTTTTGCAGTATGTCTAGCAAATTCATCAGGTATAATTTTCATAGTTTGCTATAGACTTTATAAAATATATTAGAACTTGAATAAAATTGACTTTAAAAGTTGATAAAATTTGAAAGCATAAAAAAGTTTACGTATTCAAAACTCTTTACTCAAATGTGGCCCAGGCTCACTGGTATGAATAATACACGAAAAAAATCCATCGGGAATTAATTTCAAAGTATTTTTTGTTTTTATCAGACTTGACTGCGGTCAAACTACTGTAACAACCGTATTCTATACTTTTCTCTTTAAGTTGTTATATTTTTTTGTTAAAATTTTTCAAACCTATCAGTCAACCTACATATACATAAATCTGAAGTAAAGGCATTAAAAACCAGTATCACGCAACAAAAAATTCCAAAAATACCTTTTTTCTCCCACTAACTTCCTCTTTTCAAATCCTCTTCTTCCTCCCTTACATCACTTTTTCATAAAAGGCACCTGATCTGTTTGGAAATTGAAAATCCAGCTCAACCCGGTTGAGTCGTTTTCATCCAGCTGCAAATGTCTGGTGTCTCTTCATCTCTCACGCTATTTTCATATTCGTCTGTTCCTAACACACTCACACACACACAACTTGATATCAATGATTATATATCCGCAAAAAAGGAGAAAGACAGGCGACTCGAGCGCTTTTTGCTCACGCACACACACCTCTCTCTATCAATTTTTAGTTCCATTCTCTTTCAGTTCCATTTAATCGAAATAATCTTTACTTCCTCCCCCAATTGCTTTTCCAATTCTTTTTCCCTTATAAGACATCGGATCACACAGATTCTTGTGTGTCATTATTTGTCCAGTTGGAATTGAAATCTAGTAGAGCCCGGTGGGAACCTCCTGATGAGAAGTCTATTGTCCTCCTGTCGTCAATGAGAAGCACTTCGAAGAAGAAAAAGAAGAAAAAGTGACAGAAGAATATGGAATTGCAAGAGATTGAAGAAGAAGAAGGTATGTTTAGAAATGATTTTATTTCCGTTTGAGACCTTTCAAACGAGATTTTTCATAGTTGCATCTTCCTTTGAGTTGAACTGAACTTTTATGCTTCTATCTTGTTTTTGAACTCCGCATTAAAAAAAAAACTACCTTCAAAAATTACCTTGCAAACGCATATCTCGGTGTTCTTTTTAACCAAAAAAAAAATCAACTAACAATAAAAACATATTTTATCTCTATTTTTACAGATTTACATAAGTGGCATTAATAGGAAACTATCGTAAAATAATATAATATCGCAGAAAATCACAATTAGTAACACTAAACTTTTTTAGATCTCTCTAAATGTTCAGTCTATGTTTTGGTAAATTGCCAAATTTTCACAAAAAAACTTTAGTATTTTGTGATATTCTGGAAATGGGGCTTTTGCGAGCTCCTACAATTTTCAAATGGAAATAATGAAAGCACTATTAAAACATAAAATTTGCAGACCTTTTTTTGTTCCTCTAATAGTAAGTCTATTTCCAAATTTAAAAAAAATTATTTTAATTGCAAAAGATAACTATATCACAGAGTTGTTTTTAAAGCGTTAAGCATAACTATTTGTATGGCTTCAAAAGCTTGATCAAAGTCCTCGAGAGCAACTAAATATGACGTTATTCTTCACATTTTTTACTGGAAAAGTTTCTTTGAGCCAAGGTATCTAGTCAGGCCCTAGTACCTACTTGCCGCCTATTCGCCTGCGAATTTTGTAGGCTAGCAAGTAACTTGGCAGTACGCATCAATGAAGCAGGCCGTCTTGAAAGCAAGATCGAAAATAAAAGAAAATAAAGTAGGCAAAAGAGAAAGGCGAAGGCGTTTTTTACATTCTCCATTCATTCACTAAAAAATATTTCACCTACGTATTTCTTTTCCAATTTCTATTTTGTTCTCAATCTTTCTAGATTTTTTCCCGAATAACACCTGCAACAAAAAGTGCAGATTGAAAGAGTTGGCTCTTTTTCTTTTTCAGGTGTGCAACATCAAAAGCGAAAAGAGTCATTCCATTTTTCTTGCACTCATTCTCACCCACTTTCTCTTTTTCTTTCAACTTTTAATCCGTTTTTGGTTCCAGTTCACTCTTCTTCAGTTCAGTTCAGTTCAGACTTCTTCTCCTACAAAAATATGTGTTTATTCAATTCATCGAAAAATGGACCTACTGGTTTTGAATCGATGATTGAGAATTAAAGAGAAAACAAAGAATAATGACGTTCTGGGGAAAGTCTATGATGATTTTATAGGAAATTGTGAGAACGGTAAATTCTTGTCCTCTACCTCCCCTCTTCCCTCTTCTTCCGAAAATATTAATATCTTAATGCAAAACTTGTTTTTTTTTAAATTATTGTAACTCAAAAAAAACTGTTAAACATCTAAAAATTTATTCATAAGATCTTGAAGTTCTAGAATCCGAGCGGGTTTGTGTTGAAGTCATCGACGGTGAAAAAATCAACTTCCTCATTTGATGGTGGTGTGACGCCTGAAAACTGTTACAACTATAAGAATTAAAAAACAATATGTTACCTTTTCTGGGGACATTTCCAACTGCTGGAACACTTGGCTTCTTCTTTCTCTTTTCGGGCTCCCAATGATATGGGTCGGACCACTTGTACTTCGCGCTTTTCATGGCATCATTCAAGAGATTGAAAAGCTTTTCGTAGTCGGGGCGGTGATAGAATTGCGTGGCCCGAACGATCTTGACAAACTCCAGCATTTGAATTGGGCTTTTTGCAAAGAGATTCTGGTCGGCGACGTGTCGCTTCATTTCCCCGATTTCGACCTGGAAAACTTTTTAGTGACATTGAAGTGAGAGAGCATCGCGTTTCGAACCTTATCATCCAAATCAGACCAAGCCAGCTGGCATCTCAACTCCGCGAGCATGTAGATCAAAGCCCACAGGTCATCGACTCTCCCCTGCTCGAAACGATCGTGCATAGCTACCGAGCAATAACGGGAGGTGCCACGGAAGAGAGCCTTCTCACGTGGGCGACGCATCTTTTTTCCGTCCTCCTTATCCGTGATGTACTGGCGTGCCAAGCCAAAGTCCAGCACGATGAAGTAGCGTTCGTCAGGGGAGCCTTTCTAAAAACAGAGAATAAAGTTGTGGAAGTTTAGAGTAGGAGCTTACATTTCCCAATGCCACGTTGGCAGGCTTCAAGTCACGGTGGATAAACCCAATCTGAAAGTTAAATTGATATTCAGCCTCCACTGCTTCCACCTACATCATGAATCTGCTTGATGCCGAACAAAAGGCAAATCCCGATGCGCATTTGGGTAGACACGTTGAAAAATGGTCCGTGTTTCCTGAAATTCAGCAATTATTTTTCGATTTAATTTGAATTTTCTCTCACTTCATAAGTGATTCAAGGCTTTCGCCGAGAAGGGTCATCACCACGTACGAGTATCGATCCTTTTTTCCGCTTGCCATGCATTTTGCCACGTGGTTCTTAGACACAAGATGGGTGAGGATCTGGAACCACTACGTTAAAATCAAATAGGCAGTATATACTTAATAATGATAAGATAATGACATGATAAGATGTCAATTTTAGAGTCACTGACACCTAAAGGGTCAGATAAAAGCATCCTGAAACATTGCACTACTCCCAGCCTGTCAGAAGCTACTGGGAAAGCTACAGACGCCATTACGGCAGAGAAAACCTGCCGGAATATAGTATATTTTAATACTGATCCCAGCAGCCGACACTTCACGGCTCCTCATCAGCATGTCTCAACCAATATGTGTACGACTGCCTCATTATGGATCTTACAAGCAGCAGACACATCACGGATTTTAGCATTCTTCACAGCCAAGCGCACTATTGATTTTCTCTTGGGAAACGAATAGCCGACACTTCAAGGGTTTTCGCAATACTGTCCAATGCGGCAGTTATAAAGAGTTGAAAGTAAGCGACAGACACCTCACGGGGCAGAGACTATTTCCGGTAACCTTGCCATTTGAAAGCTCCCGACATCTCACAGCTGCTTCAAACCAGAAACTTCTTCGTCTACTAACCTGAACCTCCATTTTCAAAACATTTCCAGCGTTGGCATTCGAGTTGAACTCGACTTTCATCGCGTACTGCTTTGTCTTGTCTTCGATGTCCTCCACCTTGTACACAGATCCACAGCCGCCTTGACCCAGCTGTTGGATAACCTGAAAAACCGATAAATTTGCTTGCCACGAGGTAAAGTTTAACTTACTCGGTACTTTTTCCCAACAACCACTCCAATTTTCAATGTTTCGTCGCACACATCGTCTGGCATCTTGCTTGAATTGAAAAATATTTTTCGAGAAACTGCCGAAAATTTCACTTTTTCCGCCGTAAAGTGGAGGAAGAGCGAGTAATGATTAATAAATTTTGTGAAGCTACGAGAAACACAAAAAAAACAACTTTCGAAAAACGTCGGCTACGTGTGTTCAAAGCTAGGCAACGTGTGTTCAAGTGTAAAAAAATTTCACTTTAAATTTCGAAATTTGAAAATTAAATATTTCGACTTTTTTAAAAACCATGGCATGGGTTTCAGCAGTAACAAGCACGTCTCAAGTAATATTGCCTGTCTGCCTGCATACCTACCTATTTCGTCAGGTTTCTGTGAACAACCTTAAACGTAGGCACGGGAGGTGTTGCCTGCTCCTGTGAAACCAAAAATTAGACTTCACCTCGAGCCTGTCAATTGTCGGCCGCTAGGCATTTTTGAAGTCAAATAATTTTGAAAACTTTCAAAATCAACAAAAAATGTATCAGTAGACATACATGGGTGAACAAAAAAGTAAAATTGATAAGAACATCTGTAAATTGGGAACTGGTATTTTTATAATATGATAAGCATTTTTCTTTACAGAATGCTATTCACTGGTCTCTGAAAAAAATGTTTAAGTTAGGGCACTCGCATTAGGTAGGCACTTTAGGCTTAGGCACCTGCTTTCTTGTTTGCCTACCTTCTGTTTATGCATACTGATAGATCCCACTTCCCAAAGTTGCTCAAGTAGCTCAAGTTAAAGCTGCGAAATTCGAAGAATAAACTGACAGGTCTAGGTTTTTCTGTTAATTCGCCCGAATGTTTTTCCAACACAATTTCTGATATCTTTGACTAAATCTAAACTACTCTCATGCCCTCTAGTTGTTTGGGACTCAAGAATTCCCATTTCTCGAAATCAATTCAACTTTTTTCGTGGAAAATAACTAAAACTCGAACATGTGGAGGAGAGTTCTTAGAGTCGTAAACTTATTCCCTCATCTCTCCTACCACTTCTTTTCCATCCTACTTACATTTTTATAACCTACTTATTTTACTCTACATATGTAAGAAATAAGAACAAAAAAGCAACAGCAGAAATTGGTGCACCCAGAGAATACATTTAAATTGTCTAGAGATCTAGAGTGCCTCTTCTGAATATCCACTAGGTCCGTGTAATTATCTTCACTCTCTCACTCTCTGTATGTGCTTCTTCTGTGTTCTTTAATTTTAAATAATGCAAAGACCCCAGGGAATTGATCAAATTACTTTATAATTTAGTTGTATGATTATAAATCTTTTTTTTTTAATCAATAAAACTTTTTAAAATGGTCAAAAATTAGAAAAATTGTTGGCTCATTTGCACTGGTCTAAAAAAGGCCAAAAATTCGAATTTTATAATGTGAAATCTAACTTTCAACTGGAAATCTAGTATTGAACATTTTTTCAATTTTTGAAATTAAAATTTTAACTTTTCAAAAATATTTGTGCGTTTCCATTCTTGCTATAATTTTTAAACTTTTTTTCCCCAGTATTTTGCAAATTCTACAAAAAACTTTTCTACAGTCAAAAAAAATTATTACACGTTTTTCTTCATTGACACCTTTTCCCTCCAACCACACTCAATCATTAATATCTTCCGTAATGTTTTAATCATGAATACTCCGGAAAAACCTTGTCGCCCCAGCCGAAGACATGCTCGTGTGCAGCACCAAACAGAAAAAAAAACCAGAATTTTCGTCCAGTGGCGAGAAAAAATAAGAAATTGGAGCAGTTTTCGTGGGAGATTTTCTCTTGTGCTCTTCAGTCTTTCTTTATTCCAGCGAACAACATAGAAGCTTAATAGGAGGATTTATCTGATTATTACATTTTTTGGATTATTTTTCATTTTTTATGATATTTGTACAAGCAGAACAATATAAATATTGATTAGTATTTTTAATGGAGTTGCAACTCCTAAAAACGATTTTTTTACTTTTAGCTGTGTGTTAGTGTTTTGCTTTTTTTTTTGCAAAACTCACTTAACTGATAACTACTTTTTTGTATTAATAATTCAAGTATATTTGAAAATTCCTAAAACAAGCGCAGCCCATATCACGGTCTTGGTTTCGCAATGGTTTTACATAAACAATTTTTTGTGATTACCAACTTTTGCTTTACTGACATGTCTGGAAATAGCATACGATGACAAAATTTAGATAACTTTTAACTGGATGTTTCCCGGAACGAATAAAATTCGTGTTTCTTTTTCCTAAAATTTTAACTTGAAAGTGAAAGTGCCAGAACCTAGAAAAGCATTTATATTTTCAAAAACCCCTAGTTAAAATGCCCTATGGTCTAGTGAACGTATAAAAAAATAAAATTCTATCGCTCTACTCAAATTTCACACGAAATCCTCCGTCTGTTGACCCCACTTCCATCATCATTTATCCATCATCTTCTTACATTTTTCATCGTGGACTTTTTTTTTTGCCAAACGTCACTTTTTTTGGAAAATTCTATTTGGTTTTTATACTTTTAGTATTTACCTTTTTTTCACTTTTTTTTTGGTTTAGACTAGAATTTTGTTCGGTGAATTAGAGAGGACCACTTGAGAATCGTGAGAGAATTGAATTCGGTTTTCAGATTATATAGAGCTTGGTTTCCTAATTTAGCTAGTATTTTTTCAAATAATTCTGGTTTTCAAAACTTAAAAGAAATATATATCAGAAAAGAAAGAAATAGCTTAACTTTAACAAATAAATTTATAGTTTCATACATGACCAACTATTATAATTAAAAACTGTAACAATTTTTAGAGTTTTCAAAATTTTCAGTTTTCCAGCTTTGGTTCGAAAAAAATAGAAATTTTGGAATTTTTTAGAAATGTTTCAAGCTTTAACCTTTGTTAATACAAACAAGTAAAACATAATTCGTATATGAAATTTCAGCTAATTTTCTTTGGTAAAAAATCAAAATTTTCTAGAAATTGTTTCCTGTGATTTTTGCACATCTGGGCACTATAAGAACAAACTTATTTATTTGATTCTAGAGAAAATAATTTTTGAAAAAAAATCATTTTAGTTCGAAAAAAAAAGTGTTATCAATGAGTATGATTCCCATTTTATACACTTTTTCCCAGTAATTTTTTAAATGTCAATTATTCATTCCTATTTCCTCATAAACCTATGATAATCCCCACAAACTTCTTTTCAATTACATTCTATTTTCTTCCGAATAGCATGTTTGCTCACTGTTAATTTTATCAAACAGTCAACACAATTCGTAAAACACATAGCACGTGATATTTACGATCAAAAGGAAGAGTCTAGTTCTAATGTTAGAGGTAGCAAGAGTCTTGCAAGATACTAGCGAATGAGGAATGCGAAAATCAATAGAATAAAGTGAGAAATAATCAATTGACACTGGAATCAAATTAGTCTCAATAAAACATTTTGTAGTGGTTGATTAGAGTATTATACTGGAGTATTTGAACATATCTACTTTTTAAAAAGGCACGATTTCCTGTGAATTTCTGTGCAAAAATCTCTGAACTCCATGAACATAACGTCCCTTTTTAGTTGAGGGCATGTCCTGAATAATTGATGTTTGTAGGCTAAATGTTTGTAGGTTGTACCTATATGGATGCCTACATGAGGATAGGAACTTACCTTAAAGGTAGCTTACGTTTACTTTGTAGGCAAGCAAGTGATTTTCATGTCTTTAAAATTAGCTTTTAACTTTAGAACGCTACTGTCGATTTCAAATTTAAAATCTACCAATTTGGAAAAGTGGAAAATTTGAAAAATAAGCAGATTTTTGTTCTAAAAAATTGGGATTACGTTTAATTTGCTTCTGAATATGTTTGTCAATTAAAATTTAAAACAGAAATGTATGGATTATTAATGGAAATTGATATTGATGTTTTAAATAGATATATTTTCCAGGTTCCGATTGGGATTCACGTGACAGTGGAACTGGAGAACGGGCACGTCAAAGCCGTCCGTCAGTTTATGGGAAACGATACGGAGTAGCCATGAGCAACGCGGAGACAGTTCGCAAGAGATGGAAAATTCGTCGAAGATTATCAGATCTGAAAGTGAAACTGTGCGATGCCACTTTGATTCTCGCAGTCGGTGGGCTTATTTTGGCGATGCTTGATGTCGAATTCACAGCTACAAGGATCCTGGAAAGCTTCGTGAATACATCGGATTTATCGTTCATTTTAAGAACAGCTGCAATTATAACAACGATAGCTTTGCTCTTTTTTCTACTTTTCTACCATTTCATTGATATCAAAGTAAGATTTTTATTATTTCTGAAATCTTACAAACCTTCACGTAACACCGTAAATCTTAATTTTAGATTCAACTAGTCGAAACGGGTACTTCAAATTGGCGAGTAGGTATAACTTCGGAACGAGTTCTAAATACTTTATTAGAGGTGGCAATATGTGCAATTTGTCCAATTCCAGGTTAGATCGAAAGAGAAGATTTATTTTATGGATACATTTTTCAGAAACTGGTGTTGTCGCGTGGCCGATTCTTTCGAACATAGCTGAAAGAACGCGTGAACGTGTGAACATCCCAATAAGTGTTCTTTTGACTCTTCCAATGTTCTTACGGTTCTTCATTGTCTGTCGATATATGGTTCTTCATAGCTCCCAACACCAGGACACTGCAACTCGAACAATTGCTTCATTAAACCATATTGCAGTTGATTTTCGGTTTGTGCTAAAAAGCGAGATGTATGAACGTCCCTTGTTCGTACTTTCAATTGCGTCACTGATGTTCTGGTGCGTTGTTTCCTGGATGTTGACACAATGTGAAAGGTAAACATTAATCTCAGTAGTCTAGACTTTAAGGAGGACAAACGGTTTTTGAGTCATTGTTTGTAGATACTCAAATTGTGCCCAAGTGAACAAATTTCAGAATGCAACTTTTCAAAAATTCCTCAAATTTTTTTTGAGAAGCCTCGTTATGAAACACATTCATTTAGGCAAATTTTGAGTCTACACAATAAAAAAAAACAATTAGTTTCAGTCTCGTTGCTCAACTTTGGCAACTTCTATAGTCGGTACATTCTGAAGATTGAAAAAATGTCAATTGAAAAGATATATGGTACATTTTTGTATTTGATAGTTTTTTGACATTTTCGGAATAGAATTAGATAAGTTGCCAAAGTAGAGGAGTAGACTAATAGAGTGAAAAGGAATTGATTGAAACATTGAGTTCAGGTACGCCTACCCATCAATCAGTGGTTTTCAACATTTTGCTGATTATTTATGGTTTGAGATTATTGTAAGTTTGAAGAAATATACCTAGGATTCACGCGAAGCCAGCTCAGAGAGCTCAGAATCCTGAGGCCTATGGGGAATTTGATTTTTGAAAAAATTTACAGTGGTCAAAATGGGAATGGGCACTCTGAAATTCAGCCTGAATCGGTATGAAAAATAATCTGAATATACTAGACAAGTAAAATTGACAAATACTAGTCCTTGTATTGATTTTTGTAAAAATATCAATTCGACGATGGCCAATTGGAAAAGTTGAATATTGTGGCTAGATCAGATGGATTTGGAATGAACCTCGGATTCTTGCAGAATAATATTTATTGGTTTTTGCAAGAAAATCCGTTATACTTATTAATTCTGAAGATCCGAAAGTCGTCAAATTTTACCTCAAATTTTTATTATCGTAAACTCGTGAAAACGCGATACCTCACATTAAAGGTACACGCTCATTATCGCTTTGGGTCTTGCCACGATCTCCTTTATTTTGACTTCTAATAGTCTACAAGATTGTTCACATAATGTAGATAAGCTGAAGTTTATGAAATGTAACGTTTGAAGGGTCTAGAGTTTCAATTTTTGAAAATTGCAGACATTCTTCTCAATCGGTTACGGGGATGTTCAAGTGAATACCTATTGTGGACGAGGACTGGCAATGTTAACTGCCATCGTCGTAAGTTTTCTTATCAATTGGTTTTTCAATTTCTTCCTATGCTTAAACATTTCTTATCATCATAACTTCCTCATATATATTCTTCCTTTCTTATCAGTTTGTTTCAGGGAACACTGTTCTCTTCTACACTTATTGCTCTTATCAGTCGGAAGTTGATTTTAACTACATGTGAAAAAAGAGTGAATCATATCATTGCAGAGAATAATATTACCAATGAGTATGTGCTCTAAGATGAGCAATAAAAAGTCAAAATTTTGAATTCTCAGACATAAAAATGCAGCTGCTTGCGTACTTCAAAACACATGGAGAACCGTACTTCGTGCCAGAGATTATCAAAAAAGCAGTTCAAGAAGAAACCAACAAAGACTTGCAAAAATGCAGAGAATGTTGCTTTGTTCAGTTATAACGTTAGTTAATGATAAGCTCAGTTTCCTTTCCAATTTTGACTTTTTTTTCAGATTCCGTAAAACCCGGTGGAAGTTGCGAATGCAGATGGAGGATGAAGACGACTTCTTTACTGCTCGCCGAGCATTCAACGAGACTGAAGATCGTCTCCAAAAAGTACGTCAACGACAATCGCAACTTGATGGGAAGATCTCTATGTTGTTCGAAAATGTTGAGGCGTTGACGCAGGCTGTGATGTCGAGGAAATGTTATTTGAGGCAGTGATAATAATTTGAAATTCATGGGTGCATTTTATTTATAAAAGAATATTCACAGAATTTCGTGATTTGAGAGAAGGATAAATTATATTAATGAACAATTTAACACGAGTCTGGAATTGAAACAATAACACTTATTGGTTATTGATGGGGTGATGAAAGATGAAAGAACCAAAAAACACGTAAAGCGCAGGAGATCGAAAAAGGGTACTTATGAATTTCGTGCCCTTCTTTGATTGTGAAAATAGCTCCTACGCCTTTAAATGCGAAAAAAATGAGTTAAAAATTATAAAAAGTTTTTGGGGGCACGAAATTCATAATTACATTTTACAGAGAGACAGAAAAATGGAAAGATCCTAAAATTTAAATAATACGTTTAATAGTACTAGGTTTCAGCTAGATATGAATAATGAGCAAGTTGGATTTTTGGTAATCAGTCACAAAACAGAAGACCCGAAGAACTCGGGGGATGTCCAATTGGGGGGATTACCAACTCGGGGGATTGGCCCCGCCCACAGAACCGTGGCTGGCAATACGCCCATTTCTGCAACTGCACGGTTTCGAAACTGTATTTTTCTCAATAGAGCGAGAATTAACAAGAAAAATACAGTTTCAAAACCGTGCGGCAGTTGCAAAAATGGGCGTATTGCAAGCCCCGGTTCTGTGGGCGGGGCCAATCCCCCGAGTTGGTAATCCCCCCAATTGGACATCCCCCGAGTTCTTCGGGTCTCCAAAACAGTAAACTGATTGGTCTCAAAGGTTAACGCCAAACCGAAAATCAACGAGTACAGCTCATACAACAGCTGTTTTTATGAAAATAAGATACACGATTTTATGTAATAGCTTGCTCATTCGATGCAGATGAACCGGCTCCAACCATTGGTCCGGAGCAACTAATAATCTCCCATGCACGTTTTTCTGGATCAAATCGCTCGACTTCATTGATTAAGCTCCAATTGTCAGCACATCCGCGAATAGCATAAATAGCTTCGTTCGTCGAGTGAAGAGTGAAATATTTTCGATCTTTGCTCAACGATGGCTCATCTCTCCATGATTTCGTCAATGGATCATAGCTTCGAACTGATCTCAACGTATTACTCGAGTTACTCCATCCACCAGCAATGTAGATTCTTCCTCTGAAGGCACACGATCCAAATCCGGCGCGACTTCCTTGCATGTCGCCCACAATTTCGAACTTTTGACCAGGTTCTGACAGCTTCTCAATCTTCTCTTCATATTCTTTTCCATTGAAACCTCCCAACACTGAAATTAAACCTTTTTTAATCAACTAATTAATCGAAATCATACCATAAACCTCTCCATTGCATGGAACAACCGCTGCATCGGCACGAGGCCTTTGCAACGATGGTCCATCCTTCCACTCTCCTTGATCAGTATCATAAACTTCCACAGAATTCATATAAGTGCTATCATATCCACCGGCCACGTACATTTTGTTGTTATGGATTCCCGCCGACGTTCGTGTTCTTCCACGCTTCATTTTATTACACTGTAATAACTTTGACATTTTTGTTGAAATCAATAAAAATTATTTGTTTTAAAAGTTTACAATTCTAGAGAATTTTTTAAAAGCTGAAAGAATAACCCACATCTCTTCGCAAGTTTTTCTCCCGATCATACATTTCAACGTTGTTCAACCATGATCCGTTATTCATTCCTCCGACTATATAAATTTGAGATTTGCTGCAGGCAACAGCGTAGTTTGATTTTGGGTTCGGCATTCGCCCAACTGGCGTCCATCCTCTGTTTTTAGGATCGTAGACTCCAATCAAAAGTGGTTCACGGGCACTCTGCTTTCGATCTGGAAAAAAAGAATAATTTTGAGAGATTTTTTAGACTGGAATCGCGGGAGGAGTCTGTATAAAATGCAAAAGCATGATAACAACGAACGACACGCGAGCGTCGCGATGAGCTTTTTTCGTTCAAGAATGCACAACATAAATATAACTTTTACCTGCAACCAATACGGGATCCTGACTAGCGAAAACGAAATTTGCCTTAGTAACAGGTTGTTTAGTTTGAAAAACGATTCGATCGTGCTCTTCGATTTCGTTATTCAAAAAATCCAATCGTGTTCCAGCATCTTTGACAAGAGCTATCGTATCACTTATTTTCTCCATTTCAGCTTCGATGTTGTTGAAGTGAGTCTTTCTTCCGGGCGGAGACAACTTTTCATGCTTTTCGAAGTAATTTTGAAGTGATTTAATTGTCGCCGCAAATTTGTCAGAGATATCATCGCACACCTGCTTCGAAAGCTCACTGATTTTACTGATTTTATTTCCGAGATTAGTCGGTGCTTGATCTTCGATACTATTTTTCAAAAGAGCCAGCTGCATTGTCTGATGTCCTTCGTGTTGGGCCCCATCCAAAGCACAATCACCGCAAATCGCCATCTTCTTAGCTCGTGTCATTGCTTCATCGACTCCATCATCTCCAACAACTAATACTAATTCTTTTTTGCCTTCGGCTTGCTTCAGAACTCCTTTTCCGACGGCGCACGTTTTACAAATTCGTAATTTCTTGGAATGTAGGGTGCACTCACTGCATGTTCCTTCGTCTAAGCTCTGCAAAAACTTTTTCTGGGTTTTTATAGAAAAAGGAAATTATACTTACATTTGTGGATTGTGCCTGTGGCGCTACTCCCCCACTTTGCATACTTTTAAAGTGCTTTATTAATTCTAAAACTTGATAATTGATTGTAGTAATTGCGAAGGCTTCTTCTCGATTGCACTGTGGACATTTTGATGAGACCATTTGATGTTTGCAACTTTCACATATGGAGTGGCCGCATGTGCCTATGCAAGGTTTCCGGAGTTCGGTGTCTGAAATTTAGAAGTTTTTTTCGAAATTCATTAATGTGCTCACCATATTCATTATAACAAATTATGCATTCTGTTGTATTCACAATTGACATTTCTTGAAAATTATTGTGTTTGAACCAACTGTTGACCCGTCTTGTCTGAAAAGAGGTTCAATGTGTGTGAAATTATCGATTTTTAGGGAAAACTTGCGCATTCGATTTTGCAAAAGGATTTTCTAAAATAAAATAAGAATAAGATATTTTCCGCGCGGATGAGTGGTGTGCGGCACGCGAATAAATTTCTATCCGGAAAATTTTCGGCGGAAAATAAATATTATTTATGGATATATCCGGATACTTCGAAAGGGCGCATTTGCACACGCAAGGATTCTAGGCCGCGAAGCTTGACATTAATTTATCAAAACCCATTTGGATTTCGAATCCGAAAGAAATTCGATAGATTTAAAAGTGATTCAATTTTGACGATTGGAGAAATTTCGAAAACATGCAATATTGAAATAGTTTTATTTTGAAACACAGGAACAAAACAATGAACAGCGAAAATTCGGAAGAAAACTAGAAGATATTATAAAATAAGAATGAGCAAGGCGCGTTTATCCGTCGACAAAGAGAATGAGAGAAACATACGGACATTGCCACGGTTAAAAAAGGAAATAGAATATCCTAAAAAATGATGAAAATCATTGCTTTTAAGTAACTGTTTTAGCATTATTTGAAATGTTCTGTTTCCTCATATAAAATTTCTCAGATTTTAAAAAATTGCTTGAAATCAAAATTTCCCAACTCTTTCTAATACTTATTTGAACCTAATGAAGAAGCCACGCTCATTTTGAAACCATTCACCATATTCTAATTTCGCTTTTTTGTGCAGTTCTAAATTTAGAGAAAATTCGATCAGGGAAATTAGCCAAAGTTGGAAATTTGCAATTTTATATCCACCTTTCACAGAATTTCTCATTTATTTCCAGTTCGTTTTACAGATATCTAAAAATTAGGACAGGTTTGAATTACTGTATTCAAGGTTTTTTTTATTGCGACACGATAAAATGCCTTTCTCCTACCGATATCAAATTTTCGTTATTTTTCTCTTCTCTCGTTTTCAAAGACCAAGAAAGAATTCTATCAATATTATCCTTTTTGACACACGATGATTTCTCCTTTTCTCTTCATCCAATCTAATTTTTCTGTTTTCACAACGTCAATCTAATTCGAATGCGATTTCCCATACACTTTCTGATTTTTATTCCGTACTTAATACTCGTTTGTAAGTTAATAAGCTCGTAGTTCTATAAATAGTTTCGAATTATTAGCAGGAGAAAACGATATCGATGAAGATCGAGAAGGTGATGGTGTCGATGTAATTGAGGTTAGAAATGACGCAATTCGAATTCGATGGAAACATGATTCCGATGAAGAAATTGTGACAAGACAACGATTAGTTGTAACTGTTATGAGAAGTACGAGCTCTGGCCATTTTGAACATTCAGAATATAGAATATATGATAGGCTCACAATATAATTGTTATCTTACCAATTTGAGTTTTACGATTTCAGGTTCACAACAAACGGAAAAATCATCTCAAACAGTTTTGGTTGATGCATTTTTGCGCGACTACACATTTATTGGATTAGCTGGAAACACAACTTACCGTCTATCAGTGGAAGCTTTCAAGGTATCCTATATGAATGCTTTCTTGTGAACAAGTATATCAAATTATGTAGTTCCGACGTTGTTGCGGTGGCGGTCCTCGGAAATGAAGAACCACTCCTTTCGGGCAGAGATGCTATCTGAAAAATTTGATAAATATATAATGTATTAAAGAGACGATATTGTGAAAACAATTATTATTTTGACGAAAAGGTAAATATATAGGTTGAAAATCCTCACTCACAGTACAAATATTTAGAGAAAATAACAATTGTAGTTTTATCCATTTTTGAAAATATAGCTGTTGATTATTTATGAAAATTATGAAGCTTCTGAAAACGTTTGCAGAATGAAACAAGTCTTTGGTACGCAAGCAACATGGCAACAACAAGTCTAGCAGGTATTGAACTTTTTAATTGAAAAATATTATTTTTAATTCAGAAATGACCTAGCAAAGTATAACTTGCTATCAGGATCGATTTTTTAGACAGCGCCACGTTTAGAACATTCTTATCAGTTTCTTTAACAACTGTCAAACTGCACAAAATTTGATTTCATATGAGATCTGAAATATTTATTTTTTCTTCGACAAAAGCTTCGAAATTCAGATTGACGATGTTACAACTATTAGTTAGAAAAACCTTAAACTTGACAAAAAACCCATCAAAAATTGAAACAATAAAAAACCTGAGGAAGAAGGAAGAGACAACAACAAAAAACCTGAGGAAGAATTTTTAAATGCTCCGTACTAAAAGTAGTTATTATTTTAAGATGCATCATGATTAATAAATAGACCTTAAATATCAAATTCATTCAACCACCAATCACCGTCCCACCTACCTCTCATAGCGTCTTTTGCTACATATCCTAGGAAAATCAAAAACTCTGCCAATATCTTTATCTTTGATTTTTCACGGTGAATGATTCTGAAACTGGACGAGAATGGTCTTGATTCTATAGATTCTACCGTGGCGAATTTTAAGAAAATACTACTTATCCAATGACGTCACGAAGTACATTTACATGTAAAGAAATACGTGCTATGAGGTAATGAGTCGTGTTTCGATACATTTCGCAACGCCAGTTAGTTATATTAAAGTTCGTTTTTGGAAATTTGGTTGACATGGGCATTTAATTATTGGATTTTGATTCAAAACTCAATGTATGTATATCTTCTATTTTTGGTATATGTTATTACACGCCACGCAGAATTATTATATTCAATTTAGTGTATAGAACAAAGAAAAAAAAATCGAAATTTAAAAGTGAGGAAGACTCACATTGTCCCCTCACTCTTCCCTCTTCGAGGCAATAATGTAGAGAGACGCAGAAAAGAAAAGTGATGTCAGGTTTCTATTTGAACACTCATAGAAGAGAATATAAGGGTGCAAGAGGCTATAAGTCTAATAGAGCAAAAACAGTATTTCCAAAAAGAACCAAAAAATTGATTACAAATTGATTGATTACAATAAGACCAGTTCAACTCAAAAGGGAAATATATGTACTTTTGATCGCGTTATATCGCGTTAAAAATCAGTTTAAAAAGGAATACCATCCTGAAGAGTCAACGAGCCAACAGTTCGTTTTGTAAATCAATTTCTAGGGCTTCCCAAAAAAATGTTTTGAAAACTAATAAAAATTAAAATTAAAAATTTTGAAGTGTGTGTACTCATAGATAAATTCCTGATTGTGTCATGAATGCCAATTTGACACTACCAAAAACAATATTTTCGGTAACAATCATTATTGGCAATATACTTGAACTAATCTCAATAAATACTAATAGTGCATTTACATATACCGTATTTTTGCTATTAGTATTGCTATTTAAATTGCTACATCTCTTAGAATCGGGTCGCTATTAAACTATCCCGGAAAACGATTACCGGAAATCCTCTAGTAGTTTTGCATTCAAAATGGCAAAAGACATAATTTCATCAATTTCGTCCATAATTTTAGCGGAACATTTTGTAGCGGAACCTGTTTAAGTTAATTTTACTTTCAAAATGGGCAGTTTTTAAAAAGTTTAAAGAGCAAGACAAATACTACAAATTTTTTAATGATTTTTTTTTGCTCTTTAGCTTTACCATGGTTACATGCTCCATCGGAATTGACTTTAATGGATCGTAAGAACGAATCAATTGAAGTATCATGGATTCCACCTGTTGTTCTTGAAGCTGGACATCACTTTATTATTACACAACACCTGGTTTGATATAGATGTCTTATTGCTAAGAGTAGATATAATATAGGTCAAAGTATACGATTTGTCGGGTAATAGTTCAACAAACAAGAGATCAATCACTGTGCCCATTCCACTAACAAGACTTCAAATTGATGGATTAAAACCAGCGACAGCATATAACGTGACAGTTCAGGCCGGAACAAGTTATGGTTATGGTAATAAAGTCTGGTGCGCTTTTGCTACATTGGATAGTGATGAGGCAAACATCTTGAAGTTAAGATCCAGAACGCCGAATTCGTTGACGGTTTATTGGCCAGCTAATTGGTTAACAAAGACTACATCGAAGTTTACGGTACCTATTCTCAAAACCCGCTCTTTGTATTATTTCCAATGTTCAGATCAAAGCAAAGACCATTCATTCTCCAACAGGAGTATCCAAGGAAATTGAAAATTCTGCAATCGGAGAACCTGGTAAAGCTCATGAGTTTGTTGTGGATAATCTATTACCATCAAGTACTTACAACATTACTATAACAACATCAGATGATCAGCTTAAGAATGGAGGAAAGAAATGGACTCAAATGAGATGGAAACATGGTTGGGCGGTATTTTCTACTATGTCACAAGTAAGTTTAAACCTAATAACAGTAGAGTAAGATAAAAAAGTAGTTCCTAATTTTCGGCAAACATCCCCATAAGAATTTTAGTAGTTTATCCAGTGTCTAAATAGTTGTATAAATTATCAAGAATTCGGTAATACCTTGCACACTTCTTTCAAACGACTAAATAGCAAAATATCAATATTCATGGAATAACCCGTTTCTGGCTTACAACACTTATGGGGTTATTCAAGTAATGTAGCAAAATGTATTTAAATACATCTGTGACGTCACAAATGTATTTAAATACATGTTTTATATACTTGAATACAGTTATGACTTAATTTTTCTACACTTTTAATTTTCACACACTACTTGAATAACCCCATTAGCCATGGAAATTAAATAGAGAGCAAAAGAGAGAAAATGATTTCTAGTGTGCGAATCATTTATACTAGTTTAGAATGAGCAAGGAAAAAAATTCTCGTCACTCCTACCTATTCTTTGATTGGCCTAGCTACGATATCTGTAACTATGGCAGCTGTAAACGCTAATTATCAGAAAATTGTTGCAATTTGTAGTTAGGTGATTGATGTTTAACGAATGCGCAAAGACCCGGATAGTTTTTGTTATGTATCTTGAGGTTGTCGAGAGAGCGACGATGCCGTGATTTTAAATGCTTTGCGAATATAGAAAATACCTACAAATCAGCATCGTGAGCCACACCCTCAGCCCTAGAAGTAGAGGGAAATTATTTCAAATTTAGATTGTGCACAAATTAGTTTCACATGGAAGTAGAACCGGTTTGCTCGTTTACTGTATTACACACTAGCGATTCAAGTTATTGCTTTCAAAATTGAAATCTAACTGACAGAAAAACTCGGCCAATAGATCGCACTTGCACTTGACACATATTTTATGTGCTTAAATATTTAATTTTGTCTTTTCGAGCGTTCTGAAAAAATCGTAGTTTTATGCCTGAGATTTCGTTTCAAGTGCAAGTGTTCTCTATTGGGTTAGCTTTTTGTATAAATTAAGTTAAAGTCAATTTACAATTTCAGGGGGAATACGGAGTTGCGGAAGCTAGAATTGTTGTTGAAACGGATTTTGCAGTATCGATCGTTTTTCAGCCTTTGAAACTTGCAGGACGAAATATTACATATCAGGTAAAATGCACAATAAAATCGAGAAAAAATGTTGTTTTCAGTCTGACGATGCCTTTTTTTATGTAGCCCATTGCTAATATGTAGTAAGAACTTGATGACAAGCTTTGAGGGGTTTAAATTACCATGAGAAATTTACTTTTAAATACATGGGACCCTAGCAACAAAGAATGAGAAAACCATTTCAAATGTTGAAAAAGTTTGGGTTAAAATTTGGCAAGACTTGGTTCAAACTTGGGTGTTGCCTAAAGTAAACCAAACCTTGTCTAATTTTTTTCCTTGGTTTGCCAACTACAAGTTAATACTTTTTGAATCAATCTTGGGCACAAATGCCGAGGAAAAATATTTAAAGAGTTTGCAAAATTGCAAGAAAATTTTTAAAATGTTTTCGAACGGAGCTATTTTAAAGTGTTGAAAAACTTGCGAAGATTTCAACAGATTGTTCTCCGGTTAAATACTCCTAATCGATCACTTGTTATTCCTCATAGATAACATCACTAATTAAGATAAATTGAACGATTTTCTAAATTGATTGTTTCGCGACGTGACACAGTGATTCGGTCAATACGAATCATGAGGAATTAAAAAAAAACTAGAGATTTTTTCTGTGTCTGGGAGCATGTGACCTTGATAACTTTCTAAACTGATTTTGTGCAGCTTCAGCAGTTTCCAAACTTTTCGAAAAGTCCCTTTCGTTTTCAGTTTTTCTAAATACAAGCATTTCTATTTTAAAACTTTTTGCCAGTCGATTGTGATAAGCAATAACTATTTTTCGTTAAAAAAATACAAAAAGCTGGGCCGACTGTTGACATGATTTTATTAGCTGAAACACTACTTGTCTCGCCACGAGAAAATTTCAGCGTTTACAAAAATTTCTGATCACTCCGAAAGTTCTTGATTCGAAATAAGGGTAAACACCATGTCCCATACTTGTGACATGTTTTATGATAAGTGAATGGTAAAGTGGATCCTTTAAACCGTAAAATAGTTTGAGAGATCAAGTGTGGGGAGATATTATACATGGGGAAATATAATTTAACCGGGAAGAAAAAGTAACACGATTCAGTTTGTGATGCATCATTTTTTCCGAACCACATGTGCTTCACTTTGCAGATCAAATACACACTCAAGGACAGAAATTCATCGCAAATAACCAATGAACTCACGGATTCCAATCTCAAATGCCCAAAGTTTGAATGTCAGTGGAAATGCGCTCTAATTTTCAATCTTCCCCATCGCCCACGCGAGTACAAATTTGAAATTCGCGCAAAAGTAGACAATGTGTGGAACAGATGGTCACCGGTAACCCTCAGACAATGGAATCTACTGGAAAGAGTTTGTTCGATACATCCACCCAGTGACCTAGTTGGTCATCTTGGGGATTACACAAGGCAAAGAGATATTGATGTACAAAGTGCAAAAGTGCCACAGATTGCAGATGTTTGGTAATTTTTTTACGAGCTTTCAACATTTTTAGGCACTTCACATTTTTATGCCTACTTTCACAATCAGCTTCTACTGAAGTTTCTCATAAAAATAAAATGTTAGGTTGCAACATTATAAATTTGTTTTATTGGATAGCAAAACCAAACATATATCTTTTAAGGCATTTTTGAACATCGTCCAATGGTGTAGCTTAAATTTGTAATAAGCTTTAACGCTGAAATTTTTAGCACATAGTGAAGATTAACAAATAAACAATCAATATTTATCGCTATCATTTTATCATTTTTTGTTTTATTTTACGCTTGAAACCAGAAAGGAACTAGGTATGTATTATCCTATTTCAAGACAATTTCAGGAGATACATGGTCGTTGTCGATAGTCGCCCATATGACTTGGCTCCGATTGATATCACTAAATTGGCCGATAGAACCACCTCCGAAGCCGACCATGTTCCATACTACATTACAGCTGCGTTGACCCCAGAAGAAGTAAAAAATCATGGAGACTTTAGGTGAGTACTAGGCTAACAGGAAAGCTCAAATTGAGTGAGTTGTTCAATCATAGTGGCTAGACCGTGTGCTATAACTCGCAAAAATTGATTTTGGTTGCCAATTAAAATAGATAGATAAAATGTACAATTAGTGACACATTCCAAAAATTCTGGCCCTAGATAATTGTCCAAGAAAAAAAAGTTTAATGGAAAGGACCCTGTGTTATTCTAGAAAAGTACTATTGTTTTAAAACTTGGTTTAACTTAAAAAAAAATATTTGAAACTTTAAAAAATATATAAGTTTACTTGAAAGTTTTTTATTCGTTTTTTTTCATTAGACAAACTAAAAAAACACTGTATAAATTCAGTTGAAAATCAAAAAAAAAAACCTATAGAACACCAAAAATGAACAGAAATATGTAAAGGAATTTCATTCTCGAAATACATTAAAAATGAGTTGAATAGAACAACTAAAAATACATTACCAAAAAAAAAAGAATTTTAAACAAAATATGCAGAAGAAATTTAAACTATAATATTTCCCCACTTTTTACTCCGCTCTTATATGTATTTATGCCTGTTTTTGTTAAAGTTGAACTATTTCAAAAGTCGTGAGTTATGTCACTTTATCTAACTTTATGCTCCTAGGTAAAAAATGATTGGAGTTTCATTGTCAGAGCTTTTTTTTTAACCGAGCATTTACATTTCAGAATCGGCGATGGCAAAATCTACGGTGGCTACTTAAATTATCCTCTCCGAACCGAAATTGATCCGCGATGGACGTTGATTCCAGTTACACAAAGTGAAAATGAAATGATTGAGCCGCATTTGAAAACTTGTGGATTTAATGAACAAGGAACATTCAAGTGTGATATGTCAATTTCAGAGGTTTTCACTCAAATTCCTATTGTTCTCGTTTCGGCTGGATTTTTGATTCTTATTCTTGTCATATTTTTGATGTGTCTGCTGGTATTCTGTTTTTTGAGAAATTCATGTCGTGAGTTAATTCAGGTCATGATTGAAAAATATCTTTTTTTCAGAAGACCGTCCGGGTGTGAAAGAGTCTGCTCTGATGTACTATCGAAGTGATTCACCGAATACAATTTCCACGTGTCGGGAATATCGAAAAATTGAACGACGAGAATTCAACGCAGCTGATATGGAAGAAAGAATGCGGTTTCGAGAGCATGAATAAATAACTCTTGAAAATATTCAAAACTTGTTCTGGAAAACAATTTTATATTAACATGCTCGTTGCTTTCCAAATCTTGGATAAACTGCACTTTTGGTGGTTTTTATACAATTAGTTTGTATTTGAGTTCAAACTAAAAACGAAATTTTAAAGCACTTGTAATCTTTTTCAAAGAGTTTTGTTACAATCTGCGTCATGCGTTTGACGTATTCCATTATTCAATTAATTAGTTTTATGGAAAGATCACGGGACTATCATTTTGTGTCTGTGTTAAATTAGGAAGAAACGACTGCATGTCAAGTGACGTTTTCATAGCAAAAATTTAAGAATGTATTTTTGACCGTTTAATTTTTTTTCGAGCGTTTCGAAACTGCTTGAATTTATCGAATAAATTAGATGGGACAGAAAGATAGTTTTGAAAGAAACCAGGAAATTGTATGAGTCTTTGAAAACATATTCAGTTCAACCAGAAAGTTAAGAAAACAATTTATTTGCATATATTACTTAGATGCCTAACAGAAATAATTTTACGGAACATTCATAGCTCCAACTTTTCTTCGTTTTCTACAGAATAACTTTCGAATGCCAACATCAAAGATCAACAAGATATAAGGAAGTGATAGGGTGATCTGAAGTGTATCGTTTTTAGATGTCAATTACATGCTACTAACCAAATCAGACGAGATTCCTAAAGACATGTTAAAGATATATCCAAATGATGGAGGACAGAATTGAAAATAACGATTAAGAGCCATTAAAATGCTCCATAGAAGAATTCCAGAATAGAGGAATCCATAGACAAGAGTTATAAGTGACAATTTTCTTGCAACTTCCCGGCTTCTTGTTGAGACTTCTGAAATAGTTGAAATATAAAATAAATCCGCCAAGTTCATATTTTTCTACAGAAGTTGTTCAAACAGTTTCTGGCAATAACCGATATTTTATTAACTCGGCAAATTGCTACCAATACCTTACCTAACAGTAAGCTTTGCCCGAGATTTGCCAACTTTTTTCCCAAATTATTTCGTTCCTTCGTCTCGGTTAAAAATTTGACAAAAACTCTACCGTAATTTTTTAGCATTCGAAACTTACGTTCAACTTTTCGACTGATGTAAAATATTGATATAATGCCAACTAAAAGTAGAATTATAAAGTAAACTGATGAATAAATAGCATATATGTT
Source organism: Caenorhabditis elegans (assembly GCF_000002985.6). Classification (NCBI taxonomy): domain Eukaryota; kingdom Metazoa; phylum Nematoda; class Chromadorea; order Rhabditida; family Rhabditidae; genus Caenorhabditis; species Caenorhabditis elegans. The sequence continues at coordinate 14,555,636 of NC_003283.11, forward strand.
CAATGTCCAAGTCGTCATGCTGTGATTACTTATCTCTATAAGAGTACCATTTTCCATTTCAATCCTATGTGATTCTAACGGTAAAACCGAAGTGAAGAAAATGCTTATACCACATAGTATCACATAATATAATTTGAAATATTTTGTCCAGAACTGAAATTGTTTTCATTAAAGTTATCCTACATAGTAGGAGACTGACAAACCTCTCCATGACCAACAGGATGTGTTACAGATGATATTCTATGAATATTCATTGACAGTGCTGTGAAAAACTGTAAATGGAAAAATAAAAATTTTCCACGAGACGATATCGATAAAAATCCTGGAATCGAGTTCTCCAAGAATTCCAAAACTGGTAAAAACATTAAATGGTTTTGAAATCTTACAGAAAATAGACTGTTCAAATTGCATAATATGTTCTGAAAGTGTACTTTTAAAGTAGTTTTAGATATTTCAAATGTATTACCGTTATCAGATCGAGTTGTAGAATTCGGTAAAAAGAATAACTGAACTTTTTTGAGAACTGGAAAAGAAAAAGTAATATTAACATGAAAACCACTGTGATTGTTCCGTAAAACATTTGAACAATAGTGAGCCATAAGGTTCGTTCGCTCATTTTCTCTTTTAACGGAACGATTAAAATTTCAGACATTTTTAATTCGAAGAAAAGATTATCAAAAAATCAAATGTGTTGAATGTCTATTTTAGTAATAAACGCTCATATGACTACTCATGATTAAATGCCAATAAGTCACGCCTATTCTCTCATTAGGAAGTCCCAAGAGACTCTGATAACTGAAGCCTCCAACGTTTTTGAGTTTTCGATAGAAAATAGTCTGCTTGGCTATATTATAAAAATCAAACAGAAAGGGTAAGAGGGTTTCATACCTATATGCCTTTATATATATTATATATATATATATATTCATAGCCGGAAAACATGCCCGAAAAATGAATCCGAGTGGGTCTTACCATGATCTCGGTTGCTACAGATGGTAAATTATACAGATTTGTTCGTTTGATGTAGAAACTAATGTTTATGAAACTCTGAATTCTTTTTAAACCTGGATTTATTATATAATGAAACATTTAGTACCTAATGTAACGCTTCCCAAAACGGGTTATTGGCTTACGTGGTCTGGAAATATATAATAAAAAACTCGTCGTTCCTCTTATAAGGGCTGTTCACGCTGTAGCAGATTCCCAAGAAATTCACTGTTCGCTGATTGTGCGCTCTCTCTCTCTTTTTACGCTTGCTTAGTAAATACCAACTGTTTTCCTTTCATTTTTTGTGTTTTCGTTTTCATTGTTATCACGCAAAAATCAAACGTTTTTTTAATCAAATTTTATTTCAATAATTGCATATTTCACTATTCAAATTGCTATAAAAAATTTAAACTGATTATTTAGAATAATTATCTGACATTTCTGCATAATATTTTTCATAGTTATAACTAGTTGGTGGGACGTGTGGCTTTGAAGGCACAATACTCCATTTAAGTTTCTTTGGATCAAAACGTTCAATTTGATCGAGTAAAGCAGATTCTTCATCATATCCTCGAATTGCGTAAATTGCTTCATTTGTTGCATGAAGAGTGAATGCTTTCCTAGCGTTTTTCATCGATGGTTCATCTCTCCAGGTTTTTGTATAGGGGTCGTAGCTTCTCACTGATTTCAATGTATTTCTTGTGTTACTCCATCCACCAGCAATATAGATTCTTCCTTGGAACACACATGCTCCAAATCCGGATCTACCTCCTTCCATTTCGCCAAAAATTTCAAACTCGTTTCCTGAAGCTGAAATCTTCTCAATCGACTCTTCATTGCTCTTTCCATTAAATCCACCGAGAACTGAAATAGTCAAATTATCAAAAACTAATTTTCGCTTTAATTTTATACCAAATATCTCTCCATAGCACGCAACAACTGCCGCATTTGCACGACAATTATTCAATGACGGTCCATTTTTCCATGTTCCCTCTTCCAAATCATACAGTTCAACCGAGCTCAAATAAATTGAATCGTATCCTCCGACAACATACAATGCTCCGTTATGAAAACCAGCAGCTGGTTTTGTACGTTTATGATTCAAATTTGCACCCTGTAAAACTTTTAAAATTTTCAAAACTTCAAAACCAACGCTTAAAAAATTACTAACCATACATCTAGCGTTCTTCTTCTGATTGTAATACTCAAATTTATTGAGAAATTGTCCGTTGTGCGTTCCTCCAATTACATAAAGGTTTGTCTTTGAAGAAGCCACTGCAAAGTTAGCCCTGGGATCCGGTAATCTCCCAATAGGTTTGTATTTCTGAGTTTTTGGATCAAAAGATCCGATAAGAAGAGGCTTGTGTGCTGATTGTGCTTGATCTGAAAAAAGCCAAAGGATTTCAAAATTAATATTTATCTAACTGAAACGCTCTAATAGAAAGTTGTCACACGAACGCGGTCAGTTGTGAGCAATATCTAATAACTTTGGGCAATAGCGGGCGACAGAGAGCTAGTTGCGAGCAATAGCCAACTTCCAAATGCCTTTTCCTACCTACGTGCCTGGCCTACTTGCCAACATTTGAGATCGCAAAATGTTTTACCTGCTATTAAAACTGGATCCATATTTGGTTCCAAAAAAGCGTCCCCATCTTTTCCAGTGAATCTGTGTTTCTCCAAGTGTTCATTTATCATCTCTATACGTTTACCAGCATACTTCAGCTGTGATACGGTATCATTGATTTTTTTCATTTCAGTGGAAATTATTTTTCGATTGTATGAACTTTCTTGAGGATTTAGAGATTGGGTCAATTGGAGCAATTTCATCAATTTGAACGATTTTTGCAAGTTTTCAAGGAATACTCTACTGGCTTCAATTGAGCAATCTTCCAGCTCTTTCATTTGAGTTTCCATCTCACTCTCAGAAAATTGAGCATCTTGGTATTCCAAAGGTTGATCACAAACGTCCCACGCATCTGCTACCTCGGATGATGGAGTTTTCAATTCCTTAAAGTTATGTAAAAAGTTTTCAACGGTATATCAAAAACTTACATCAAGAGCAGTAACCGACTGAGATGCATTTTTTGTGTGTGAAGGCAATATAACTGATGAGAGAAAATCCATGACGATGAAATAACTAAAACAGCCTGGAATCTTATGAAATTGGAATCAAAAAATATAGAAATTCACAATTGATTAACAAATTTTATTCACGAGAGAGTTTGCAAATTTTATGAGAAGTGCAAAGACCCTTCTGACTGAGGAACCAAGAAGGAGTAGGTTGTCCCTTGCTCATTCTTAGTTGCTCCAGGTTTCTCTGCGTTTCTCAAATATACAGAATACATTAAACACAATAGGTGGCAGGCAAAAACGTACTAAATGACAATATGCATAGATAAGAGTGAGGAACACTATTAAGAGTGAGCAAAGGACAACTAAGGAAAATTGTACGAACTGATAAGTTTATTGGCAAAGGAATATATAAGTATCTATGTATTTTTGTAGAAATTTTAATAGAATCAAACATTTTTAATCCAGAACTATGCCGAAATAGAACTTGCTAGGTTCCAATGGAGTGGATTTTTAGCTGGTTCCAGAGGGAACTCATTATATTTTATTAAATAGGTTTATGGAGCAGGAAATGTAGTAACCACTTTTAAAATGAAAGTTAAACATAGAAATGAAAAGTAAGAAATGGCAGTTAAAAAAATAAATAATTGAATTCTTGGTAACAGCTCTTATAAGAAAAATGCATCAATGGTAGAACGGTTTTTGATTTTTTAAATTCATTGAATTTTTTCTGTCAAGCCGATATGCACAGAGAACAAAACAGAGGCAGTCTAGTGATTTATGATTCATTTTCTATATCGTGTTTGTTTTGAATTTTACTCGTCAAAAAGATTTTTTAATTAGCCGGTGAGAACTCATATAAAAAGCAAATAGTGGAAGTTTTTGTTGTAGTTGTTCTTCCTGCTCTGAAGTGAGAAATATGAATCGTTTCATCGAATTTGGTTCCGCAACGTCGATTCCGTTGTATAATTGCAGGTAAATTTTATTTAAATATTGTAAGAAAGGCGCAGCGACAAAATTTGAAAAATATGAATGCCGAAATTTTTTCTGAAAAAGTAGCCTATGCAGATTCTGCCAATAATTAATTGAGAGCAGTATCCCAATTTTTTCTCTGACAATATTTTTTTGATTTTTAAAAATCCTATTAACACAATTTTCACAAAAAGATCTGGTTCAGAAATTTTGTTTTGTAGCATTATACTCTAACCTAAATTTCTGCTCAATCTATTTCAAGTAGAAACGCGACAAAATCCAGGCTTTACGACATGTTGTTCTTTTCTGAAAATCTTGAAGATTTATGTATTCCCTTGATATAAACTTGGACATATTAAACGGTTCTGCAATTTTTTTCAGTCATATCCCTTTAACTCCCGAGCAGTGGTCTGAAAAGGATGGTGTTTCTCGTCCAATCTTCGGTGCTACAGAATTCACATTTGGCATGCTCATCGAAATACTCTACATTCCATTGATAGTTGTGATGCTCGAGAAGAAGAATTTCTCAATGTCGTGCTACAAAATTATGGTGTTTCTGGCATTAATAGACTTTGTTGCTGTTATTTTCAGCTGCCTGATGACTGGTTTTTTAACATTCCAGGGCGCCGTATTTTGTACGTATCCAAATTTAATCTACATTTCCGGATGCACTGCAAAATGCACATGGACCGGCTCTTGCCTAACTGCCATGATTTTAGTTATCAATCGATTATTGGATTTATCATTTAATCGCATTAAAAATATTTTGTTCGATGGAAATCGAACTTTTTTGATCCTAATCATCCCATTTGGTTATGCGTCATATTTCTTGATTTTCAATCCACCAATCGTGTTTACATCAAAATTTCATTCATGGTTTTTTGATCCCTTGATATTTGAAGGAAGAAGTGCAGAATACAATAATATTCCAGTTTTATTCAACAATTTTCTAATTGTAATTACGACGTGTTGCCTGTATATGTTCTTCTGTTGTGCTCTTGGAGCTAAGACAAAAAACACGAAAACAAGTTCCCAAACCCGAAAAATGGTAAAGATTAGAAATCTATTCTCATTGTGGTGACACTTCCCGTTTTCCGTGAGAACAAAAAGCCACAATCGGGTAGTTTCGGAAAACAGTGAGAGAATAATGACGGCCTCGGGGAAGAGCGGGCGAAGAACAAGCGCGGCCCCAGATCTTTAGTCGCCCGCTACTCGCCTGATGTCGCCCGCTTCCAATGACTTGAAACCAAGTTTTAGATATATTAACAAAGTTTACTGTAATTTCAGAGTCTCCAAATATTTTTCCAATCAGCAATGATATGCGCTGTCAATTTTTCTGCATCTATGATTTACGTAATTATGAACTATGTGGAAGTCCCATTCTCAATTATACTATTTGGTCAATTCACTTGGCAAATGGGAAGTGCATCGCCAGTATTCATATATTTAACACTTAATAAAACAATCAGAAATGGGGTACTCCTGAAATTGGGGCTAACGGTGAGAATTATTTATAAACTATTCGATGCAATCTTTCAAAATTTTAAGTTCGCATTCGGAAAAACTTCAGTTGTGTCAAAAACTTCAGCAGCTCTTGTTGTCCAAGTGGGAAATCGTAATGTGAATTGAACGACAACCGGTAAAATCTACAATTTATTCGTTTTTAATTCGTTAAAATAGAATAAAACAAATTCAAAGCTTCAGATGTTTTTTTATTTATAGCAAGTACATTTATATTAAACCAGCAATGTCTGCACAAATAGTTCAAATAGGGAGAGAAGTGATTAAAAATTACGATTAGCAATACATATTGTTGCAAAATCAAATACCTTAGTTCCTCAGATAAATGATAAAGTTACTGTAATCACCACTTTCATATTGCAGAATGTAATGTTTATACTTTGATCGTTTTAGAACTCATGAAAATTATATTTCTAACCGTAAAAAAAAGATGAGCAAGAGGAAACAATTTCAGGTTTACAGTGAGGAATATTTGGTGACGTGTACCTGAACCACATTCAGCAAAAAAAAATTCCAAGCAAAGTTTTTATCAAAAATTGAACGACTTTTTGTGAGTTAACTGAGTGGAAATCAATTCTACGTGTGACGTCATGAAAACGCCTTTTCACTCATTCCACTCTTCATTCCACCTTCAGCTTTAAATCGCTTTTTCAGGATATATTTCTGAGATCTAGGAAGACTTGTGCCTCTGTGAAGTCTTCAGTCAAGATGACATAAAAAATAATTTCCTAATAACTTTCAATATGAAATACCATTTCTAAAACTGGATAGGAATTTCTATGTGTCAATTACAGTATCACATTGATAATACGATTCCTCATTTTTCTTTCGATAAAAATACAGGTTCTTTCAGCAAAGAGTATTCCGATTCTATATTATCGGACCATTATTTGATTTACTCATTTTTTTTCAGTTTTTATTCTCTTTTAAGGTAAAAAACATTTTACCTTAAAAGTGGATTCTCGGGATTTCGTCTAACGTTAATAACTTTTGGCAGTCAAAACAACACGCTCTATTTGTAAAGAGTTTTACGGTTTTAAAATTTTTCAGTCAAAGTTTTGGTAAGTTGACTAGTTTTCAAAAAAAATCGATTTTTTTTGGTTAATTTTGAGCATCTCTGCGGGTTCAAAGAATTACAATGTTTATTATTAATACAAACAATTGAAATGGAATCAAAATAAAATAAAGTCACAGAAGATTAGTTTTTTTTGGCGTCTGTCAGTCAAAATTGATATAGTTTTGGATGCAAATTAGAAATTTCCAAATAGTTCTTGAATACTTTACTACGTTATTTTGAAATTATAGCATCATAAAAGCAAATAACAAACTGTTTTTATTGCTCTTCACTAAACGAGAAGATACATAATCAGACAAACTCGATGAATCATGAAATGAATACAAAATTCTATATAAATTTAATGTTAGCAAGATTTGTCATCTCCGCTTTCTCGGCGCTAAAAGATTCCTCAGTAATGCTTTGAAATTTTTTTGAGTTGTTGAGTAAATACACACTTATAAAGCAACGCAGCATAGATCAAAGTAGAATAAAAGAAGAAAGCTTGTACCGTAGGCTTTATCCTTATTCTGTAGTTTTCCTTTTCACTTTTAGTTTTGTTAAACTAATTTTTTCTCAAACGTTTGATTTTCAGATAACTTCTCTTGGCATTCCTCGTCACAGGCAAGGAATTATTGGTGTCGAAAAAATGACGAATCACGTGAGACAATGCTAATTTATTTATATGTTCATAATTTTTCGATTTCAGATATTTTCAGATTCAGAATCAGATCGAGAATCTGGTGCATCAGAGTTTGATTACCACAGTGACTCACAATCAGAAGAAACACAGCATCCAAAAGCAATAGAAATGAGAAATCAGTTCAGAAACACTACCGAAAATCTGATTCAAACTTTGCAAATGTTTTTTGGAATATTAAGTTTTGAATTATACGAAGGAAAAGATAATTTAAAATGCATCACAATGATTCATGATATTACTTCATTGATGGAAGTTGCTGATACAAAATTGAAGAACTATATTAATACTTTGAATTCCAAAGAACAAATTTTTATGGTTGATGATGGTGTGCTGAATATGGATCCAATTTTGGTAGCAGGTAAGATTTCTCTTTGTATGTTAATAACAAAATGTCTGATTCTGACACTGATTGTGAGACATTATGCATACATCGCTAGCTAACTTCTGTATATTTCACAATTTAAAATATACTGGAATTTTCAAATCCATTGCTAAAGGACAAATTTAGATGTTTCGTTGTAATTAGGATATCTTGTACCGCAAGTTTTCAAGGAGGCATCGCTGAAGCTTTGAATGTTATATCATACTACATATGTATATAGTTAATTTGCAATATGCACAAAATGCTTCAGCGGTCAGGTTATATCATACTATGTATATAGTTAATTTGCAATTTGCACAAAATACTTCAGTGGCCACAATGAGCCGATCGTGATAGAAGACCGCACGATCCGCGTATCACGGCCGTTTGAGAATCGCCGTGCGCGCATCCGGATGGAAATAGCGCAAGTTAATTGTCTATCTTCTCTCTTTTTCAGATCGAAAACAAAATTCCCGCGAGCCACTTTTCATTGGATACTTCAAACCTGATACAATGAGCTTCATGCCTATTGGAAGACTTCCTAATCCAAAATCCCATTACGCAGTGGTATCCAGTTCAACGAAAGTTTTTATAATCGGAGGAATGAATAATGGAACATATTTGAATCGTGTAGAGATGTTTGATAAAGAGAAGGGTATTCGTGTAGAGGTTTGTTTATTTAGCTAGTGAATTTAATGAGCAAAAAGCTTTACAGTGTACAAGGCTAATGCATGGACGAACTCGGACATCTGCATGTATTCATGAGGACGCAATTTACGCAGTGGGAGGATACGATGCGACATATATGAGTTCAGTTGAGATTTATGATATTAAAACTGGAGGAGACTGGACCACAGGCCCATCATTAAATAACCGTCGCGCCGATGCATCAGTTGTATCATTTTATGGACAACTTTTTGGTAAGTTCTAGCAAGAATTCAACCTTCTCTTAATTAATCATGGTTCAGTGCTTGGCGGCTTCAATGGAAAAGATTATGAAGAGACTATTGAGAAATTATCAGATTCGAAAGACAAGTTTGAGGTTTGTGGTAATATGGTTGGACGTGCAGGTTTTGGTGCATGTGTATTCCGTGGAAGAATCTATGTGGCTGGTGGATGGAACACCCCTTGCAACACATTAAAAACCTTTCAAAGTTACGATCCATTGACAAATACATGGAAAGATGAGCCATCGATGAATACGGGAAGAAAGTATTTTAAGCTTCATGCTACGAATGAAGCAATCTATGCAATTCGTGGATGTTCTCATGACTGGGATCTTATTAAAGAGACGGAGAGGTTTGATCCACAGACTTTGACATGGGCGACTTCTTAATACAGATGTTCTCAAACAGAATTATGATAAAAAACATTGCGTTTTCATTTTTGGTCTTGCTATAATTGTTCCGAAGCATAAATTGAGTAAATTTCTTGAATATAAGAATGCAGTTTCTCTTCCAGGATTTTTTTTTCAGATTTTAAATAATTGTGACTCATTAAAAAATAGAACATAATAAAAATAAAGAGTTTCTTTACATTAAAAAACCCGTCAACAATGAATGAGCAATGATTCGGTGAGAAGAATGTTGATAAACAAGACCAAATATTTCGAACTAATTTGAAAAAAGTTAAGAAAAAAGTTGAAAAAAATTAGAAAATGATGATGTTGGACCGGTTTTCAAATGCATCTAATATACTGTTTCAAGTGTTTCGAGATCTTGGCAAAGGGAGTTGTGCACATTTTTGTACTGATTGATTGAGTCTCTAGTTGCGTCGGACATATCCCTGATTCATTGTGGGACGTTCCGCTTTAAATTTGCAACGGAGAATTCGCATGTATGTGTGACGGAATCTGGAAAGTTTTGGCATAATGGGTAGTTTTGTGGAAGAAGATTTGGCCGTTGCGTACGAGCCTCATACCGCATTATTTATGATTTTAAACTAAAGTGCTTGAAGTCGTCATTTTCATTTTCAAATTTCATAACCAGAATTTAATAAACATTCAAAAAATAACCAGACACAAGAAAAACCATTAATAGGTTCGGCCCAGAGCTTGGCTGTTCTGAGTTTTTGCATTAAACTTTCTTGGATTTTTTTGTGCTTTTCGTCTTTTTCATAACTACTATAATTTAAAATTGAGGCAAATTCCCACTAGTGCTATGCCTCTAACAAGTTCTTTTTAATTCTCCCAGTGATCCTTACCTTGCATTACAAAGAGCATAACAAAGTGGATTGATAGTCGAGTTGATGTAACAAAGGAAATAACTAAACGTCCATAAAACATTTGGAACAGTGTTCGGAAAAAACGCTTCCCAGCAAACGATCACTGAAATGCATTAATAATGAATTTAATCCTTTGATCTCTTGAACTCACAGTTATATGGTGTCCATGTGGCGATGAAAGCGCACAAAATGGCGGAAAGTGTTTTAGCTGCTTTGCTCTCTTGCTTCCTTTCATTCTTCCGTTGCTCTTTCTCACTTTTGCGCTCTTGAGAACTGAAGTTTTTAAGAATTCTTCCATTTTTGAATGGTGATTGCTTGTTGAGAAGACTGTGTCGACGCTCGTCAATCTCACTATTACAATCACTTTTTGAGCGATTCCGTGTGGAAATCGGTTCGCTGAAAATGGAATTGATGAAGAATGGAAAACTGTTAAGGTTTAGCAATGGAGCAACGTGTGAAACATTGTCAGAACTCGTCACTGTAAAGATCAAGAGCTCTACAATTTGGAAAATCTTGGAAATCAGATCATTGTTTTGTTTCATACTAGTAAAAGTAAAAGTGTAAAAAGAAATACAGAAAATGTCCGGGCAGTACACAAAAAAAGTGGAAAAACACCACCAAATTCTGAATAAGCTTATTTTTTATTTTTATGGGAAATTTTCACTATACTTCGTTTCAGATAATTTGCCAATTGATACAAATGTTCGATACCGTTACTGACATTCTGAGCTTCGGAATTAATTTCGAAACAACAGATAAAAAACAACAATAGTTACGCCTCAATCTAGGTGTATTTCAAATAGTTTTGATTTTTTTTTCAGCTCGACGGTATAAACCATATCGAATATGAGCTTGCAAAAATTTTTGATTGTGTAAACATGATAATGCAAAATAGTTATTTGTTTCTTACCAATTTGGTGAAGTAGAACAAATTAAATAAAGTACCCCGAAATTTCAAATTCCTCATAACCCACAGAGCCAATTGGGAGCAGCCAAAAAGAACAATTGAAAAACCAATTTAAAGATTTTCAAATTTCCGAATCCAGTAAAAAACCACTCCACATTTTTTCTGACTTCAAAAAGTCTGTACAAATTGTCCAATAAAACTCACTCTAAATAAGGTTCACAGCTACTTAATCGAACACTTGGACGGCTTCCTTCGTCATTTAACTCAATCAAAACTGTATAGGTGTCCGAATTGTTATTCTTTCCAGTGTCTGATGGGCGACTTCGAAACCTTGCTGACCCATTTCTCATAGATGCTCCCGCATCAGTTTGCTCTTCGTCTTCCTGGAAATTCAAACTTTAAAAATTAAAAAAAAAAAGAAATAGTAGTCGGGGCATTCAGTCGTAATAATTTGCAACTTTGTACTTACAAAATTAGTCGGCATCGGTGTGCACGGCGGTGAAATGTTTCTCCTTCGACTCCCACTCAACGCAAAATGACTTGAACTCAATGAAGTATCATCCAGGTTCATTGCAACTGCTTCTGAACTATCTTCAGATGAAGAATTTGATTTTCCAGTGCAATTTCTAAGCCAGGATTTTCGTTTCGAGTTCCGAGAGGAAGTACAAGGTGTCACGCTATCTTCAACGTATCCATCTTGATTATTCTTTTTTCTCATTGAACCACTTGATTTGATAATTGAAGTGGAGGATACATCCCGCTTCATTGATCGACGCGAGAACTGGAAAGAAAATCAATTAGACTTTGTAAAACATATATTAACCATGGAGTAGCGTCAGTAGGAATTTTGTTTCAAATGATAGATAATAGTCTGAATTTCTTGAAAAAAACTATGAATAAAGGTTTTTCTGTCAGAAAATTTACTTCATTTCAGCACAAATTTTCAGACGGCAAAATTAATTTTCAATTGCTGCGAAGTGTGGTTATTATGAAGATTTTTTTTACAATTTTTCAGTAAAATTTTTTCAGCAATGTTATTTCTTGCAGTTTTTCTTGTTCGTTTTTTATGAAATATTTCCAATAGAGCTGTCGAAACCTCTAAAACTTTTACGAATATGATTTTTTGTGAAATATTAGTTTCCTTTTAACTATTTTGAAAAAATAATATTTCCGACCAATTAACAAGTTTTCAAACCTTTGCTATTTAAATTATTATTTCACAATTTTTCTGCAATTTAAAACTAAATCCTCATTGGTGCTACTCCACTTTTTAGGAAAAAATACTTGGGTAATCTGAAGGAGAATAGTCATGCTTAGAAGTTGTCTGGGAATCGAATTCAAAAAAATCATAACAATTTGAAAATCGAAAAATGATGATAAATGCAAAAGAAAAGTTTAAAATTTGGTAGCTTCTAAATTTGAACCTTTTTAACTTTTTTCCACATTTTAGAATTTCTGAATGATTGAGTTGATGGCCGATCTACCACATCGCTTGCCCAAGTCTGATTAGTTGGATTAGTGGAAACTTTTTTAAATTAATGAATGATTACCTGCGTAGCTTGAAGCTTTCCAAACTCTTTTTGTCGTTTTTGAGTTTCCCAATATACTCTCGTGTACAGAATGCACATAATTGTAACAGGAAGATAAAATGCAGCAACCGCGGTTCCAACTGTTACATACGGATTTGTCTGCAGGAATTGTACGACACAAGTTCCAGGTTCTGCAGTGAATTTTCCTTCGATATACGGCCATGAAATGATCCATGGAGGCCATAGAATCAAGGATATTATATATGTGCATGCAATCATTGTCAATGCTTTTTTAGTTGTTCTTCTAGGCCTGTAGGACAACGGTCGTGTCACTGAGAAGTATCGATCGAAGGAAATGAGCAGAAGATTCAGGACGGATGCGTTGCTCATTAAATAATCGATGCATAACCAGAACTGGCACATTGTGTATCCAAGATCCCATTTTTGAATTGCAGTGTAGTATGTGAACATGGGTATTGATATGACACCTGAAATATGATATTTATTTCACTAATGTGAACAGTGCATCGAGAAAGTATTTTCTGTCGCATTTTCTCGCATTTCGCCTTTTTGGTCTGTTTGTTCACTGTCCACTTTTTGTCGCAAACTTTCAATTTTCTGTCGCCCACTCCCAACTTTTTCACACACCTTGCCGAACTTTGGAGCACCTTTGTATCTTTCTGTACCAATTTTCCGTACTCACATATTTTTATCACATACTGTTCTCCACTCTTTGCCAAACACTGTCGCGTTTCTATCAGTTATTGGCGATTTGCGACATACAGCTATGATTATTTATTGTAAAAACCACTCACCAATTGCAATATCTGCGACGGCTAAACTAAACAGGAAATAGTTACTAATTGTCTGAAGTTGCTTGTCGATTTTGAAGCTAACCATTACCTGCAAAAAATCTTATGTTCACACAACATTACCAATAGGTTTTGATTTTTACACCCACCATCAAATTTCCAAGTGAGGTTACTAATGCGAACATTGCACCGATGACAACTATCATAACCATTCGACCTTCTTCACCGAGCAGCGACGACGTGGAATATGTGTCCACAAAGGATGGAGTTGAGGTGGATGATGTCGCAATCGCTGTCTTTGTCGCATTTTCGGCCGACGTGTTTATCACCTGAAACATGAAATGTGAGTTGGAAAAGTTTGATTGTTATTTTTATAGTTAATCCACGGTACACCCATATATGATCACTGTGAAAAAAAAATTTCCAAAGCCTCCCCTCAAGATTTGTTTCCTTCAATCCCCACCTCAGTTCTCATCAATCTATTTTTCTAATCTTTTCCTCATTTATTTTCCTGCAAAACTATTTATTTTTTCCACCCTCTCATCTATCCAATCTCACTAATTGATCATCACAAAAAGTATTTGGAGCTAGCAGTTGGTAAATAGGAAGTTCTTTTTTTGTGTGTTAACGTGTCCAATACGAGCATTCTTTTATTATCTGATGAGGAATGAGCTTTCATCTTTTTGTTTTATTGGCGGATAATAAAAGTAGATAGGTGGGATTGTAGGGATACTGGAAAATGATCAAAAGGTGTCTTGGAAAAATATCTGATTAACTTCTAATTTACTTTTACAAAAAATAATTTCAAAATGTTAATATAATTTTAGCTGGGTTTTTTTTAGCAGATCAGTCGAAATGAGAAGGGATATGTGCTTTCATTCTCCAATAATTTATAAGGCGCCCCTTTAAAAACTCTTGGTACTGGTGAATTTTCCAATTTTTCAGTCTTCAGTCTTCAGGTGTATCTACAAACAGTGTCTGCAAATTACTATGCAAGTACTTATTGTTTTGCATTTTCTTACTATTTAATTTTTTTTTATTTTTCCGAGATGATTTCGTGATTTGTGACCCGTGGAATCATAATTTTTCCCTCAATTAGATAAAACAAATATCGTATACTACTTACCTTCACCAACATCTGGAATAAGTGTGTCTGCCGGAATCGAGGATCATCAGCATTCCCCAACGAAGAGGACTGCATCCTCTCGTCTGTGGTGATCCTGTAAAAAAGAAACGTTGTTCGTTTGGCAACACACACAACAAACTGGGAAAGGGAAAAAGAAAATATGGAACATCATAAAACCGGGGAAAAGGAGATGAAAAGTGGTGTTAACAGGGGGACCTCATATGAATTTTTGAAGACCTTCAAGTGGAGGAGGACCTTCTTTTTTTTTGTTGAGAATGTTGTTGTGGCGACATTTTTTGAATTGGAAATTGGGAACTAACAATATGGGAGGATACAATTTAATTTGAAGACACAAGGTACAAGAGCATGTACATATATTAATTTTGTGGAAATTAGATTATAAATTTGAATTTCAGGTCTATTTCCGGTGGCCGGTAACTCAAGTGGTGTGGGTGACAAAAAACTCGTGTAAAAAAGAGGGTGAAAAAAAGAAGGGCATTTATATACTAGTATATTGGTCCTTCCTTTTCTCCCAACAGGACCACTAATATCAGGTTTCAATCCGGTGGGGCTCCCCAATGTTCTTTTCTCTTTCGCTCTTGCTCAAAACTTTTTCATTCCGTGTGAGCTCATAAGTCTTTGACGATTATAATGATGATGTGGTTTGAATGTTAAAAAAACAAACTAGTCTCTCGTCGTGCACTTTGGACCACAAACGACGCATGAGGTGTGGATGGCGAGACGTTCGAACGGATTTTTTCAAAACGTTTCGAATTTTCAAAAAAAATTTAAGTTTTATGTGATTAACTTTTATTAAAAGGTTCAGAAAATAGTAAGTTTTTCTGTAACTTTAAATTTTTTGTTAAATAATAATGAAATAATTAAATTTTCTCCAAAATTAAATAATAATGCACAATGCAATACTAAAAATTACCATTTAACTGTAATTTTTCATTTCCAAATTTGATCCAGAATTTTACTACCGTATTTTTCCTATCAGTATTGAACTCTATTGTTTAACTTTGACTGCTTATATCTTAGTTGTTGGTTGTTCTATAAAAAAAAGTGTCAAAAACCTACATATTTGTTATTTCTTGTGCTATTATATTCTAGTGAAATATTTTTTTTGATATCTTTAAAAATAACCAAGATAAGGGCTCACAAAGTAAAACCGCCGGGTGCAATAGTGGAAATACGGTAAAACTTTACATGGTCCACGAAAGGCTACCATTTACGAGTTTAGACTTCAAAAATTTGAAATTCGTATTTTCTGCTTGGGGGTTCAATTATTTTTACTGGAGTTTCCAATAACTTACCAAAATTAGCCAAAATCAGTTAAGACCAGTGAGAACTTTTTTGAGTAATAGAGTTATGTTTTTCCAACTCTTTACCGACGATTAAATACATAACTTAAAGTTTACGACTAGTTGAGCAGTTTGAAATGGAGAGGAAATCTGTGTACTTCAAAAATCGTAAATCTTAAAATGCTCCATATAATTGATCAATTATTGGAAGAATAATTAAAAATTGAGCTCTCAAATACCGTACACTTTTTAATGGATTTGGCATCAAGTAAATTTTTAAAAGTTAGGAGTGGATTTTCAACTACTACATTTGAGTCGTGAGTGCAATTCTAATATGGAGGAGACGAGACAAGATTTCTTCGTGACATCACCCACATTTAAATTAGATTTTTAGAAAGATTTGAGATTCTTAAAATGAGATTACAAAATGGACTATTGCTATAAACAAATTGATAACCTAAGAAATTTGACAAACTTGAGAAAATGTATTTCTTGCTTATTGTCTGAAACAAGGAAGAGTGCTTCGAAAAGAAAAATTACATTTAATATAAAAAAGTGGACCTTTTTCTGCTCTCCCCTAACCGAAAGGGGGCGGAGAGAAAGAACGAAGAAGTGATGGAGAATAGAAACAAAAACCGAAGAAGTGCCCCGGGAGATGAAGAGAGAACAGGCAAAAAAGTGGACAAAAAGGGAGCACAAGCGACCTATTAGATGACGGTTCATCGCACCACACGTTTTGACTTTCTTCTCAGGAATAGTGGAAACATTGAGATAGACAGAGAGATATAGAGAGAAAGGTAGAAGGGCTCTCGGGAAACAAGAAGGGGAAAAAACGGAAAAAGAAACAGGAAATATATTGAGGTTTTACCTGAATCCCCCCAGGTTCCGAAATTGGGGACGCAAGGTTTGAGAACTCTTTTTGGAACAACTTATTCTTAGAAATCCTCGACATTTCAAGATCTTCGAATGTTCACTTCCTACAAAACCTTCGAGTTTACCATAAAAAGAGTTCTAAGGTTTGAAAGGTATCCTATAGGCTTGCTCAATGCCTACCTGTTTACTTTAAAATCATCCAGGACTGTTGAGGTCGTTGAGTCGCTCATAGAAAAAGAGTTAGAAAACATTGTTTTCAGTTAAACATTTTTGAATAGAATACCTGGCAATTAAGATATAAGCGGTCAAAGTAGAACAATAAGGTGAAAATCTGACAGAAGAAATAGCGTATTTTCATGTTTACTATGCCTTTCGACACGCTCGTAGGCACAAGGTAGGCGTAGCTTGCCTTTAAAGCAGCTAGGCAGGAGCCTACTTACAATTAGATCTCATGAATGATAATGAATAGATTTCTGATCGTATCAAAATGTGATTTTTTCCAATACCGGGAAAACATGTTGTCTTCAAAGCAACTGGAACAACTACAGTTTGAACTATTTTCAGCGGATCTCATTTCAAAATGGCAAAGCAAAAATATAAAAGTAGCTCAAAAAGGAAGAATAATCAATTGTTCTTCTTTTTCTTTCATTTTTCTCTATCGAAAGTGTTAGTAGTGAATGTCTGTGAGCATTGCTCCCACCAAGTTGTGAAGTTTTTGTTTATAAAAGAGCATGTCCTTGGACCACTTGTCACACACGTTTTTGGATGCTTCGCGATTATTTGGATATTTTGAGCATGTGTGGACGATGTGAACTAATAATAAACACCCCAGAAATTGGGTGTACGTTCCTGCCTACCGTGTAGTCTCTATTTTGCCACTGAAGGCAGGATGGCATTTTTGTGCCTACAAATTTAAAAAGTTTGTGTGCTCAACAGTATACGGTATATCGGAATTGAATGCCAAAAATTACAAATTTGTAAAAATATCTCTAATTTCCAATAATCTACAGTTTTCTTTTATCTTCGAGTAACAATTCAAACAATTATATTGACAAAGAAAAAGTGTAAAAAGTTGATGAAAAGCGATCTATCGGCAAGGGTAAAAGCCACGAGATATAATAAGAAGTTGGCCTCTCTCGCCCCGAATCTCACATATATATCTCATATCAATATCACCCCCGACTCTCCGATCATCATCATCATCATCATAAACTTTCTAAAATAAATAAAGAGTGAAAAAGAGATGCAGACGTACAAACAAAATGAGCATTTACTCTTGGGAACAGCAGCCTGTGCGGGGAAAAAAAGGAGCACACATTTTTTATCGGTTGATCTGATCTTTCTAGTGGTGCCAACAACTTTCCTTTGCGTTGTTTTGTTTTGGGAAAATATGAAGAATATGGGGGGAAAATGGAATGATCGAAGCATTTTATAGTTTTCGAACAAATGAGTAAGAGTTCACAGTCGTAAAAGGTTTAGAGGTTTTATGATCCGACAGCTGTTTGAGAGCTCACGGAGAAATTCAGGGGGCATTCCGTTTTTGAAGGTTTTGAAAAATAGCTAATGCCTGCCTCGCTGCCTACATAGTTATCTAAGCCGGCCTGATGCTCACGAGGAAGCCTGGAACATTGTTAACTGATTATTTAGTTTACAGACACGTAAGCCTGATTAACGTGCATATCTAGAATTGGTCAACTTCGAATGCTTTTTTATAAATCTGCAATGATGACAAATTTGAAAATGTACAAAGTAGGCGATAGACAGTCACGTATTTCTCAGTGCGTGCCTGACTACTAATATACATATTAAAACTATGTACAGGCCTGGCTTGAGACACAGTTTGAAAAATTGTTTCAAATTTTCCAAAAAACCTCGATTGGGAATTAATACTGTATGAATTTAAATTTCAAGAAATCAAAACATCATATGAGTAGAAATCATAACACTTCACTTTCTGTCTATCCCCTCTTAACTACCATTTGTCTATTGACATACACTTGGTTGATCTAAGAAGTTGGATGTCTAGTTGAGAGGTCAATAAATAGCCATACACATCAATTCAAAGAAGATGTGCAACACCACACCTTGATGCTATCCGATTTCAAAATCATCAAAGTAAGAAAAAGGTCTGAATATACTGTAACTGTAAAAGATGCGCAGATTGGGGAGTGAACCCACAAGTGGTGCTGATATCCGATCGGAGTAAGAGAGGCAAGCACTTGAGATCGCGTCAACTTCTCACTTGAGAGCCGTTTCTGGGGGTGCCAAACATCAGAAGGTTAACGGGAAATGGAAAAGCATACAGTTCTTCAAATTGATAACTCAATTCCTATTATTAATTGATTTGATATTTTATATCACGCCACTTGGGAGAATAGATGGGATTTGAACCTTTGAAGAAAGGAAATTTTGAAAAAAAAAACTGTGAAGTGTCTGCAAAGTCTACATTTTTAGGAGAACAGAAATCATAAAAGTTTCTGATAATTGAACAAAAAATAATTTTAGGAGGTGGTATTTGTTTTTATTTAAAAATGTTTTTGAAAAATCTGCAGAGTTCTAGAGAACTTTCAAATTAGAGGTGCAAGTTGTATGGGTTTTTCAAAACTCTTGTTGAAAACACTTCAAATCTTTGCAACTCGTTTTTTTTCCTCTTAATTTTGAAAGCTTAGACTTGCAAAGCACACATTTGAGTTGCCTGTATTATTTTAATATTGTAAATTTTAGTTTTAAGAAGTTTAAGATGACTACTCTTTTTTTTTAGAAAATACGTGATCTCAAAAACTCGTGACTTTGAAGATTTTTAGATTTTGCAAAATTTTCAGTCAACGCTTTTGTCACGATTTCGAAAATTTCTTAAAATATTCATAAAAATTTATCAAATTGTAGAAAATTTGTCATATTTGATTACCTAAATTTTGAATAAAAAACTGAGTAATTGTCTTCTGACCGAGCATTTCTAGAAATTAAAAAAAATTGAACAGTTTCATTTTTCAAATTTTAGCGCTTCAGGAGCAGTTTATGTGCTTTTTCTTTTCATAGAAAATAATACAAATACTCTAATGAAGACATTCTTGAAAGAATGAGGCAGGTAGGCAATCGGGCCTTCAGGAAATCTCTTGGGTAATTTTTTTTGTTGATACTCTACATTTTTCAAAACCTGCAGTGTTACAACTATGAGCTCTGCGGAGTGATACTCAACTACAACCTTTTCTTAAAGTTAAAGCACGGGGTTTCTCTTTTTTTCATTGAAATTACATGTAGCTAGTGCCCATCTAATCAACAGAATAAAAAAATGCTGGTTGTTGAAAACATATTTTTAGGGTAGTTTTGTTATTCTAGATTTAAAATATTTGGAGATTTTGGCTACTGAAAACATGTTTTCTAACAGTATCCCAATTACAGATTTTACAATAAAAAAATCCTAGTTGAATATTCAAAACATATTCTATTAGATTAGAGCTCCGTGACAAAATGAAAATCAAAGACAAAATCAAAAACAAGAATGACGCCTTTTTGACTTTGATTGGAAAGGAGCTGTGTACCCGCAAAAGTCACTCACTTTTTTCATTTTCAATTACTCGTAAAAAGTCGTAAACTGGTGATGGTGGGTGGTGGTGGTGGTGGAAGGGTAGAATTCTTCCTCTTCTTTCCAATGGGGCGCGGCTTGAGAAGCACACAGAAAAAACTTTTAGCTCAAAGCCATTTGCACTGATTTATTGGCTTTTGCTTTCCACTAGAACCACTTCTCTACCCAAAAGACCCAAACCAAACCACCTTGGATCCAAAAGGAATTAGAAAGAATTACGGTAATTGGTGGTGAGGAATAGAAAGGCAAAAAGAGCAAAAAGGAAGCGATTTTTGCATTTTTATTGCATTGCAAAACATCAAAAAATAAATTTTAATTAAGGGAAATGAATGGGTGAGGTTTTTTGGGGGTTTGAACTTGCCAATGTTTTAGAAACGGGTCATTAAATTTTACAGTCTCAAGGCGTTTTTTCAGAATATCTTTGTACTCGAAATTAGTGAAATTCTCGAATTTTCAGAAACTTAGAAAGAATATAATTTCAACTGTAATAGCTTATATTTCAAAAATTACAACAAAATTGAAAATTCCGATATCAGTCAAAGCTGGTGGTGGAAGTTACAATTGTCAACGTTTTTTCAACAAATACATTTTTCAAAACTAAAGTCTTTTAGATTAACGTTTTCATGCTTTTTAGTAGGCCTTTCAACAAATTTTTGAGCTTAATTTTGACACATTAATTTTTGAAATTCAAACTGAAACTTTAAAAAAAAGTCCAGTGTATGCCCTAGGCAGGTGTACGTCGGCATATAGGAAAATGAGAAAATATCATAAGTTAGAGAAATTACTTGAAATAGAAAACATTTCTAATTACATCGAGAAAATACCGTAACCAGCAACAGCGGATTGTCTACTCCATAACAGGAACCGTCTTTCTCGGATCGAAAAAATAATCAAAAAATGGTCTTTCGTATCAGTATTAAATTTAAGTACTAAAATGGTTACCTATCTTAAGTTTGAAGTGAATTTTCAAAAAAATGTATCGAGCTACGATATTTTCACATTTAACATTTGACAAATTTTCAGATTTTGATAAATACACAATTCAATTAAATACAATCGACAATGAAAATAAATCTATAAAAACTCGGTCTAGAAAAAAATGAAATGTGATGGCGGAAAATTGGGGTAAGGGGGGAGGTTATCAAAAAAGAGTTCTCTCTACCAAGGCTCTCTTGAGTGAAAAGTCGGAGATATGAAAGTGAGGGAGTGTATGACTCGATGAGATATCTTCCACCTCTGTCATGAAGTGACAGTTGTCGTAAGACAATCTGTGACAACAACCACTCACTTCTTTGTTGAGAGAGCTTATCTCAATATTATATGTTCACTTTCTCTGAAAGTTCAATCTTGATAGCAAGTTTTTCAGAATTGAAATCGATAACATTTTCCATTGATTTCAAGAAAAACTCATTCAAAAACATAATGTTTTACACACAACAATTACTGATTCTCAAAGAGCATATCAATCAACCTATCATCAGATTTCTGATCGATGGTCACTTGACAACAGATGAACTATGTCCTATTGGAATCTCTATCTGTTCTTCAATCGGCTAGGAAGGGGAGAGACGCTTTTTTGTGACTTCCGGGCGGTGTGACTTGAGAAAAGTGCTCATCAATCAAGAGGGGACGGGGAAGAGGACCAATACATTTGAATATACTTCAAGAGTTTCGTGAAGGAAAGGTTAAAAGTCAAGTTTCGGAATTTTTATAAAACTGCAATACTTCTAGTTAATGTTTTATCTAGAAAAAATTACAGAGCTTCTAAAACGAAACGAATATGAAACGCGTGATAGTTTTATCTTAAGATTTTTAAATGAACATTTCTCAAACATTTGCAGTTAAAAAGAGTTCAACTCTCCCGCACGGTCAAAATTTTTTACAAACTTTTTTACGAATTTTTTCCCAGAAAAAAGGGAAAAATAGGGCCGGAAAACAAGAGTTCTGTTGATGGGATTTTACTTTAAAATGCTCTAAATAGTCTCATATGTTGAAATACCACAATCATCTTGCTCCGTTCACTTTCGAACCAAACAGGTGAAGTGTAAGAAGTTTGAATTCACTGATTGGTTCTAAAGTGGATGTGGCTTCTTTTTTTTAAAAAGAAATTGGAAAATTTTATTAGTAAAAGCTGTAAATTATTTTTGGTTAACTGTATTGGAGGGCTCAGCTCTACAGAAAATAATTCTTACTTTTGTTTAACAAATATACAGAAAACCGGGTGAAAAAATCATGCGTTCATTGGTGAAAAATTTAAATTAAAAAGAGCCAACAATTTTTGTGAGAATTATTTTACCAATTTCAAGTCTATTTTTTGTTGAAAGACTTTATTTGAACTTAAAATCATAGCTAACTGAGTTTCCCCGGTTATTTAAATCGAAATGATGAGGAGCTCTGTAAACTACGATTAGTACATTATTCAGTTAAAATTAGATCGAAAAAAGATCAAAAAAGCATTAGACGTTTCTCGCTTTAGAAAAAGTGCAAAAATGGGATGCATTTACAAGAATGCAAATCTAACATGAAGAAAAGAAAAAGAAGACAACGAGAAAAGAATACATGGTTCCAGGGGAATTCCCAAGATGGCAATATTCGGGGCGACGAAGAGGAGATAGAGAAGCTTCATGGATGCCAAGAAGCACAGGAATCTCTCTTTCGAGACCCTTGTTATCGCAACTTATGGTACCTCCGCTACTACTACTCCATCAATTTGTATTTTCATCCCGCCCTCTCGTCCTCCCTCACATGCAAAACTGAATCGTTGCGTGTTGAGCATTGTTTAGAAATGAGCAACACCCTCGCCCCCGACCCCCTTGGGTATTTTAGTGTTCATAAGAATGAAAGTAAAAAAACAAAAAAAATATAATAAAAAATATTGGAAATTTTTATTTTCCTATTTCTACAGTAACAAAAGTCTTGAAGTATTTGAACTTTATACAAGCTCCTACTTTTATATTTAGGATTTAGGTTAATTCTTTTTTTTTTGAATCATTAAAAATAAATCTAAGAATTCTAAGAATATCGTATTCTAGTTCAAAATGGTCTTCAGAATCAATATCTATTTTTTAAAGGTATGCTTTCAGAAATGTAGATTTTATTTGAAAGTCTAGGATAACGCTTAAACTTCTCTCATTGACATTAGAAATGCATCTTAATATAAATCATAAGTTAGTTTTTAAATTTGGGTAAGTGGAGATACAAATTAAAAATCAAGAAGTGGATTGTGGTAGTAAGTATAGTTATAAATCCTACTGGAAGGTCGGGTCTTCAGAAAAATCAGAACAAATTAAGAAACGGAGGTTAAAAATAAGAAATCAATGGGAAATAAACTTGAAGCCCATTAACTCACCATGTCGAATTTTCAGCTGATGTGTTGATTAATAAATGTGCAGGAGGAGTAATAATGGTGTATGTCTGAAAATTTAAGATTCAATTATTAAATTTAAAGATGCGAGACTGTTTACCCTTTGTTTACTACTAATTTATCAAAATTGCCACGAGCCATCTGTGCCTACCTACACTAGAGAATTGAAAACTGCGTAATTTTAATTTGAGTAAAAATATATCATCTAATCTCATCTCAAAATGCAGAGAAAATGCAGACTGGCAGGCATGATCACCTGCAGTTCACAGCTCCAGAAATAATAAAACTTAAATTTGAAACATGATTTGTTAAAAAAGTGTAGATTCAAGATTTCCAAGAGTTAAAAAGTAATTGTATTTATACCGTGGGATGTTTCTTAAATGCTTCACATATCTATATCTTAAAAAAATTAAGTTTTTAAAGTTTAAGTTTGAGCAACAGATTTGAAAAATCGCCTCAAAAGTGGTCAAGTTTAGACAATTTTAGATTTAACTGAAAATATATTTCATTTGAAAATTTTTCCCAAAATTTTTGTCTATGTTTACATTTTCAATCAAGAATTTACTAATAAAGCTTCTGGCACTTTTTTCTTTTTTTGATTTTTTTGTTGAAAAATTGAGCAATCTCTCACCTTGATTCTGAAATTCTGCCAGCAATAGATTTACAGATGAAGTGGCTGGTAGTTTGATATTCTGAAAACAAAAAGGAAAAAGTGTTCGGTTTGTCAACTTTTGTCTTGGTGTACAGATATTTAGAAAGAAAGGGCGAAGGACACGAGAATTTGGAGAAATGAGAATGGTAGTGGTGGTTGTGGTGGTAGTGAAGAATAAGGAGCGAAAGAAGAGAAGTGAATCCAGAGACGGATTAGAAGAAACGTTTTCTTGGGAAACAGAGAGAGAAGAAGAACAATTTTTTGGGAGTGATGGTGATGGTGGTAGCGTGTGTGTTGTTGTTTCTCTCAAAAGTTAGAAATAGATAGAAATCAAAAAGTTTTTTTGCTTTTTTTTTTGAAAAATGAGCAGTAGTAGGAGACAAATAATGGCAACATAAACATACACATCAAACCATGAGTTTTTGGTTTCACTTCCTTTTTTTTTCTTTTTTTACTATTGTTTTTGAAGATGGAGAGGTGGTGATACTGATAAACTTAGTTGGGCTTAATCGAGTCTTCATATATTTGGTAGATTGTGTTTTCAGATGCTCTCTTACTCCATCGATCATTTTTTCAATGACAAAAAAATCAAAAGAAAACGCCTAAAGTACTACAGAAATATACAAAAAAAAATTTAATTTTCGTCCAGTTTTACTTTTTATAAAATTTTGAGCAATGTCACAAATTTGAATCCTAACAATGTGTATTATTCTGAAGGTAATTGTAATCTAAAATTTGTATTTAAACTGCAAAACTCAGTAACAGCCATTATTTAAAATTAAAACTTGCGTTTTTTTTTCTGTATATTAATTGTAAATGTGACTTCCAAAAATAACTGGAAACTTGACCATTGTTCGCCGAAAAAAAAAATTAAAATCAAGCTTCTTGAACAAAAAGTGTTTCTTTGCCTCTAGGGTACGCACTTTTTCAAACTTGTTGGAGGACGAAAAGCGTGGGGGTGAAAGAAGACTAATTTTTAATCGTTTTATCGTTGAGAGTTAGAAGTCGTCTGTGCTGTGGGAAAGTTTGTGGATTGGCTCAGAATGAGATAATGAACAATTTAAAAACTTGAAA
This sequence comes from Caenorhabditis elegans, assembly GCF_000002985.6. Taxonomy (NCBI): domain Eukaryota; kingdom Metazoa; phylum Nematoda; class Chromadorea; order Rhabditida; family Rhabditidae; genus Caenorhabditis; species Caenorhabditis elegans. Next base: position 14,580,754 of record NC_003283.11, read on the forward strand.
TTGAACACTTTTTGACTTTTCTTCTTTGCAATATTTGTTGGGACCTACTTTTTATTACACAAATGTAACAACTATACAGAAGAGTTTCAAAAAGAGATCATGAGTTCATAGAGACTAGAATGTTATTTTATAAATATTACTAATGAAAACTTTTACATCATATAGCAAAAAACCTAACAATAAGATATGTATGTTTTAATAGACCAAAACCAAAAATTGTGGTTGATAATTTTCATAAAATTAACCTAAAAAATGGTTTAAATAATCTTAGATCAAAAACATAGAAAAAAAATAGTCGCAAAAGTTGCTCAAAAACTAGGCCCATCAATTTTTCAAGACATTACCAACGATGCTTTTTCTTCAATAATAAAAAGTGGGGTGATTATGATGTTAAACTATTTGTTTGAAGCCCTGTTATGTAGCCCAAAATTTATTATACTTTTTAACAAAAGTAAAATAAGTGTTACTGATAGAATAAAATCAAAAAACTAGCCCGCGTCATTGGTTATTTTTGGGCTTGTCGTGAAAAAAAGAAAACCACAAATCTCGATGACACCTCCAAAAAGTGGTGAAAATATTTTAGAAGGCGGAAAAAAAAGAAAAGAAATGGAACCAGGTGTGAATGACGGGTCTAGAAGGCGGACGGGACAGAGAGAAAGAGCTTTTCGACCACCCATCCAAAAAAAAATATATTCAGGGGTTCCGTCTGCTCTGACGTCTTCTTCGAATTGTGGACGTCGTTGTCTCTGTAAAGTATTGACCATCACAGAAGGAAAAAAATAGATCTTTCTCTCAATCCAGGAATAACATTGGTGAAGAAGGACAGTGAAGGGAAAGAGAAGACGTATGTATCCGGAAGCGTGTCATATATTCCGAAACGAGGTCTCATGGAGCCATCTACACGGTCGAATGAGCACCAGCACCACACCGGTCGGTTGTGAGAAGCAGCAGAGGAGAGCACCAGATGATCGTCCGGTTTTTGTGGATGGATGAAAGTGGAAAAAAACGGAGAAGAGAAATTAAAAGATTGAAAAGGAATGGATATATGAGAAAATGAGAAGGGAATGAGAAGGAGAAAATGAAGAAGAGAAAGAAGAAGACATGAAGATAAATCGGAATAGCCGATGAGCACAGAAAGTCCGTTTTTAGGCAATGAATAGAAGAAATGGAAAATCGGAAGAATGAATTGGCACTTTGATCGTTACGTTCAACTAATGTCCACCCTCTCACCTCAGAGTTTGAAAATCAAAAATTAGATCTACTTAGTATTGTTTATAATGAAAATACTTAATATGTTTCAAACATTCCACGGTGTAGTGATCATGCATTTGTCGGAAAACGCCTTCGAAAAAGCTATCCTTTTTTGTAAGGCCACCAAGGTTGAATATGGCTGTTTATATTTAAAGTTTTGGCACTAACTGTGGTCTATTGATTTTACAGTAACCGCCTGTTTACCAGTTGCGGTGTACGCATTCCGCCCATTTAAGTTGGCGATGTGAGCATTATGAGTCCACAAGGGAAGTGCTCCAAAGCTTTTATTGGACATATCGGAAATTAACTATATAGCTGTCAAAAGATAAGGCTTTGATTCCTTAAATTTACTTATGGGTTGATTATTGAAACTAGACTTTACCATAGGTGTTACAAGGGGCTAGGTTCTTCAGTAGCCCTACTGGGAATATTATGTGCAATTCTGAAATGGCAGCGTGAGCCCACGGGAATTCCTACTCTAAATGTCAGCATCATCATTATCAAGATAAGGAAGATCTTAAGAGTTTTGAGATTCTGAACTTCATAAACTCAACTTCCAATGTAGAACTTTATCAATCCTAATTTAATCAATAGTATTATCATACCTACACTTACTTGCGTAAGCTCTACACATTCTGATGAATGCGTAAAGTTCCGGGTAGGTCTGATCTATGAAAATCTACATAACTTACCTTTGCCCTCTTTAAACTAATCCAAACAACGCTAGATGGATAATTTGAGATATTTTTGACCTAAATTTGAAAAAAGAAACATCATTGGAGCTTTCAAAGTTTACGAGACAAGTTGGTGGCCCATCGATGTCGTCAGTGATGTGGAACCCGATTATATTTTGAATAGAGACAGGAGGAGATGCTCACGAGAAGTGGAGATGTTGCTCATGATGCTTATGATGATGATGATGATGATGACGATAAATGAATGAAAGAACTCAGGAGAGAAATGGAAGAAGCAAAAAAAAAAGCTCGGTGCCCCAGAGAGCCGCCCCGTGTTTGAATATGTTAATGAGGATTGACATTGGAATTGGCATGGCCCCATCCAAGAAATTACTTTTCTCGACTGATGAGCAACACATATAGAGAGAGAGAGAGAGAGAGAGAGAGAGAGAGAGAGAGAGAATAAGAGAGATCGATTAATGAATTTTCATTAGCAATGATGTCTAATTTTTTCTCGTTTTCTGACTAATTTCCTTAAACGATTTTTGTTGATCAGTTCTACGGGAAAGTAGAGGGAAACAAAAAGGTAGCAAGAAATGAAGAATATGAATACCAAGAAAGTATTGTACCGAAAATAATTTATTTGGAAGCGAGAGTTGGATTAGTGTTTTGGCGACTTCTTCACAGGACGGAGCAGACAGAATTGCATGGTTTTCTGAAAGAATCAATATTTTAAATTTAACTATTGTTGACTAGGGCTTCCATGGTAGGTTTCAGGGGTTAGAGGCCTGAATGAAACCTGCCCGTCTCACACTGATATAATTCACGCTATACGGCTAATTCTAGATGATCAGTTAAAATAGAGTCGAATGGTTCATGGGTACGAAATCATTTATACCTGCTCATCAATACGAATCACACAAGAATCGTTTCCCATGCTCAAGTAGTTGGCGGCTGAGAAAATTGTAACCATTCGTCCATTTGCATGCCATTTGTGGCCACCTCGAATCATCTTAAAAATAGAAGTTCAGTAAATTATGCTACGATCAAAAATTAATGTTTACTGATGCATACTGCTAAAACAATAAAAAACTTTTTATACAAATTTTTATAGCTTCTAGAAATGTATGCACCTCACTAGAAATCTGATGTGCTCTGACAATCAGATCAAGACCATTATCTTGGCAAAACTTCTCGATAGTGATATCGTCGAAGGAGAAAGAGATTCCTCTAGCTGAGAGTGACCAGCCAACATTCTGAAATTTTAAGATGATTTTGAAATCAATTGTGGTTGGCTGGTTACAGAAGTTTTCTCAGGATCCGACCAAACCAAATCACAAGCGAGACCGTACGATGGAATGAACGTAGGACGTTGGATCTAGAAAAAAATTAATTAATTATTTAATGTTTAGTTTACTACCTTATCAATATCCTCCAACTTTTGAATATGCGGTGAAATACCTCCGTGCATACACAAAACTTTATCCAAAATCAGAGCGGCCAGCGGCAAATGATTGAATGCATTAATGATGTGAAGCCATGCAAGTGTACCCTTTTTCCCGTACTTCATACGACATTCATCAAAGAATCCATAGGTCATTGTGGTGTTATAATCTTCATGGTTTCCACGACACAGGAACAAATGATCTGGATACAAGCAATGATAGGCCATCAGAAGCATGACAGTTTCAATTCCTTGACGACCACGATCCACGTAATCACCAAGGAATACGTAGTGAGAGATTCCCGGTGCACCATGTCTAAAAGATTGTTCGTTAAAAATGATGAAAGGAGCTTTTTTGAGGACATAAGAATACATTTTCATTTGTTTATTCAGTTTTTCGCGATGTTGATTGCTCGAATGTAAAATTTTTCAATTTATTATGCATGAATACGGTACCGGGTCTCGACGCGAACGGAATATTTTAAATGAATGCTGTGAGAGGGCACCTTTAACGAGTACAGTAGCAAGATTTTTATCGATTGATTTGTTGAAAAGTTGATTTTTTAGAATTATTATTACACGTAAAACAAATATACAAAAAAAGAAAAATCGATAAAATTATGAAAGAACGGGTAGAAACTACTTTATTCATTAAAGGCACACACGTTTTTTGGGGGCATTCATGTAAAACTTTTTGTCGCGTTGAGACCGGGTACCGTACCGTACCATTGTTCCATAAATTGCAAAATTTTCTGTCCAATTCAACTATTTCATGAATATGAGTACTTTCTGGATTTCTAAATTGTAAAGGGTGCCTATAATCAACAGAAATTCCTCTTTTTGGTACACGCGGACAGAAACAATTGTAAAGGGAAAATACTAGGAAACATGTCATCGTATTTCAATCAATCAACAATTTCATGTTTGCGATGTACGAGGAATTTTTGATGAGAGACCCTTTATAATTCTGAACCAATTGTTTCTGTGAAATAATTTGAGGGGCCTCTTTCACACTTACATTCCAAAAATTCGCCGTAGATCACCGAAATGTCCGTGCAAATCTCCAACAATATGAACCGGAAGACAATCTTCATCGACTCTCATCAAAGTACTGAATGAACCAAACGATGCTGCCGCATAATTTGAAATAATTCTAATTTCTTCTTTAGAAACTGTAACATCCACCTCGGCTGGAGACTTTTCTTTCATTGGAGCAGTCATCAGACGGGATATGAATGCCTTCAGATATGCCACTCTTTCTTGATCATTCTCGCTGTCTTCGTCTTGATCAACTCGTTCAGATTCTTGGATCATTTCAAAATCGTTAAATGATTTTGTTAAAAAATAAATTGAAACGTTTTTAATCCGATAAACATCACAATTCCTAATAAAAACCAACGTGAAAAATTTAATAGGAAATTAGAAAGTTCACGAACTATTTTCGGCGCTTCCCTACTCTATGATATAAACCAGCAACATTTTTACCAGGAAGTGTGCGACAAATCCCATTTTCTTTCTCTGTTTTTCTGCTTTAACAAATTTTCCCCTATTGGAGTGAACGCCCCCTAACTAAGTATTTAACTAAATGAGAAAACAATGCCCCTTCTTTTTTGTCTCTCTCCTCTCAGAAAAATGCGATAATTGTTTGTATTTTTTAGAGCGCTAAAATGACTGACAAAAATGACAGAAGTTTATTTTTTGGATAAGGTTCGTGCGGTCTTACTGCATGAAATTGAAGGAAAAAACTCAATTTTGTGTTATTTTGATACTAATTATTCAAATAGAAGTTTACATTTGACATGTACAGTTAGCGTTGCAGTGAGGTTGTGTAATTGGAAATCGGTGCCCCAACCCGCTCAAATGGAGGATCCGGATAGCATCATATGATTTTCCCTTACTTTTGAATTTTTGAAAATAGCAGCTTTTGGTTAAATTCTGAATTTTTAAAAATTAACTTCCGTACAAGCTATCATACTTTGTTTGGCATTTTCTGGTATATTTGGTCGTGCTGAACAATTTTTTGAAATAAAACAGAATCGCTTCATATGATTTTCCCATACTTTTGAATTTTTGAAAATAATAGCTTCTGGTTAATTTCTGAATTTTTAAAAATTAACTTCCGTACAAGCTAGCATACTTTGTTTGGCATTTTCTGGTATATTTGGTTGTGCTGAACAGTTCTATAAAATAAAAAAGAATCGCTTCATATGATTTTCCCTTACTTTTGTATTTTTGAAAATAATAGCTTCTGGTTAATTTCTGAATTTTTTAAAATTAACTTCCGTACAAGCTAGCATACTTTGTTTGGCATTTTCTGATATACTTGGTTGTGCTGAACAGTTCTATAAAATAAAAAAAAATGACTTCATATGATTTTCCCTTACTTTTGAATTTTTGAAAATAATAGCTTCTGGTTAATTTCTGAATTTTTTAAAATTAACTTCCGTACAAGCTAGCATACTTTGTTTGGCATTTTCTGGTACATTTAACTATGCTGAACAGTTCTATAAAATAAAAAAGAATCGCTTCATATGATTTTCCCATACTTTTGAATTTTTGAAAATAGCAGCTTTTGGTTAATTTCTGAATTTTTAAAAATTAACTTCCGTACAAGCTAGCATACTTTGTTTGGCATTTTCTGGTATATTTGGTTGTGCTGAACAGTTCTATAAAATAAAAAAGAATGACATCATATGATTTTCCCTTACTTTTGAATTTTTGAAAATAATAGCTTCTGGTTAATTTCTGAATTTTTAAAAATTAACTTCCGTACAAGCTAGCATACTTTGTTTGGCATTTTCTGGTATATTTGGTTGTGCTGAACAGTTCTATAAAATAAAAAAGAATGACATCATATGATTTTCCCTTACTTTTGAATTTTTGAAAATAATAGCTTCTGGTTAATTTCTGAATTTTTAAAAATTAACTTCCGTACAAGCTAGCATACTTTGTTTGGCATTTTCTGGTATATTTGGTTGTGCTGAACAGTTCTATAAAATAAAAAAGAATGACTTCATATGATATTCCCATACTTTTGAATTTTTGAAAATAATAGCTTCTGGTTAATTTCTGAATTTTTAAAAATTAACTTCCGTACAAGCTAGCATATTTTGTTTGGCATTTTCTGGTACATTTAACTATGCTGAACAGTTCTATAAAATAAAAAAGAATCGCTTCATATGATTTTCCCTTACTTTTGAATTTTTGAAAATAATAGCTTCTGGTTAATTTCTGAATTTTTAAAAATTAACTTCCGTACAAGCTAGCATACTTTGTTTGGCATTTTCTGGTATATTTGGTTGTGCTGAACAGTTCTATAAAATAAAAAAGAATGGCGTCATATGATATTCCCATACTTTTGAATTTTTGAAAATAAAAGCTTCTGGTTAATTTCTGAATTTTTAAAAATTAACTTCCGTACAAGCTAGCATACTTTGTTTGGCATTTTCTGGTATATTTGGTTGTGCTGAACAGTTCTATAAAATAAAAAAGAATGACATCATATGATTTTCCCTTACTTTTGAATTTTTGAAAATAATAGCTTCTGGTTAATTTCTGAATTTTTAAAAATTAACTTCCGTACAAGCTAGCATACTTTGTTTGGCATTTTCTGGTATATTTGGTTGTGCTGAACAGTTCTATAAAATAAAAAAGAATGACTTCATATGATTTTCCCTTACTTTTGAATTTTTGAAAATAATAGCTTCTGGTTAATTTCTGAATTTTTAAAAATTAACTTCCGTACAAGCTAGCATACTTTGTTTGGCATTTTCTGGTATATTTGGTTGTGCTGAACAGTTCTATAAAATAAAAAAGAATGACTTCATATGATTTTCCCTTACTTTTGAATTTTTGAAAATAATAGCTTCTGGTTAATTTCTGAATTTTTAAAAATTAACTTCCGTACAAGCTAGCATACTTTGTTTGGCATTTTCTGGTATATTTGGTTGTGCTGAACAGTTCTATAAAATAAAAAAGAATGACTTCATATGATTTCCCCTTACTTTTGAATTTTTGAAAATAATAGCTTCTGGTTAATTTCTGAATTTTTAAAAATTAACTTCCGTACAAGCTAGCATACTTTGTTTGGCATTTTCTGGTATATTTGGTTGTGCTGAACAGTTCTATAAAATAAAAAAGAATGACTTCATATGATTTTCCCATACTTTTGAATTTTTGAAAATAATAGCTTCTGGTTAATTTCTGAATTTTTAAAAATTAACTTCCGTACAAGCTAGCATACTTTGTTTGGCATTATCTGGTATATTTGGTTGTGCTGAACAGTTCTATAAAATAAAAAAGAATGACTTCATATGATATTCCCATACTTTTGAATTTTTGAAAATAATAGCTTCTGGTTAATTTCTGAACTTTTTAAAATTAACTTCCGTACAAGCTAGCATACTTTGTTTGGCATTTTCTGGTATATTTGGTTGTGCTGAACAGTTCTATAAAATAAAAAAGAATGACTTCATATGATATTCCCATACTTTTGAATTTTTGAAAATAATAGCTTCTGGTTAATTTCTGAATTTTTAAAAATTAACTTCCGTACAAGCTAGCATATTTTGTTTGGCATTTTCTGGTACATTTAACTATGCTGAACAGTTCTATAAAATAAAAAAGAATGACTTCATATGATTTTCCCTTACTTTTGAATTTTTGAAAATAATAGCTTCTGGTTAATTTCTGAATTTTTAAAAATTAACTTCCGTACAAGCTAGCATATTTTGTTTGGCATTTTCTGGTACATTTAACTATGCTGAACAGTTCTATAAAATAAAAAAGAATCGCTTCATATGATTTTCCCTTACTTTTGAATTTTTGAAAATAATAGCTTCTGGTTAATTTCTGAATTTTTAAAAATTAATTTCCGTACAAGTTAGCATACTTTGTTTGGCATTTTCTGGTATATTTGGTTGTGCTGAACAGTTCTATAAAATAAAAAAGAATGACTTCATATGATTTTCCCTTACTTTTGAATTTTTGAAAATAATAGGTTCTGGTTAATTTCTGAATTTTTAAAAATTAACTTCCGTACAAGCTAGCATATTTTGTTTGGCATTTTCTGGTACATTTAACTATGCTGAACAGTTTTTTGAAATAAAAAAGAATGACTTCATATGATTTTCCCTTACTTTTGAATTTTTGAAAATAATAGCTTCTGGTTAATTTCTGAATTTTTAAAAATTAACTTCCGTACAAGCTAGCATACTTTGTTTGGCATTTTCTGGTATATTTGGTTGTGCTGAACAGTTCTATAAAATAAAAAAGAATGACTTCATATGATTTTCCCATACTTTTGAATTTTTAAAATAATAGCTTCTGGTTAATTTCTGAATTTTTAAAAATTAACTTCCGTACAAGCTAGCATATTTTGTTTGGCACTTTCTGGTACATTTAACTATGCTGAACAGTTTTTTGAAATAAAAAAGAAACGCTTCATATGATTTTCCCATACTTTTGAATTTTTGAAAATAATAGCTTCTGGTTAATTTCTGAATTTTTAAAAATTAACTTCCGTACAAGCTAGCATACTTTGTTTGGCATTTTCTGGTATATTTGGTTGTGCTGAACAGTTCTATAAAATAAAAAAGAATGACTTCATATGATTTTCCCTTACTTTTGAATTTTTGAAAATAATAGCTTCTGGTTAATTTCTGAATTTTTAAAAATTAACTTCCGTACAAGCTAGCATACTTTGTTTGGCATTTTCTGGTATATTTGGTTGTGCTGAACAGTTCTATAAAATAAAAAAGAATGACTTCATATGATTTTCCCTTACTTTTGAATTTTTGAAAATAATAGCTTCTGGTTAATTTCTGAATTTTTAAAAATTAACTTCCGTACAAGCTAGCATACTTTGTTTGGCATTTTCTGGTACATTTAACTATGCTGAACAGTTTTTTGAAATAAAAAAGAATGACTTCATATGATTTTCCCTTACTTTTGAATTTTTGAAAATAATAGCTTCTGGTTAATTTCTGAATTTTTAAAAATTAACTTCCGTACAAGCTAGCATACTTTGTTTGGCATTTTCTGGTATATTTGGTTGTGCTGAACAGTTCTATAAAATAAAAAAGAATGACTTCATATGATTTTCCCATACTTTTGAATTTTTAAAATAATAGCTTCTGGTTAATTTCTGAATTTTTAAAAATTAACTTCCGTACAAGCTAGCATATTTTGTTTGGCACTTTCTGGTACATTTAACTATGCTGAACAGTTTTTTGAAATAAAAAAGAAACGCTTCATATGATTTTCCCATACTTTTGAATTTTTGAAAATAATAGCTTCTGGTTAATTTCTGAATTTTTAAAAATTAACTTCCGTACAAGCTAGCATACTTTGTTTGGCATTTTCTGGTATATTTGGTTGTGCTGAACAGTTCTATAAAATAAAAAAGAATGACTTCATATGATTTTCCCTCACTTTTGAATTTTTGAAAATAATAGCTTCTGGTTAATTTCTGAATTTTTAAAAATTAACTTCCGTACAAGCTAGCATACTTTGTTTGGCATTTTCTGGTATATTTGGTTGTGCTGAACAGTTCTATAAAATAAAAAAGAATGACTTCATATGATTTTCCCTTACTTTTGAATTTTTGAAAATAATAGCTTCTGGTTAATTTCTGAATTTTTAAAAATTAACTTCCGTACAAGCTAGCATACTTTGTTTGGCATTTTCTGGTATATTTGGTTGTGCTGAACAGTTCTATAAAATAAAAAAGAATGACTTCATATGATTTTCCCATACTTTTGAATTTTTGAAAATAATAGCTTCTGGTTAATTTCTGAATTTTTAAAAATTAACTTCCGTACAAGCTAGCATACTTTGTTTGGCATTATCTGGTATATTTGGTTGTGCTGAACAGTTCTATAAAATAAAAAAGAATGACTTCATATGATATTCCCATACTTTTGAATTTTTGAAAATAATAGCTTCTGGTTAATTTCTGAACTTTTTAAAATTAACTTCCGTACAAGCTAGCGTACTTTGTTTGGCATTTTCTGGTATATTTGGTTGTGCTGAACAGTTCTATAAAATAAAAAAGAATGACTTCATATGATTTTCCCATACTTTTCTATTTTTGAAAAAGATGGTTTTTGGTTGAATTCTGCACGACCAGGTGTCCGGTATGCCAGCCCTAGTGGTGCCCAATCGCCTATAATTTGAAATTTTCGAACAACTGAAAAAAACTGAAAACAAAACATACCTGAGCACAGTCTCCTCGCGTGGAAATGACCCAGCAAGGGGGTTTGCGCGTTTCTCGTGAGCGTGGGAAAATTTTACCACTGAAAAGTGATTTCCTTCTTTTTTTGCTACTTTAAAGTCGGTTTCCTGGTTTTTACTTAGCTAGCGATTGTTCATATGACTGAAAGGAAGGTGGAGAAAAAAGAAATTCCGAATTTAATGCAAAAATAAAGACACTGCCTAGAAAAGTAAAATCAACCAAAAATTGAGTTTTTATCGAAATTTTCATGTTCATTATCAATTTTCGGTTTAAAACTGTTTTCCATTTGAAATATAGTCTTCGATTGAACTTGATGAAATTAAAAAATGAAGAAAAAACACAAAATTTTGCGTTTTCGGATATTTCTCGAATTCCCACGCAATGCACGAGAATCGCGCCAACAAACCGATTTCCAGCTGAGGAGACTGTGGATCCCATAGCATTTGGGCGCACTGTTTCTGTAATAGAAAATCACTAAATCATACTACAAAAAAGTGTTTTTTTTTGTACGTTTTCTTGTTCTTATCTTCAATAAAGATCCACGATTGACTTGAAACATTTTATACACGAAAAAATTCATTTTCAAAGCAGGTTCGTAAAACTTCACTAGTTTAAATTATTTAAACAGAAGACAACATATTTGGCGCCATCAGCTCAGAATAAGAAGTGTCGTTGCTTGTGCTTACTATTAGCTGAAGTTGGTCGTTGCCGGAGTTTTATATTTGACAGCTTCCGTGGGCTCAGATGTAGACCATATTTCTGGTACATGGTTTTTGCTGTATCCTCGATTGTAGAAATTTCAGCGGACGGAAACCTTGTTCTTGAAAGTCTTAAGATTAGCAGGAGAACCAGTCATCAGTTGACAGTATTTTTATAGCCCACTCCTTTGAAGTCACTGCGGTAGATCTCCATTTTTAGTGTAGTTGGTATCCATCTCTTTTCGCGTAAATACTTTTCTTGGACAGACGTTTACAGTTCAGCAGCGTCGCAGTGAAGTTGTGTTACTTGAATTCGGCAGGTTCAAAGTGATGTTTCTTGCAGACGCGCAGCTTGTTGAGAAGATTAAATCCAAGTGGGCTTTCTGTAGTTTCATCTGAAATATTCAACATTTAAGGGTGATTTCTCAACATAATCTGTTAGACAATACAACGATATTATAGAAACTTGAAAGTCTCATAACTTTGTAGTGTCCACACTCTTTACTTATAGCACTTACAAAAATTGGAGCCAGCATTATCCGACCACGGAACCCATTCATACTTCAGCGATGATTGGTGGAAGTTTCGGAACTTTGGGGTTTAGACACCCAAGTTGTTCGCTGAAAATAAATATATTTAACTCGGCTTTCTGACAGTAAACTAACACCAAACCGCATTGATTGACCAAGTAGTGGAGTTGCCAATTGCTGTCTTTCCAAAAGTTCAAATCGACAAGCTCCATCCGTTGCTGTTTCAGCTGGCATCTTGAATGGGAATTTGTCGTTTTCACCCGGAACATCATAGCCATTTTGATTCTGTAATTTTTATTGTTATCAAGTCACTATTCCGGTCCATTAATAACATACCAAGATTGGGAAGTCGCTTCTATTAATGGGCTTGTACTGAAAAACTTTCAGATTTGGAAGACAGCCGTCGTACAAATAGTCGTAGAGTACCAATGCGTGACTTATAATTGTCTTGGTATGCGCGTCCATCACGTAATAGATCTGAAAATCAAACGGTCAGTTAATGTATGTACATCAAATAATGTAACTTCCATTACCTTTTTTCGCATTCTTGGTTCCTTTGGCGTGGTAGAATCGGAATACACAAGATAATACGAGCAAGCCTTGTACTCCATCTGATCCTCAACCTAAAAAAATGGCAAAATAATACCAATAGTCTCATCAAACTTTTCCTACCACAAAATTTGAATTCTCAGTATCATACACCAATCCTATTTTTTTTTACTTTTGTCTTGTAGACGCTTGGTGACCGTGGTGAGAAGTCATCTAGGATCAGGTCGTGTGGATAGATTGCACTTGCCGCCAGGAAGAAGGCATAGGCTCTTCCGTTGATGACTGGAGGCGGATGTGACGGTTTCACTTTGTTGAGAAGGCCGCGTTCTTCGCTGAAATATTCGAGAATTTAAAATCGACATTATATCGTTCTTCTCGATTTACTGTAAACACTCACACCGTGAAATTCTTTTTTTTTTTCTTTTTGATTTTTTTGCAGATCCATAGTCGCCAGACGTTTTTTTCCAGAAGGCATCTTTGGATTCTGAAATTTTTTGAATTATCATTTTTATACTTATTTGCTACTGTTCTGATATTTCAATATCAAGCATGATAAAATCAAACAATAATGAGGAACAAAAAAAACAACAAATGCAAAGCAAAATATTTAAAAAACAGCAATAATGGATTTCCGAGTTGGGAAGAGTCAGATAGATGAGAGGCAGAGAAAGAGATCACGGAAATTGAGTGGAGTACATAGATATTGGGTGAGGGAGGCAGACGGTAGGGAACATACAGAGCATTTTTTTTCACATCTACGATTTTAAACGGAGGCGCATTTACTCGGAATTGCCGCTCGTTCAGTCTTCATTTTAAATAGTTTTGTGTAAAATTCGCGAGATCACACATAGATCACTATTAATTTGTGGGCAAGCAATATAATTATTATCGAAAAGATACGATGGATCGCAAAATTTTTTAAAATTTTATTTTGATCTATCTTGCTGACTAGACTCCTCCCCTTCCTTCAACGAGACAACCACAACAAAAATAACACCTTTGAAAAGATTAGGGGCGGAGTCCAGTTCCAATGGTAGATCAAAAATTAATTATGAGAAAAATCCATTCATACCATCGTAGAAGTGGAAAAAATGCAGTGTAGGAACAGTCCAAATGTCGTGGTGTCAAGCTGTCTCATTGCGGTTTGATCTACCAAAAATGCGGGAACATTTTTCCAGAAAAATGTGATGTCTCCGCACACTCTTAACCATGCAAAATCAGATGAGATGTATTCGTCTCAATTCCCGCAATTCTCGGAGATCAAACCGAAATGAGACATTCGGGCTCCACGTGTTTTCACTGATCTTCGAGCAAGAAAAAATCTATAAGGTTTGGAAAGTATCGATTTAGATTTTTAATTTGGTTGTGAAACATTCAGGATGCTGATGCTCGTGATACTTCCATTGTTTTCAAGAGAACGCTATTATCGAAAAAATACAATCGCACAAATTTCTCATAATTTTTATTTGATCTACCTCGTTGACTAGGCTCCTCCCCTTTCTTCGATGAGACAGCCACAACAAAAATAACAACGGCAACAAGATTAGGGGCGGAGCCTAGTCAACAAGGTAGATCAAAATTATGAGAAATTTGTGCGATTGTATTTTTTCGATAATATCAGGAACGTTTTTTCTACATCGACGATGCATTGAAGCAGATTACCTACAAACGTCTTATGGTCGTAATTGGTTAATATTTTTGTAGTTATAAAATTTTTGATAGATTTGCTAGAAATCGAAATATTCACACAAACGTCCAATTTTCAGAACTCTGAAAAGTTCGAGTTGTCAGGCATCTCTGATGTGTAACTTTTAAACGGTGAAAGATACAAAAAAGTTGTCAACATATAATTTGTTCATTTAGAAATGCTTAACATTTTTGTAGTTGTTCATAAATAGAAATCTGTCACGCAGTCTAAGATATACCAGTCGGAAGAGAAAATTGTAATTTTTGCAACTAATTTTCGGTACTTTTTCAAATTTTAAGATATCAACCCCATGAACTACAATTGTAAAGGGTGCCTATAAGCCTATTGATGTAGATTCACGGAGCGCCAATGTAGAAATAAGTTCCACCAGCTATACTATATTTATTCCTGATCATTCTCGCTGTCATCGTCTCGATCAACTCGTTCAGATTCTTGGATAATTTCAAAATCGTAAAATAACTTTTTTTGAAATAAATTAAAATGTCTTTAATCCCATAAGTATTACAATTTCCAATAAAAACCACATGAACTACAAATTGACCGGAAAGCAATTAACATTTAACAGGAAATAAATAAATACACGAATAAATTTATGCACTGCCCAACTCCATGATATAAGCTAGCAAAGTCTTCACTCCCTCCACATAATTCCATATGTTGTTCTTCTCATTTTGTGAGTGAGCCATATCGTCAGCTGCTCCGATTGGCAGAAGAAGTACGCTTTTTCCGGTGAGCTCTTGGAATGTCAAAGTGATTGGAATGGAGCATCCTTCGCGAATTCTATCCGGTTCAACACCATGGACACGCTTCATGGCCCGAGCTCCGGCGAGGAAGTTGGAATCGTTGACGTCAACAACCCACGGCTTAGCACTGTGCCCTGGACGTGGCTTGAAAACATTCGGTGATCCACGTTCTGCCCATACTTTGTTGAGATACTCTACAGTAAGACGATTAACTTGCTCTGGATCCATGTCAGGCACAATACGGATCGAGAACTTTCCGATCACTTTTGAAGGGATTACTGTCTTCTCTCCAGGTCCATAGAATGCTCCCTCAATTCCATGGAATGCAAGTGACGGCTCGCGCCATCTACGGAGAAGAAGTGTCTTCTTGTCTTCAGTTGGAAGCTTTGAAGCTCCAACACTGTCGCGGAACTCAGCCACATCGAACTCAATATCATCATAAGTCTTTTCTTCAGCAGCCGATAATGGAGCAACTTGTTCGTAGAGTCCTGAAAATAATTACATATTGCATAATGATGATTGTTTGATTTTCCATAAAGTTATCACTAAAAATTATCAAGAATATATATTTTTGATCAATGATACTTATAAATACTCTTATCAGTACAATTTTCAACCCACTTACCTGGAATCTTAATTCGATTATCAACAGTTGTCAACTGCGACATCACCCACATCAGATCTTGTAGAGGCTCATGAATGACTCCTCCGAACACTCCAGAATGAAGATCTTGCTTGATTCCAGTGACTTCCACAAAGAATGAACAAATTCCTCGGAGTCCATAAGTGAGACACGGCTTCTTGGTTCCAAGCCAATAACTGTCCGAAATGCAAACAAAATCGACGCCGGCCAAGAAACGGTCCTTTTCTCGTTCCAAGAGTTCAGGAAGACCCACGGATCCAGATTCTTCCATTCCTTCGAGGCAGAATTTGATGTTGACTGGGAGATCGATTCCGTTCTTCTGAGCAGCACGGATTGCGTGGAACCAGCAGAGGACTGGTCCTTTGTCGTCAGAAGATCCACGTCCAAATAGTTTTCCATCTTTTTCAACCAACTCAAATGGCTCAGTATCCCAGCCGTCAGATTTTGCGGCAGGTTGGACATCTGCAATACGAATTTTAAAAAATACGGTGATTTTCAGACTTACCCAAATGTCCATAGACCAGAAGGGTCTTCTTGTTCTTATCACTTCCCAGAGTTCCCAACAAAACTGGTGGCAGTTTGACAGTTTTTCCCTCCAACTCCTGCGTTCCCAAGTCAGCGAGCTCGCAGATAGTTCCAATTGTCTCCAGTTTCTCTTTCATCCAATGAACCATTCGAATTGTTTCATCTCGTTTAGATGGATCTCCTGACACACTTTGAATTGCCACTGCTTCACGAAGAAGCTCCTTCAGATTATCGT
This sequence comes from Caenorhabditis elegans, assembly GCF_000002985.6. Lineage (NCBI taxonomy): Eukaryota > Metazoa > Nematoda > Chromadorea > Rhabditida > Rhabditidae > Caenorhabditis > Caenorhabditis elegans. The sequence goes on from NC_003283.11 coordinate 14,596,988, forward strand.
AATCTCCGTCGATTTGTTGAAAGACATTGGTCAAATCTACCGTCATTCTGGAAATAAATATTATTAGAAGATTTAGTTATTTCTCAAGAAAGCGTTTGAAAAGAAAATATGACCACGGGGAAACTTCCAGTAAGAACAGAAAATAAGAATCGGAAAACGGTTTCGGAAACCCAAACAGAGTGAAATAATGATAACGAATGTCACGCTATGTCTCGGTTTCTGTTGCCACCCACCAGCAGCTGTACAGTGCACACAAATTTGATAAAGGAGATTATGGGTAAATAGGAAAAAATTGGCAATTTTCGTTGAAAAGTTTAGTTCGAGATTGTCTTGGAAGTGAGGAACAAACATGAGATCTGCGGAGAAATTCAGAAAATATCGATAGAAATTAAAATAATAGGTTATTTTGAAAATTAATGCAAAGCTTTCGGAAATACAGAGTTAAAATAATCTTGAAAATATTTTTTTAAATCACAAAAAAAACTAAAAGAAGAATAAATTAATAATAAGCAAGACTCTAGTCGTTGCGAGACCATTGGGAATCCCACAAGCGCGCACCTTTAATTGTGGTACTGTACTAATTTTCCTTTGCAGTTTTGAAACACAAAAAATTTAATTTATCAATTATTTTTCGTTTACGAAAAGAAATTCATCACTTTCCAGTTTTATTTTTAAACTAATATTTTTTGGATCAAAATTTTATTCATTATTGTAAATTTTGTTCGTTTCGAATCGAAAGTTATTTGTCTTGCTGTAAAAAAATAGGTTTTTCGCAAAATTTTGGCAAACTTGCGTTGTCAATTGACACACAGGTTTAGTTACTGTGTAACATAACGTGTGTTTCTTGTTAATAGCAACGAAAATTGATTGTTCAGCAAAAAAAGGAACAGAACTGCCGTTTCCAATTTATTTATCAACGATTACTCATTGTTTCTCTCATCCTTCTCCTTTGAACCAGAGACCCCACTAAAACGCAAATACGCTCTATCGCAATCTACTTGTTTTTTTTTGTTTTCAGCGGTGTTCACACAGCACTTAGCAGACGGACAGACTCCATTCAGCTCGAGTTATCGATTTGTGATGGGTGCTCTTCTTGCTGCTCCATTTTGTGCTGCTTCGGTAAGTTATATTAAATTAAAAATTGATTGAACAATTCGAAATTAATTATATTTCAGGCAGCATGTTGTTTCGGAAGCTCTGCGTGCTCATTGTGTTGCTCAGCATGCCCGGGAGCAAAGAACTCGACAACAACTCGGATAATGTACGCACTGATGCTTATTTCAGCAACTTTCATGGCTGTGGTGATGCTTCTTCCAGGCGTTCAAAAGAAATTAGTAGAAGTAAAAATTTAAATAGAAAAAAATTAGAATAAAAGTTAATTTAAAGAACAAATGGCTTTGTGACGGCCTAAATGAATACGCTGGAGTCAATTGTGAACATGCAATAGGTTATCAAGCAGTTTACCGAGTTTGTGCAGGAGCAGCGAGTTTCTTCTTCCTCTTCATGCTATTAATGTTTGGAGTTTCTTCCTCAAAAGATGGAAGATCTTCAATTCAAAATGGCTTCTGGTTTTTCAAATATCTCCTCATGTTTGGAATTATTGGAGGATTCTTCTTTATTGGAAGTGAAACCTTGGCAACTCGTAAGTAAATTGAGTCTTTCAAATTAAAAATATAAATTTTCAGCTCTCATGTATATTGGAATGCTTGGAGCTTTTCTATTCATACTGATCCAACTCATTCTCATCGTTGATTTCGCTCACGGACTTGCCGAATCTCAATACGAAGACAACGATTCTCGTGCATGTTATGCTGGTCTTCTTATCACAACTTTTGGCGGTTTTCTCGTCTGCTTGATTGCTGCCGTTTACGTATTCATCAACTACGCTATTGGAGATGGATGTGGTCTTCCAAAGTTCTTCGTAATCTTCAATGTGCTAATTTGTGTGGCTATTAGTCTTCTTTCCGTTTCTCCGATGGTTCAGGAAGTTAATCCACGATCTGGACTTCTTCAGCCTGTTGTTATCAGTGCATATATTATTTATTTGACATGGTCCGCTCTTTTGAGTAATCCAAGTAAGTATTATCAACTGTTTATAAACTTCTGACGCTGTTTGAAGAATTCGCTTATTGATTTTCAATAAGCAATCTATCAAATTTTTTGCTTTATTCGAGTCAACATAGCCCAAAAATACAGGCTTTTGTTACGAGAATTTTCAGAATCGTCTCTTTTTATTTTTGTGACGGTTCAAAATTTTGAAGACAGTAGAAGATTTGTATCAACGTTTTTGAACTGCCATTTAAAGAAATTTAGCAATTTTGAAACGTCTCGTTATGTAATTCGGTATTTTTGAAAAGTAATTTCAATTCCATATAATACAACAAAAAATTCAGATGAATCGTGCAATCCAACTCTTGCCAATGTCACCCAATCAGCAATTCCAACAGGAGGTGTCACCAAGGATGACTCATTTGTAACACCGCTCCCCGTTCACTCGTTGATTTCTCTTCTCATTTGGCTCATTTGTCTCGTGTATGCCTCGATTCGTAACTCTTCGAACACTTCGCTCGGAAAAATAACTGGAGACAACGAGGAACATGTTCAGCTGAGTGAGTTCTTGCGAAATTGAGTCATCTGATTTTCATAGTACAAAACACAAACCATAATTTTTCAGACGACGTCGAAGGTGGAAAAGCATGGGATAATGAAGAAGAAGGTGTCGCGTATTCGTACAGTTTCTTCCATTTTATGTTCTGCCTTGCTTCTCTCTATGTCATGATGACCCTGACTTCATGGTATCATCCGGACAGTGATCTAGCTCATCTCAACTCGAATATGGCATCTGTTTGGGTCAAAATGTTCTCTTCGTGGATCTGTGGAGGTCTCTATGCGTGGACTCTTGTTGCTCCAATTATATTCCCGGACAGAGAGTTTTAACGAACCGAAGACATTATGATAATCTGTACATCTACTTTTTCTCTACTTTGTGCATGCTTTCTCTTTATATCTGATCCTCATTCTCTCTTCCTACATAATAGTCATTCTTGTATGATATTTTTACGCATTATACTACTTTGAAAACAAATAAAATCTCAAATATTTTTGAATTGTCGAACTCTAAAAATAGAAAAATTTCCAAGAAAATGTTCATAGACCACGATTTGGTGAAAATTGAATTTGGCAAAAGTGGGGGTCTAGAGGGTCTGAGGATGGGAGAGGTTGACACATTCGGATTTTTATTTAGAGGTTCACAACTTCAAAAGTATTCCTGAAACTGCGACAAAATGCATTCATCTCGTAAGTTTTTTTGGAATTTATTAGCAATCAATCAGAGTTCCGTGAAGACTTGTTTAGCTTTATTACGAGAACACACCAATTCAGAGAATGCGTATTGCGCAACATATTTGACGCGCAAAATATCTCGTAGCGAAAACTACAGTAATTCTTTAAATGACTACTGTACGTGTTGATTCTAGAAGAATTCTTTTCGAAACCGAGCCCGTAAATCTACATGTATATGTATTACGGGAACAATAAATAATGAGCATACGTATTTAGTGCATTTTATTTGACGCGCGATATCTCTTAGCGAAAACTACAGTAAGAGCTTAAATATCAGTTGTTATTTGAGTTCTTACTGTATTTCGCAAAGAGATATCGCGCGTCAAATAAAATGCACGAAGTACGCATTCTCATGATTTATTGTTCCCGTAATAGTAGTCATTTAAATAATTACTGTAGTTTTCGCTACGAGATATTTTGCGCGTCAAATATGTTGCGCAATACGTATTCTCAGAATTTTGTGTTCCCGTAATAGCTATAGATATAAAAACAATTTTTGAGCAATTTCATACGAGCAAGTAAAATGTTTCATCGTTCAAAAATTCCGTTTTGTAAGTTTCCAGCTACAACTCTTCCTCAATGAGTATATTTTTAGAATCTTTTCCATCACTCAGCGTCTTTCTCGTTTCTTAAAAGATTTGTTTGAGTAGGCGGTGTTCGTTGTATTTAAAGTGAAATGATTGACAACGCACAACAGCTTCATCATTAAAACTCTCTGCTTGTCATCTTCTTTAAAGACAAAAAAACAACATAGTCGTGTTGTCATCTTCAGGAATTTTCTCCTTCTGGAGAAGAAGAAGAGCATTTTTTCTGGTACATAGTTTTTTGAAGATGGCTCAAGATGGAGCAGAAGAAGAAGGACACACGTCTTCTTCATCCGGAGAAGGAAGGCCAAACATCTTTCACACACACCGAATCGAGTCAACTCATCCTCGAGACATAAGAGAGATACTCTTCTTCATCTAAAAGAGTCATACTTTTCACACATTTCCCACGAGACAGATGCGTGGGAGCCGAGACAGAAAAAAGGGGCGGTGCCTAGGAGATGAAGAAGCACACTTTTATCGGTTTTCTGAATCTTTTCAAGTTTTTTGTTTTGTTTATACCATGCGACAAATACATCTCTTTTTTTAGACACTGTGTTGCGCACAGATTGCAAACGTTTTCAAAAATCGAAGTTATGCTTCTAGAAAGTGCCGCCATTCGTTCGTGGAAACACTAAACTATAGTTTTAGGTTCTAAACGTTTTATGATAAATCCTGGTGTTATCAGAGATCGCGGCGAGACCCACTCAAAAAACATAGTGTACCTTTAAACTGTGGTGTCAAACTTTTGTGAAACTGCGTCTCGGAAGTATGTCTCGGAACGTGGCTTAATGTCTCTCATTTTAATCGCCAGACTGGCAAAGTCAACAGGCAACTATGCAGCCTTACGTTCCAGCCTGGCGTATTTTTCCGGAATTTTTCGAAATATCAACACTCTATAAGAATGGGCCTACGCCAGAAGTGGGTAGGCACGAGGTAGGCCACCTCGAGAGTAATGCAAATATTGCCGAAGCTACGTGTGTTCGAAATATATCTGATTTATGTTGTGCTGCAAAATAGTCTTGACACCACATTACTGAAAAATGAAAAGACCTGAAGAGATACAAGTCTCACTTTTTAATCATAAAAAACTAAACGTCATACATCATAGACTAAGTCGGCAATTTTATTTATCTGTGAGGTCCAGAGTGTTGGCAAGTTTTGATGCATAATTGTTGCTTCACCATAAGTGTTTTTCTCTCACTTTATCCATTTGATGCTCATTTTTTTTCAAGTGGATGATAGTGCCTGTTTTTCCTAGTATTTTCATATTGTTATTCTGCGTAAAACAATCACATTTCTGAAAAAAAAATTATGAATCCTATCCTATCCTTGACAAAGACATTATTGAGTAAGAAGTATTCAAAGGAACACAAAGTTCGTAGAATCTACTTTTTGAATGCTCCATTCAAAAGATTTGAAGACGTTTTGTTGTCAGTCATTTTTTTTTGTTTTTCATTCTTGGCACATATTCTGAAATCGTTTTTAACGCTAGGTCTTACTCAAATCTTGGCATCTTACCGCTATGTTTAAGAGATTTTCAGTACTAGAGTCTTTTTTTTATAGGTCCTGTATCTCGGATCTGTATCTGTATCTCGGTACATACTTAATTCTTTTTTTTTCTAATTTGGAAATTAATCTAAATCTAATCATTTTTCCCGTCATTTTTGGCGTGAATCTGAAGTTTTTGGTAGTTTGACCTAGTGCAACTAGGCTTTAACGGGCTCCCATTCTACGCTCTCAATTTTGAGTATGAATTCTATGAAATTATTCTAAATTCTAAATTTACCTTTCCATACACTTGCCAAATTTAGGAACTTAAACCCAGTCGACCATATTTTCGGCCTGGTTAGTCACAATCCTTACGTTTTCTCCATCTCTAACTAAGGACCCCAAGCTACTCACTCACATTTCCTTTTCCTTTTCCTGTTTTTTTTGTTCAAAGTTCAATAGAAACACAGGATTTTCATCATTTACTGTTCCATTTTCTTTCATATTTTTTATCTCTCTTCTTCTTCTTTTTCTTAATGAGGATCTAAAATCTGAACAGAATCTCGTTAGGTTTTAAATTAGATTTTTCTCTATTTTTTGTTCTACCTAGAAAGCAAACCAGGGATGCAATTTCGGCTCCTCAAAGAGAAGTTTTTGCAGCTCAAGTAATCTGCCCAAATCTGGAAAAGAAATCAGCTTGAAAATGCTAATTTTATAGTCATTCAACCCGTCCTGCAAAAATCTTGAAAATTCCGAGTTTAGAAAAAATATTGCATTTGAAGTATAGTTGAATTTTCTGAAGTTCCTTTTTTATTGAATGGTTCTCCTTGATTATAGGTTTAAAAAATGGAACATTTATTTATTTCTTCTGTTCTTCGTTTTTTTCAGACAAAGTTAACCTTGAAATATTCTACTTTAAAAACTTGGTGAACACAATTTTTATCCAATAACAATAGTTATAGAAAAACACTGACTAAATATGTCAGCTTTGTACAATTTTCAAATGGAAGTTAATTCCTCTGGGTAATTTTCTATAAATGGAAATCTGATTTTGAGGCGACCTACCTACGCCTATCTTTCTTTTGAAAATGTCGCCCAATAAAATAGTTTGATATACTTCGTTTATGTACATAACTGATTCTCCCCCTGAGCCACCTTGGTTTTATTTTTTAGAACATTTCTTATTTTTTAAAGAAGCTAACATTTTGGTTTTTGCTCCTTCCACATCCGTCTCACCGTCCCAAGGCTCATATCTATTTTGGACCTTTTGAAGTTTTCAAAAAAGTTATTTCCCGTTTTCTTCCTTCCAATTTTTGAAAAACCTAAAACCAAGTGAAAGAAACCAAACAACATCTTGAAATTCCAGACATTATATATAATATTGTTTTTCCAAGAAAGGGAACCATATTATGCGCACATGATAAGTGTACGTGTTATTTTTCTGTAAAAGTAAGGAAGGACAAAAAAGACGGCACGAAAGTTTGAATATTCCAGAACAGAAGATGAAAAGAAAGATGATTTATTCCTCTATGTTTTCACTCAGATCTCTTGGGAATTCATTCCTGAAGACTGAGCCGAGATGGCTCGTTATCTTTCTTTCCCATTCTCATCTATTTGATGCTACCACAAAAAACGTCTTTTCTGTACTTTGTGTTTCCAATTTCAAACTTTATTTTTTTATAGTTTTCGAGATGATGGGTGCTGCGAGAGCTGGATTCTACAAGAAGAGAGTGTCCAATCCGATGCTGACCCCCAAGAAGGTAAGGTTGCTCTTTGCACTTTAAGAATAAGTTTCAACATTTTCCAATAGTTTACAGAAAACCTACCAACTAAGCAGATATATTCCTACATACCAACACCTACCTAGGCTTTGTACATAGAATCTCGAAGTTTAGGCCGCTTTCTGACAAAATTTTAATTCTGAAAAGCTGATCTAGGCAACTTCCTTTTATTCTAATTCATTTTTCAATTGTATGGCAAGTTTTTGACAGAAAGTTGCCTTTTAAAAGAATGAAAAATTCTGTCATGGAAATGTCAAAAAATTTCAGAACTGTTTTAATAATTTACGTTCTACGAATTAAGAAAAATGTTTGAGAAATTCAAGTTTGCACTAATATTGATATTTTTCAGAAACGAAATTCTTCTGCCTCGGTGACATCTTCACCAGCTCGTTCAACAACCAATCGTCTTGCTGTTCCGAATCCTCCACTCAGAAAACGTAGTGGTAGTGCTCCATCAATCAAATTAATTACACTTGCATCGATTTGGAACCTGAAACATGAGCATATTAGAGCACTGAAAACAACATGGGCTCGGTTATGTGAACCTCCGAGAGCCAACTGTAAAGGAATTGTGAGCCTTGTTGAGAGAGTGTGGGAAAAGTTGGATACAGTGAGTTGGAAATGGTATGAATGTTTTTTAAATTATGTTTCAGAAAGACAAAGATGTTCGGAATATTTTCTACAATGCAGCATTTGTTGATTCAATGCATGAAAGGTGTGAACGGAGGTAGATATTAGTTTAACGTTTTTGGTTATACTAACGGCTTGCTTTATCGTTTATTTTGCTTGCTTGTTATTGTTTCAGCGGTTTTCAGGCATAATGTCTTAATTTAAACTATCTCTATTTCAACTGTGTCTATTCCAGAAGATCTGGATCAATTGCCACCCTTCGAGATCATACACACTTTTTTGTGTCCCTGGTTTCTCAAGTCGTGTCTAGTTTGGAAAAAGAGCCCGCAAAGATTTTGGAGCACCTGGATCACATTGGTCAAAGTCATGCGTATCTGAAAAGATATGGTTTCAAGTCATCACATTGGGAGAAGGTCGGAGAATATTTTGTGGATCATGTGGTGATACAGGTTGGTTTGATACTAATGAAGGTCCATTCATATTTCTGCTTGAAAATACTTTTTTCATAAGGGGCTTCTATGGACATGCCTGCCAATGGCTATTTTTTTAGCAAGGCCAGCGTAAGTTGCCTTGAAGACCGACAGTCATTCTGAGCACTTACTTGAGAATTTATTGCAGTTTTTGAGCACCTAGAATTTTTATGTTCAAAGATCAAAAGTTTATATTCTGTATATAGTTTTGAAAACTTTTGAATCTTCAACACAAAGCACATTTATCTTCTTTTTCGCTTATTTACTATCTTCGCACCTTCTCGCTATTTTCGTATTCCTTTTGAAAATTGAATTAGTTTCCGATAGGAAGAGATCTTCGAACTCTTGCGGGCATCAATTCTACACAACTTTTGTTCGCGGAGTCCAACTTTTTTTTTCATTTTGAAGTAGAGTGTAGGTGAACTTGGGTCAACGCATTGGGTTTAATTCAATTGGAACTTGAAGTTAACATGCCCAAATTAGCTGGCAATTAATTTGTGGTTCTCTAATTGTCAGGCAAACTAGAAGTTCAAGAAAGTTCTTAAAAGAAATAGTAAGTTTTCAATCTAGAAATAAAATCTTCAAATTGATAAAGGCGTTGGCAGTAAACTATATATTTTGGCGAGCTGTCTTTCATAGCACATGTGCTAAACCGCCCACGCTAGATTTAATCATTAAAATTTAAATTTCCTTATAGAAAAGTATTCTATCCATTTCATTTTCCAGGATTGCGTTCGCGGTTTCCCTGAAGCATGCCGGGCCTGGACTGTACTCGTTTCATCAATTGTGGACCGGCTGCGAGCGGCTCCAAGGAGAGGAAGCTTCCTGAACTCTCCATCTTCATCAAGGTTTACAACATTTTTTACTTATTGTATTACCAAAATCACGTTTTCAGAAGAGGAAGCATGTGCACATCATCACAGTTGAGCATCAATGACGAAGCTCCAAAATGTCCTTTCATGTCGAAATCTGCAAAGTTTGTAGCTCGAACTGTTACAGTGTTACCATAAAATATAAATTCAGCAATTCGGTGACCCGCTTGTCTTGCTCTGAATCCGTGTCTCGTCGCGGATCCATTGTACTTCCAGCCACTACAATTGATATGTCAACGCTGAAAGATGCTCTTCCAACACCACCACACAATCTTCATCAGAATAATAATCATGTGATTGCCTAATAAGTTTCATTTGATAATATGAGTTAATAATTGTGAGAACCTTTTTTCCTTGTCAATAAAAAATCATTTATGCAAATGTCAATTAAAAATAAAAATCCTTGAGAAAAAACCGTGAGAAATATTTCGAAATTAATATAATGTTCAACTTTACGTGATCTGGATAGATCACATTGTAAGATAAAACTTGAAAAATCAATATTGCAATAAGAATGGGAAAATCAAATCAGTTTAGTTTTTCCAACTACTACCACCAACTTCACTCCATTATCTATGCTCCATTATCTACTAAAAACTATTTGGTAAGTATGGATTGACGTGGTATCGAGAACGCCAACAAGCTTCCGACGGTTGCCTCGAGGCGACCTTTAATTTTGAACGGGATCCACGAATACCAGTAGTTGGAGGTTCGTATATTTATTGGAACTAAACTGCAGCAGAGAAATCAGTTAACCTCACTGAACCCATTAGATGTGGAAGTTGAACTTTGATAAGGCTTCAGTGCAAATACTTAAATACGACAGAAATCAATAGTAAATATGTAGTCAGTGACGTGATCATTCGATGTTTTGTGTATTACTGCACTGGTACGATTAGAGTAGGGTATAATTTCTGTCTTATTTTTGTCAGTTGCGTAGGGATACTGATAGTTGTCCATTAGGGCATCAAGTATGTCATAGCTGAAGTTTAATGATTGATTGTTTTCATTCCAGGAAAAGTTCTTCACTCGTCAAACAAGCCAGCATGGTCGCACTCTTGATGTTCATAAACGACGGGAGCAGCAACTCGTGCAGTCTCCGAGGTGCTCCAATCGTATTGGCTCGTGTTCATGGTCTGTTTGCTGATGAGAAGCATACCGTTGTGGTAGTTGAACGTTCGAAACGTGAATGGTACGTACCGATTCTCGATCTTCGACAAGGATTTGTTTCGGCGAAATGCACTCGTCATGGAAAACAGTTTTAACTGCAATCCTCGAAGTTTTGGTTGATAAGATGGACAGCAATGCGATGGGACATAAAGTTGCGAAGTCTCCGAAGGAGACATTCGTCATTGGATGATGCGAGAGTCAAATTCAAGATATGAAAGATACTGGAACTTCTCCTCACTCATCCAGAGTACTGCTTCAAAAGGTGCAATTCTTTATGGGGAACCTGTCACTGGAAAGGCTTCAACGAAAGCAGTTGCAAACAACAGCTGCAACATTCATCCGTGCAACTGGATCTGGTTCTGAAACAAAGTGGAGAAGATGCTCGTCTTATACCAAAAATCATCCAAATTGCAAAAAATCATGTTCCTGCGCATGTCTTCATTGATGAAATTGATGCAGTTGGTACCAAGTGATTTGATACTTCTTCATGTGGAAAACAAGAAGTTCAACGAACTCGTATCGAGCTCTTGAATCAATTAGATGTTTGAGAATCGTGGAGATGTGAGCGTTATCAAGGCAACGAACAGAATTGACTCGCTGGATCCCGCTCTGATCTGTCCTAGACGAATTTATAGAAAGATGGAGTTGCCGAAATCAGATGAGAAGACTAGACAGAAGGCTAAGTCAACTAAAAATGCCTTGAAAATTATTTATTTTCAGATCAACACCACTGGAACGACAATTCAGAAATCTGTAATCTATGAGACAGTATTGGAAAGGAGAAGAGCATCAGTGGCCAAGTGGCAATTATACGATCAGCTCATGGGAAAGAAAAGAGCTTTTTAGTTTGGTTGTAGTGGAAAATAAACAGTTTTTTTTGTGGTTTTTACCGTTGGCAAAATATGTTGTCAAAATGACCAAATACTATAATAAAATTTCAATTTTTAATTCAATTATTGAGTTTTTCCTACAATGTTTGAATATGAATTAAAAAACAAAAACAATTTTTTTTGGACGACCATTTCCAAAAAAGTTTTGAATTGTTTTTTTAAAATAATATTTGATCATTGTAGCGCCGTAGGCGTGTTAACACTAATTTACCCACTGTTATCAGCGTCCCAAGATGCTTAAATTTGTAGCTAGATTACGAGTTTCTTCTAAAAAAATTTCAGCAAAAATTAAGTTTTGGATTCACAGATTTTCGAAGGAAATAAAAATTATTTCCATTCAAAATCTCACACATTTCGTTAATCTTTAATTACTAGTCGGAAATTCAATGAAGTACGAACGATATTACTTCCTAATGAATACTATTTAAGTCATGTGAACATCTGTAATTTTTGGTGTTGTGGTACTTTCTGCCATATAATATTCAGACTCTTCAGACTCTAAAACATCATATACCGCATTGAGTAGGTTTGCGTCGAAGTATCAGATTGGGAGCATCAATTTTTTAAAATCAATTTTCGAGACAGCGAGAAGGTCATCCTCTTTTGGTTCGAGCACTCCACATGGTGCATCAACTTCAAGCCTCTTCACGTTGGTGCTCTTGATTCCATTTTCGGTTGGGCTTGGATGTCTCCTAGTGGGACAGCTTGGGACATGGCGACTTTTTGGAGGAGCTTTGAAAACTCCTAGTGAAGAAACTGGTGAATTTGAAAAACTTATATAGCAACCCGCTTATCTCAAAGTTTGATCTTCCACGTGGAAGGGTTCACGAAGAATGAAAAATTAAATGATTTTTCATTCATTGCTCAATTTTAAAACTTAATTTTCATCTCGAAAAGACAGAAACTTCTGAAATAAAGGCACTGAAAAGGGGATTACGGTAGTTTCCATTTCCCATTTTTGTCTCTTTTTAACAAATTGGTGCACATTTTTCTATATTTTAGCTATATTTTTTGTATTTCCAAAGGATTCGTATTCAAAAGAAACAACAAGAAAAACAAAAATAGAAAAAATTAAGAAACATCGATACTACTGTGAATAGGTTCGCGTAGAGATATCATGTTCGAAGTTGAGACGTTCATAAATAATATAACGTTGGAATTTTTAAAATTACTAATGCTGTATTACGGGAACACAAAAATTCTGAGAATGCGTACTGCAAAACATATTTGACGCGCAAAATATCTCGTAGCAAAAACTACAGTAATTCTTTAAATGACTACTGTAGCGTTTGTGTCTATTTACGGACATAGTTTATTAATGGATAAAATATTGGAAGACAACTTAAAAGCTTCAAAATATCGTCGTCAGTATTCGAAAAGAAATTCATTTCAAAGATCGAGCCCGTAAAACGACACAAGCGCTACAGTAGTTATTTAAAGAATTACTGTAGTTTTTGCTACGAGATATTTTGCGCGTCAAATATGTTGTGCAATACGCATTCTCAGAATTTTGTGTTCCCGTAATATGACAATCGTGAATGATCAAATATCTGAAATTTCATCCAGTCACGAGTTGCAAGCTGATTTCGTGTTTCATCTGAAAACCAAAAAAAAAAGAAGCGGGCGGTCTCTTCGTTTGTGTTTTACAATGTTTTTGTTGTGCAACAATTTTTGTCGTCTTCTCGTCGTCTCCATTATTTTATTCTATCAATCCGTGACTCATCCACACCGCTTTTTCTTCTTTCTATCGTCACCCAACAGTTTCTTTTTCACCGCTCAAACACATACACACACCTCACCACCTCCTCATTATTCCAGCATCATTTTCAGTCTTATTTCGCTTCTATTCAATTATGGCTTCAAAATTGAAAAGTAGGATTTTTATAATTGTAAATTTTCTGCAAGTCCCATGTTCCAGACCACCACAGAGCTCAAATAGAGCAGAACCTTGTTGCAGAAAAGTCTTCAGAACCTGAACAATCATCTGATCCACGATCATCTTCGGGTAAAGAGGATGGCGATGATTTTCCAACAACGCCAAATGTTAGTTTTGTATGCCTAAATATTCTGGAATAGTTCAATTCAGATTGCCGCGAAAATTGCACAACGCCGTCTACCGCGTCGAACTCCGACTTCTCATGTGAAAGGGGTCACTGCAGAGCTGATGAGACGACGTTTGAGCAAGACAAGTGAGGAGGAGCCGGGAGGAAATAATAATGTAAGATCTAAAGTAGTTGCAATGAATTCAATTTTTAAATCAAGATAACGAGCCGGTTCACATTCAAAACCAGCATTGACGAGTCGAAAGAAGAACCAAGTGGAAACATTGCTGGAAGACTTCCACCAAAGACTCCATACAAAAGTTCTATCGCTGGAAAATCACCAATTAACACTTCTAAACCATTGTAAATATCATTTCGTTTCATTTTTCAATGCCCTGAAATTTTTCGTATCACACAAATATTTGTTCAATGAATAATTTCCGGTTTCCCATAGATCAATTAAAAGCAAATTCATTTGTCGGAAATGATATTTTTTATTTATTTTTTCAGATTGAAAACTTCACATTAAAAGTTTTAGAAACAAAGAAGCTGGATGGAAGAGATCTTAAGGGCTTTCTTAATTAAGTTATTTTAATGAAACTAATTAAAATTAGTTATTACTCCCTCGGGTAAAATTTAAACTGTAGGAATTTCAGCTCTTGCAGGGAATCTGGTCATACATCCGTCCCGGTAGGCATCGATGCTCGGACGAATTTCGATTCCTTTCCACGTTGAGATGGTTTGTGTCAGGTCGGCTGCAGTTCCATGGGTTCCAAGAATCGCACGATAACCGTCGTTTCCAGTGGCAAAGATTCTGACAAGAGTTTGAGCTCCCATGCAAACTGTATCCATTTGAGGAAGCGTCAAGTCGAATCCAATGCGATAGTTGGCTGATACTGGATCAATCAGACACGGTGATTTTGGAAGAAAGATACCAGCAGCAATGATTTCAAAGAATCGCCGGAAAGCAGTCCCCAAACAGGCTTTCTGGCGATTTGGTCCGTTTGCAAGGCAATAGAATGCAAGGTACTGGATTGTCCAAATAGAAAGAGGCTGGAAGTCGCTGTATCTTGAACGGGTATCCTTTAAAACTCGAACAAGTGCTTGCCATTCTTGAATGAAAGCTGGTGGCAACTCGCTGGAAATTTGGGAGAACCAGGTGATGTGGCGAGTGGAGAAGAAGTTGATCATCATTTGCTTGCTGTCCACTGAAAAATGTTGACTAAAATATTATTTATTCAATAAATTCTTACAATGTAACAGCGGTTCCAATTTCGTTGATTCTTCAGGAATAATCGTGATTAGAAGTCTGACCTGACAGTTATGAGAAGTGATTAAACATCCATATTCCATTTGTAATGGTTCTCCTGTTTCTTTTGGATCGGCAATTTTCATGTTTTCGACTACTTTTCTACCGAGCTCCGCTACTGTTTCATCTGAAAAATTGTTATTTTTCTGTAATATGTTAATTATTAACACTTACATGATGGTAATGTACTCAGCTGAACAACTACATCACTTTTGTCACTGGAATGAGTTGTCGTATCCGTGACAAACGATCCAACATGACTGATAGTCGCTATTCCAATATCAACGAGCGTCTTTTCTCTTTTTTCTTTTTCCAAAGCGACTATAACCTTTTTCGCGTACTCATTGATTCTTTTCCGAATTTCGACGGATGGAGTAAGATTTGCAGCGCGATCCAGTATTTCCTACAAATATAACATACAGCATTAAAAATTTTTTTATGGAATATCAGCTAACCTTCTCAAAAACCGCATCAGATGTATTCTTTGTGCCTTCTAAATTGCCTTTGTCAAGCGTATAGTCGTATATTGTTCGGAATTGTGGAATTGGAACTCCAAACTGTGGAAAATTGCCACCGGGAACCATATTTGGTGTCCTAAATCCACGAGACCCAGCGCTGCGTCGGAACGCGGAACGTTTATAATTCATTTGAAAGCTGAAACATTAAACTGATAATTTTAGAAATAAAAAGTGAAAAAAGTGTTTAAAATTGCAATATATTTTACTCGAAATGTACAAAATGTTGTTATTTGTCAAATTAAAAAATGCAAACAGCATGAAAATATTCTTGCAACTACGGTGTGCAATTGCGGACTTGACATTGCGGACTTTTGCTTACCGTGTTTTATCGAAAAAATGCATGCCAATTTTAATTTTCTAATTCTCGAATTTCAATCAATTCGTTCGTTTTAACTAAAATTATACTATTTTTTCGGGCAATTTTTTTTCAAAATTCACAATTCAATCAAGTACTCTCACAGATCTCAAAAATGTCCGATTGGATTTGGCCGCTGGAGGCGCTAAAGGCAAGGACACCAAATTCTGTTGTCGTTTTTTAAATTTTTCACTGTTTTTTAGACAACACCGTCCATCAGAGCTGGTTTAACTAAAGAACAAGAGCTTCTCTGGCGCCGTGAAGGTATCAAGCTGTTATCGGAAGTCGGAAATGCCCTCAACTGGTAAATATAATTTTCGAAAAAGTCGAAATTTCAAAATTCAATTTTGCAGTAAACCGCGCCCCACTATCGGTGTTGCAGCTGTATATTTTCATCGGTTTTATATGATTCACAGTTTCCAGTCATTCAGTCGAGAGGTTTTTATAAGTTTACCAGGCACAATTAAAATTACTTTTTTCAGGTAACTGCACTAAGCTGTTTGTTTTTGGCTGGAAAAGTCGAAGATTTCCCGAAAAAATGCAAAGATGTTTGTCAAGCGGCTGTGACTCATTATCCAGAAATTTATTCAAAGTACCAGAACCTTGTGGTCAGTAAAGTGATTCATAAACTTGATAAATTGAATATTTCAGGACGATGTAATGGGGCTGGAAAGAGTACTGTTGCACAGTCTTAAATTTGACTTGCATGTTGCTTTGCCGTACGATGCTTTGCTGGATTATAAGATGATGTTTCCAGATATGAATCGTGAGAAGGTTAGTAAAAAAAATTATTTTTCAACAATCATTACGTGTTCCGATTTTAGAAATTTTTTCGATTACAAAATTAAACACATTTTCAGATTACCGACGCCGTTCAAATAGCTTGGACATTCATCAACGACAGCATCTACACCACATTGTGCATTACCACGGAGCCACAAATGATTGCAATAGCACTTTTACATCTTGCGTTCACTGTAAAAGGATATCAGCCTGTTCAGAAGAATATGGATCCATGTTGGTGGTCAGCGGATGTTAGTAATTGGCCTCAAGAATCAGTTGACAAGGCATGTCATCTGGTGCTAGATTTCTACGCTGCTACTAAAGAAAAACCGGTTCTGGAGAAAAAGAAGCTCACAACTTTTTAGTTTTCAAAAATCTAATATTTCTATATTTTCTTGCTTCTTCTGTTCCAGATTATTTTTGTACAGAACACCTAATCTTGGATTGTGTTGATCTCTTTTACCAAATAAATCTGAACACTTATTTGGTATTTGTTTACAAATCCCCTGGGCACCAATTCACAATCAATTCGTTCCGTACAACGTCGTCGAAACCAATCCTTCTCGAATTTCGGTGCGCCGTGTTCCCACGCGAAGAGGGAAGAAGAGAGAGGTTCGGGGGATGGATTACTGACGACGTGATGACGGAGAGATGACTATAATAACACAAAAAAGAATCAGCAGTCTTTATGTCTTTTCTTTTTATTCTTCTTTTTGTTCCCCTTTACTTTTACTTCTTCTTCTTCTGTTTGCATTAACACGTCACCTGAATAATTGTGAAGAGAAGTTTCAGAAGCCGTTTAAGATAGAAGAAGACAACTCCGTGTCGGACGTACGCGCATCAGATAAATGTGCACCATTTTCGACGGCCAAAAAAGTGCATCTGAAGAGAGAAAAAGTGGGCGGGACGGCGGAAGAAGACGCTAATCGCGCACGAGTCACAGAATATGTATACATACATTTTCAGATTATATGATTTTTTTCTCCTTTTGTATAGTATATTTAACATATAACTAAAAAATGACAAAAAAAATCAGCAAAACTGTTAAGCGTCCTTTCTTTTCGCAACTCTGGCGCGAAGTTTTTGCAAGAGTGCCGCACGGTTGTTTAAACGGATTTCCTATTAAATTTCTGATAATTTAAATTTTAGAATTATAAAACACTGTTGATTTCAAATCGAAACACATTTTAAAAAATCTGTAGAAATTGAAGGAACTGACAAAATAATCTGAAAATTGTGAGGATAATCAGCGGCACACTTTTAACAAAATCAAGTACAAAAATCGTCTAGAATGAGCAAAGTTTTATTTTTGGACCGATTTTACGTATTTAGTGAAAGTAGTGATTGTCAGAAATTCGAAAACGCCACGCGATTTTTCAATTTACGTCCAAAACTGTGACCAATCAGCTCCTCTCTCCGCCCACTTTTGGACCAATCAGATTGAGTGGGCGGAGTTCAAAAGTGCTTATTGGCTTGAAAGTGGGTGTGGTTTCTAATTTTGGAGGAAGTTCAAACGGAATTTAGGCAAAATTGAAAAATTCGAGTTTTTAAGTTTTTAAAAAATTTTCAAAAGGAAATTTCATTTTCTTTTTCTTTTGTGGTATTTTGAATTTCAAATAATCTCGGCTACTTTAAATAATTTTTTTTCACTGCTGCCGAGTTCTAAAAAAGGATTTTCACAGGATTCCGACGATTTGTAGGCTATAAAATGGTAGGCAAATATTCTGGAAGCTTTTTGAACAGTCTCAATGTTCTGTAACAAATTGGAAACAAAAGTATTACAGATCTCCTTATTCGAATTCAACGTACCCATGTGCAGCTGAGTTTTCTGTAGGATCATACAAGCTAACTGTAAAAAATTTTCACAAAAATCTGACTACGTAATACCAAATCTCCAATCGTCTCATATTACAGTTCCCTCTGTTCCATCATAAACTTCTAATTTTTCCTTCATATGCGTCGTCAGATTTCATTCTCCTTCCTCCTCAATTCCCTCCTCTTTTCGCTTCCAATTACCCTTTTTAGTCGCCCTTGTGGTCTCTCCCAGTGCACTACTGCACATTCTACCGGAAACCGCCGACAACTTTTCACTTTTCACCCCCAAAAATCTCTCTCTCTCAATCCGTGTTTCCTCGATTCCTTATGGCTTCTGGTGTCGTCGTCAACGGATTTCAGGATTATCTTAGCGTCCATAACTCTTGAAAAATACTTTCAATAATATAGAATGGTTCCTCTCCCGATTTCTTTCCCTAATCCGCGCTAAAGTTAGGCAAATTTTCTGGAAGAGACCGACATAAATGTCATGAACACGATTTGTTTATTTTCCGTCTCAATTCTTCGTTCCTTCCATTTTGCTTCATTCCTAGGACTCCGCCCACTTGTTGTGTGCTCCATTAAGCGTGCTCTCTTTGGTTATAATATACAAGCGAAATTTTCGAATTTTATTCTATGATTCTTCGAAAATCAAACTAAAAATGTGTCCTTCTCTCTACGTAGGCTCAATTCTTGGTCGTTACACTTCAATGAGCCGCAGTCGTTTTTGATCTTTTTCCGGATTTTTTTGTTGTTGGAGATTTTTGATTTTATTTGTCATTTCATTGAACTGCAGGTTTACTTTATACTATCCGTCAAAAATTCGCGCCCACACAAAAAAAACAAACTTTAAAAATATTAAGTTATTTGATATTTGGCCCTGGTAGATCAAATATCTTTAAACTGAAACACCTCGAGTTTTGGCCTACTCAACCTTTTCAAAATATACTGGACTCAGTTGAGTTAAATATGTCACAACAGATATCTACAACTGGTTTACATTTTGCTACAATGTTATCTAAAGTTTTGGCAAAATCCCAAATTTTCGCAAAATTTGAATATTGTGAGAAACTTCAGTAATTCCTGAATGCTTGAAGATCTACAATGTTGAAATTAAACACATGACAACATAATAAAAATCAAAAAGTCAGAGAGCAACATGTTTTTTCAGATTTTCAAAATCATGAGCAATTGTAATTTTTTGACAACTACTATAAAATTTCAAAAACTATTGTATTAATTTTTTGTTTGGTTATTTTAGCATTATAGAAGCCTATAGATTTGGCCTGTGAACTATACAGCTCGGTATTGATAAACCTAGACATACTGAGGCGTTTTTCGGGAGGGGAGGCGAATGGAGGCGAGATGAATTTTCAAAAGAACTTATGAAATCTGCTTTCAGAAGACTTATACGTCAGTTGAGCTCCACCTCGAGTTTCATGATTAGTATGTTCAAGTTGTCTCTGTTATTATTTGATCATGTTCATCGAGATGTCACTTGTTTCTTCCTCTTATCATTAATTATTGTGTATCCGACAAGGGTAGGAGGGAGCCCCGATAACTTCCTCTCTCTTTTCATCTCATTCTCCCAATCATTTCTTGTTCCTTCAACTCATTCTTTCCCTTGTTCTTTTTGCTAATCTCAAACGCTCATCAAACCCATCAAATACGTTTTTGATTCGTTGTTTTATGTTTTTTGTCTGCCGGACAAATCACTCAATACTCACTTGATTTTTATCCAGAGACCTTTAAAACGAGTTGATAGAATATGTGAACGCGTAGAACTCATTTCCCAAAAGTAAATATTTGAACTCTTGCAAAAAAGAATTGGATAAAGATGAGTTCAGGAAATTTGAGTTTTCTACCAAAAGGAGCTCCTGAAAACTAGGTGAAAAATGAGATTCCAATTTTTAAAATATCTTCTTCTAAAACTGAGTAGTGAATTTTTTGCTTATCTGAAATACTCAAAAATTAAAAAATAAATTTCAAGTCTATATTCTATGTATAGGGATAAAATATCGTTTTTTTTCACAGTTTAAAGAAAACCTGCAGGTTTGGGTTTGTAACCACGTTGGAGCCGCAAGGTAAATTTTGTATTTTGGCATTTTTTCAATTTTGAATCGTCATAAAAAATTTTCAAATCAGCAAAAAGGTCTCCTCTTGAACTTTTTTTTTTCTCAATGAGATTTCCCCACCCTAACTAAATTTTGTAATCTAGTGGTATAGACGTTTTCTCAATTTTATTTTGAAAAAAGTTTGTAAATATGACTGTTCTTAATCATCTCATTTGCATATACCCACTGCACTCTTTTATGAAATTTTAGAAGTAAACATACTTAGTTAGGCCCGTCTTAACATTCAAAGCAGAAACTTCCGAACTTCCAAACCTTGCAAAGTTTCTTCTTTCTTCAGCCAATTTTTCAGTTTTTCAATTTTTCCACCAAAACTTGTACAAACACCAAACACTTTGACATCTCATTTTTGCCAGCCTAAAATGAATTGTTTCTGGTACCTTTTTGAGTGCCGAGGTTCACCAGGGATTTCCCATTCTTTCTCTCTGGCAGAGCTTCAGTTTCCAACTAGAACACCCAACAATATTTCCTTTCTAACACATTCTCGTGTTTCTTCGTTGGCACCAGCCTCTGTTTACACCCAAATATGCAAATCTTTTTCACTCATCCCTCAAAAGATGGGGGGCGCCCCCTAACCCCACGGAGCCGGCTTTTAACTAATTTCGTGCATCCCCCCACGGATTTATCGGTCTTGTCTTTCCAACTCCGACAAGGAAAAAGTTTTCACTTTGACCAAAATTTTCGGAATAGATGTGCCATAGTGTGCATGTGCTGTGTCAATTGAATTAGTTTCACCAATACTTGCTTTCAAAGTTTGCATTGTTTACTTTACCCCCATTTATGTCCCTCCCACCATCTTCTACTTTTTCTGAATCCCCCTTTCACTTCATTAGAAGCATTCCATTAACCTAAAGTGGCCATGGTACGGTAGATTTTAGTGAATCCCTTTCAGTAATCACAATGAGTGTTTCGAAATGTCTCTAGAGGCATCTAAGGTTCCAATGAGGAGGAGCATGTGCAAGAAATGAAGCAAAATAAGGAGAAGAAGAAGCAGTGGCAAACTTGATTAAAAGCCTTTTCTTTTCCCCTTTTTCCCACTCCTCAGCTTCTCTCATTTTCATTAACTTTTTAGCTGAGACACACAAGTCCTTGACTTTTACAAAATCTTGTTTAAATTTTGATTTTTGAAAAAAAGATCACAAAAAACAGAGCGTGCAAGTCTTTAGGCGTTTGTGTCTACAGTAGGCAAGATTCAGGTGTCCTCAAAGACATGGAGGCAGTTTGTCTATTTTTCGTACAACGCACTTAACCCTAGACTTTATTCTAGGTCAAGCCTACACCTTCGTAAACCATTGGCTTACCCGTTATCTAGCTCACGTAGTAGGTACGATTGTAGGAAGGTATCTACCGCCTTGAAGGGGTTTTTTGTACACGTAAAAACCTCAAAAATGTTATTTTAAAGTTCTAGTGGATCGTTAAAAATAGAGTGGTTTCACTTTTGTTTTTCTGAATCATTGCTCATCATTTCAGATTTTTGCTGCCAAAAAATCTTAAAACCCCCATTAAAAAGTTCAAATCTCAGACCACTTTTCATAGATCAAAAGACACTGTTGTATAAATTCCCAAGTTTCTTTATGTTTTCTCTTCATGTTTTCTTCTTCTTGCCACAAAAGTAATAGGTGTGTCGCATCCATCTTGTCATTTCAATCGAGCCAACACCACATCAAATTTGTTGTTGCGTGCCCCCTGTCTTTTCTCTACTCGCTTTTTCATGATTCTCTGATGGATCAGCAGCAGGCCGCCTGCTCCTGATGATGAGCAAATGAGCCGGCGGCGGCGGCGGAGCCTTGTCAACTCATTTTGTGCTGTGGTTTAGCTTTTTTGTTGTGCATCTCATCACATTGATGCACTGCGATGACAACACACTTCCGATGATTTCTTGACTTTCTTTATGTTTTTTTCAGGTTGTGTTAGGTATGGTTGTCTGGAAAAAAGACACAAATGTCTTCCGAAAAATATAATTTTTCTGAAAAAAAAACAATAGTAGTGTCTAAAGCATCAGCAAAATGATTGATGAGTGACAAGCTAATTAGTTTGGAAAATCAAATTTTCCAAAAACAAAAATTAAGTATTTTTATTAATTCTTTGTCCAATTTATCCAGACAAAATAAGTTCCGATAGAAGCGCAGCTTTACACAGGCTTCAACTCAGAGATTCACTTACATTATAGGCCATCTTTAAGCTCATATGCCTGCCAACAAAAACAAGTCTGAGCGTTAGAGTCTTGTTTTACAGAGCCCGAGTTTAGGATAGCACTGGATTAAAATATTTTAATTTCATTAAATTTTAATAATTCAATATCCAAATTATCTAAAAGCCCAAAATTTTAGAGGGTTTTTAAATGATATCCGGTCATTTTTTAATTATTATAAAAGTAATTAAATAAATTCTCTACTGTACCTACTCCTCTTTAATAAACTAATTTTTTAAAAACAGTTCTACACTTCAAATCACGTCACCTTTTCCCAATTCCTCTCCCAAGTGTTCTTTTCAATCATTTTCCTCACTTTTCTGCCTCCATTTTTCTAATACCTTTGCCCATCCATTTATCATCGTAAGCCCCTTTTTAAAACCCATTTGTTCACTATTCTGTCGTCATTCTTCTCAACCAAAAAAAAGAACGTCTATTCGCGTTGCTCTTCGCAGCACTTGACGCTGCTCCGATAGATGATAAATTAAGTGTGGCACACCCAGATCTTCTTCGTTTTTTCTAGTGCGAAGCGATAAAAATGTTAAGTGGAAGATGATGGTGGTGTTGGACAAGAGCTCTAGAAGATATGAGTTAGTTGAAGCTGAGAAAAGCATTATTCGTGTTTTAGTAGATGCCTGTTCTGTTTGTGAGCCATTGATATCTGAAGATAACGTTTTTTTAAACATTATTTTATAGAAAAAAACCAATTTTTTCGGAAATTTAAAAAAATTTGTCACAGAGAGTATTGCGAAAAAAATTAGTCCCGAAAATAGTCTCAGTTAAAATATTCAAAAAGGCCCTCAAAAATTTCGATAATCTGTCGGAGTTTGGCAACTTTTTGAGCATCTTTTCCTACTTTAGATAAATATACGGAACTTAAAATCTGCAATTGATGATTTTGTAGATTTCCCTAAAACGAACTTCCGTCACTTCAATAGTCTCACAGATTTTCAACACTAACCTTTCTTTATCACAAAACCAAGAGTGCAAGTGGATGCTCTTTTCAAAAACCTTAGACTCTTTGTACTATGTATATGTATGTGCTTCGTCCTTTTCTTGCTCAACCTCGGAGACATATACATGTGCATCTGACTTCATTGTCTTCAATGAGCTGAAATCAAATTTCGAACAAAACCATTGCGAGCAGAAAAAAGGGGGACATCTCGTGTTGTTGCCCACACACACACATACGTTGCTCTCTAACACTCTCCTTTTCGCACTTTGAGACATTTATTCTTTTTTTTTTCGTTTTGCTCTCCGAAAACGGACCTTCTCCTCGGTGACTTGAAGAAGAAGAAAACGAAACACTTACGCACCACCCAAACCCTTCGTGCTTCTTCATTTTATTCTAGGAGCCCCCTTCTAAGATAATTCCTGATTTTTGAGGTTTTAGGAACAGTACAGTTAAGGGGGTGTCTAAGCAAAAGTCTCAAAGTGAGCCCACCCCATTTTTGAAATTTACGCCATTGTCTGAAAGATTTGACTCCTTACGTTCAGATCTAAATTTTTTTTGATTTTTCTTGCCGACTTGGTATTGTTCCAAAATTTAGATATTTCAACTGATATCTCTCGTCTTTTTATTCACCCTCATCGCGCCCTACCAACGCGCCCTACCATGTCTTATCCATAATTTGTCACTTTTCCCATTTTGACCCTCACTCTTCCGGAGAAATTTTTTGGGCGGAAGGCTATACAATCAAAAGGTTTTATTTATATTTCTCCATTCTTATATTTTCTGAAAATTATTGCGGAACCTAACTCCTTTATATTTCCAGAAGTGGCAGTCTCCCGATGAGTAGATGTTATTGGTTGACGACCACATCATCAGAAACAGACGAAAGATCCCCGATACACCGAAACGCAGCTACAGTAACCCCTACGATACTTTCGTCAAGTTGCTGATCGTGGTTGCATTGGCTCCAAAAGGAGTTGAAGCTTCTGGAGAAAGGATATATGATGAGACCAACTATCAAGGAGGAAATTTGCCTTATAAACGTAAGTCTTTATGGTTTTTGAAAATTAATGTGTGGGGGCTGACATAAAACTGAAATGGATGCAACAATTTTGTTGAATTTCTATACTTTACTGATTGCAAGATAAAACCTAAATTAACGCAACGAAAATTAGGAAAAACGGCTTGAAACAATTTTCACACATGGCCTTATACTCAAGTTTGCCATAAAATTACAATTTGGATCAGAAGTTGACAAAGCTTAAATACGATTTCGTCATATGTCTTGATTGATTTTGAAGATATTAAGACCTTTTAAAACATTAAGCATAGAAGGAGTTTTAACAAACATTTCCGTAGTTAAAGACTTTTGATCAAAATCAAAGGTGACCGAGATATGAGCTGTCAAAATTGAGTGGTGGGGTGCCGCACTAATAGAGAATAAACGGTAGTTTTAAACTTGCAAGAAATATCTGAAACTTTGCCTTAAATTGAACGCGGCATCAACCAAATCCGTGCAAACTTCTGAATCAAGTTTAAGTCTTTGAGCCAAGCTTGTGTACGAAGATACAGCTAAATCTGTGTTTAATTTTTTGGAACTATATAAGTGTTTAATGGGTTAAAACTACAAACCTTGCAATAGATTGAAAATTGACCGAGAGTTTTGACTGTCTCTCACTCCCGGCCTCATTTCCCACTGTTGTTTTTTTTCTAAATTTTCAATCATGAAACTTCTGCCCGGTAAAGTGATTCTGGAGAGAGCGGAACAAATGGTAGTCAGTAGGAGTCAAGTCCGGCAAATGCGGTGGGTGAGACAAAACTTGGATTCCGAGTGTCTGGAGCTTCTGGCGGGTCCTCAAAGCTGTATGCGGTCTTGCGTTGTCATAGAGCAGCAACAATTTTGATCCTCTAGGGCGATGTAATCGATGAGCATGGACCATCTTTTCCAATTAAATGCAGTATAGGCCAGCGTTGATTGTAGCAAAGTCTGGAAGAAGCTCTCTGGAAATGACACCCTTACTGTCCCGCCCAATTGAGAGAAGCACTTTTTTCCGTGAAGTTCTAATTTGAGGTCAGGTTTCACGGTTTCCTCGACCGGGACCCATAGTTTCTTTCTGGTATAGTTAACATACATTACCCATTTATCATCTCCAGTAATAATATCCTCAACCCAGTCCGTCGTTCGTTTCCTAGAGAGCAGCAAAAGAGAGTGGTCACTACGCAAAATTTTCTGAGAATCGGACCATTGTGAGGAACGAGTTGGCCGAACTTAGGCACCCTTCCGGTTTTGTGGAGATGGTTGATGATAGTTCTTTGGGGATGCTTGAGAGTCGCAGAAAGTTCACGGTTCGTTGCTCTTGGATCATCTTCCAGGGCTCTCGAATTATCCTTATTGATAGCCAAACGAGACCGACCGGATCTTGGTTCATCATCGAGATCGTAGTTCTTTTTCGTGAACTTTTCGAACCAAAACTTTATGGTATTATAGGTGACAGAGTTCTTGCCTAACACTGCACACATGTTACGACGAGCTTCGTTGCAATTGCAGCCTTGGGGGAACTCATACAGAAAAACCCCTCGGAGCGTGTGACGTTCGGCGAGCAAATTCTCGGTCATTTTGAATAGCACCCAAAAGTTTTTTCAAATGTATTAAACATGTACATTACGTACTATACAAATAAAAAAACAGAATAGGAAAATAACGAGTTAACGCTGAGAAATGAAGAAACATACGAATTTTGCAAAGACTTTTTGACCAACCTAATACAAGATCTAGTATTTTAAATTTTAAATTATTTTTCATTATTTGGAACCTTTATTTCTTCCTTATCTTTCAAAAACTTCTAATAAATAAATAATGCAATGTTTTCGTTTATCATTGCTTTTTCTTGCCTGCATCCATGCTGAAAACCCAATGAAAATCCAACGTCCTCCATCTTCGCATAACTTTAGTTTTGATTTGAAAAAAGTTTTCTAGACTGTGAAGTTTAGAAGAGACCCCAATCAAAGAGTTCATTCGTTCTTTCATTAAAAACTATTTTCTTCTTCTAACAGCTTCTTCTCTCTTCAAGTACTTCTTCCCTCCACTTCACACAGTCTTTTGTGTCTCTTTTAGTGTGTTGTTCTACCACTTTTCTGAGCACTTTGTGCACTTTTCACTCTTCATCATTTTTGGTTATAACTATGCTACGTCAATCTTTCATAACTAGTAGTATTTTATCATTCTGTGGAAGTCTCGACATATTAATTGACGTCTTAGTGTCACGATATCTAAAAAAAATAGAATTATCAGTTGCAAACAACCCCTATAATTTTCCGAAAATGTCTGACTTTTGTAAAAATCCAGTTGCTCAAAAATTCTCAAATCATTTTCAAAAGTTTTGTGAAAAATTTGTTAGCCAAAAGGAGAAATGTGCACAAATTAAATTTCCGTTGTCCATCGTTTTCCGTTCATTACTGAAATATTCGCAGCGTACATACATATCCCAAACTCATATTTTGTTTGTTTCTTCAAATGTGTGGTTCGGACAGCTTCTAGCTTTTTGAGCTTTTTTATTTGCCTAAATGTCTTTGAAGTTACCTTCTCTTGAAATTTCTAAAGCCTCCAACTGTTATTTATTGAAAGTGAACATTTTGAAAATGTTAGATTTTCCAGTTTTCGATTTACCAAAACTTTTTTTGAAACATTAAAAAAAGGCTTGTGGATAAATTAATCAAAGTATCACCGCACATAATGGTCCGAGATTTTGCAATTTTTGTTCAGTTCTTTACAGAAGTTCCCTGATTAAATGTTTTTCTTTTCGCTTTTTGAAGCCAATCCAAATGAACAGAATTTTAGGATACTTGAATTTTTTTTTAATTGTGAAAACTAGGGAAATGTGATTTAGTGAAGATCCTCTGGATAAAACTTTCATTTTTCTGAAAATTCCCTGAGTTTTTTCCATGAACCATCATTATGTCCATTTGGAATATTTTCAAAAGTTGACCAGGAAGAAACCGATTTGAGAACGGAATTTGTGTTCATTACTCAACAAAAAGTGCAAAATCTCTAACTGAATTTTGCGGTGACACTAATGAAGTCAGTTTGATTAAATTACACAAGTCTACATATTCATTTTTCATATTACATTCGAATTCTCCCATTTTTTGAACTTTTTCGGTTTGTTATAGGTTTGAGTCAAATTTTTTAAGCAGACTTTCTAATAGCCGGGAACTTATCGGCCACAGTCCCCAAATTGTTAAAAAAAAATTACTCAAAAATAGTTAGATTTTTCAGGAGGGATCCACTTCTGTATTTGAAATAAGATTAGAAACCGTAGTAAAAATTCACACCTTTTTCAAAGTCAATTTAAAAAAATTAATTTATTAAAGCTAGCTTCGATTTTCAGTCCCGGATGCTCAAAATTTTAAGGTTTAGCTATAGAACATAACAGTAATCTTTAGGAGATTTTTTCAAGAAAAAAAGCACAATTTTTTTGTGAGAATTAATTTTGTATGTGTAATTTTTGAAAAATGAATTCAAGAATATGTTAATGTTTTTTAATGTTATTGAATTTCGATGACTCTTGAAATTTTCCAATATTCAAATACGGTAAATTTTTCTGTCTAGAACTGCAGTTGAAATACATCAGGGCTGTGCGGCAAACGGCGAACGGCGAATGCCGTTCGCCGATAAAAATTTTCGTCGAAAGATCGGCGAATGCCGAAAAATTTTCGTCATTTTTCGGCATCTTTCGGCATTTGTGAAAAATGTTTAACACTTCCCAAAAATCAACATATTTGAGTTATTAGCCATATTCTTCTAGTCAACACATCGTCACCCCATCATAAAACCCTCAAAGATGTTGTTGTTTTGAATCATTCTTTCCTCTGGGATCCTTTTTTGACTATCCCAAGAGTCTGGTCGGTTAAATATGAAATTGATCTTTGCTTAAAAATTTAAACCAAGACGCTCCTTATCAAACTTTGGAATTTAACTATTTAGATTTAGAAAATGCAAGAAAAAACAACAAAACATCAAAAATTTGAAGAATGCCGAAAAGTGCCGAAAAATGCCGAAAAAACGGGTTTTCCGGCAAACGGCAACTGCCGATCGCCGAAAAAAATTATTGACCGGCGAACGGCGACAGCCGTTCGCCGAAACATGTTAAAGGTTCGGCAAACGGCGAATGCCGTTTGCCGAAAAATCCGGATGCCGCACAGCCCTGAAATACATACAAAACAATAATAATTATTTTACACGATCAACCAATTTTTTGATTCACAAATATAAAACACTTCCGTTAGTTCACCTCATACCACCTCAATTACCTAGCTGTGGTCTTCTTTATCTATTATCTCATTTCAAAATCGTGCAATAAATTAAGTGCTTCAACATTTTCTCTCTCTCTCGGCTGAAGCCACCGAAAAGCGAGCACATACCTCCGGAGCAATCAAAGGCAATCAATTTGATCATCGAATATTATTCTCCTCCTTCTTTTTCTTCTTTTCGTAGTCAATGGTGGAGCACGCTCCATCTGCCATCAAGAAGGAACCAGCTGTCTTTTGCTCATCATCATCATCACCTATGCCTTCTTTTTCTTCCTGCTCCTGTCGTCTCCTACTCATCACGTCAACGTGTCACTTTTATCACCTTCGTGGCTTTTTGGCTTTTGATGTGAAAAAAAAACGGAAAAATGGAATTGTGATATTCAGTTTTAATCTCTTGTTTTCTTGAATTTGAATAATTCTGATAAAGATGCACATCAAAACGATGCTCGATTATTCACCCCTGTAGTTTTTCTAGCTTTGCAAATTTTCCCCACAACTTGAATTTTAGATAAAACAAATTTAATATTACCCTTCATTTTTCCATTTTTTAAATATTCGAATTTTCACAAATGTAAAGTTTTCATTCGATTTTTCAAATTGTACTGTGTTTGCAGAACCTTTCTCTAAATTTCGAAGAGCTTAACTTGAATATTGTATTCCTATATTTTTCATTAGAATTAAACTCTAAAAATAAATAAATAGTATTTCTGAAAATGATTTTCATTATGAATAAAAATTTTGTAGTGGTGTTAAAAGATTGCCAAATGAGAACAATTTTATATACTTAATTGTGCACTTTTTTATTCAAATTCTGAAACAATTGCCGTCCCCGATACGAAGCATCCTTTAAAAATGAAGATTTAGCCTAGTATATTTGAAAAAAACTACTAGTCCGGTTGAACACTGTATTCTTCAAACTTTAAAACTGGATAATTTGGCTCTCATTAGCGAATTCTGAAAAAGTGTACACTTTTTCGAAAAATGATTAAAATTTCAGGATTTTTTTTTGAAAGTTAACAGATCTTGTTTTGAATGAATATTACGCATTTTCTGGTTATTTTTTTAAAATAATAGTCTTACCTTTCAAATGAGAATTTTTCGATTTTTAAATTCTCAAGTCATTTTTCTCAATCAATTCTTTTTCTATTCATAGTATAAATTAACTTATTGACATACTATTACACCGTGTTCTTCTCTCCGTAGTACCCTAACCCTCAACTTTGCGAGAGAAGTATTTAGTACACTTTTTCTTTTTTAATAATAAGAAGACATCTGTGCAGGTTGTGGTTTCCCTCGGCTCAATTTGTTGTCTATATGATTTATTGAAAAACTATTAAATTCCACCAAAAGTCAAATCATGCAGAGTTGCCCGTGGGCTCTTCTGATCCTCCGTGGGAATCATTTTTAAGCTTCCCCCTCGTTTTGCACCCCACAAAAGGACGAGAGCACATTAAATCCGTATTTTCCAAAGATTTTCCATTTTGAAATCCATTAAAAGTTTCTTTCTTCATTCTTCATTTCCCAACCAATTAATATTCAATCTTCCTCTTTTTCCCATCATTTTTATTATTCGATTTGACTTATTTCGTCGCTTCGCAACCAAGAAACGTGCAATTCTGTTTAGCTGCCCAAATGCAAATTCGTGTATTTCGATGATCGATGCCTTCGATCTCGTATCTTCTGCTGACTCTTATGCTCTTGCTTCTGAATGGAAGTTGGGCTCAAAACTCTGTTCTCGGACCTTTTCTGACAAGTGGTAATGAATATTTGGTATTTGAAAAAATGTAGTTACAAAATTATACTGTTCAATTTAACTTTAAAAATTGCTTCTTCATTGCTCAACTTTGACAAGTCATACCTTCTTGTTTGTCTCTGGTTTCATCAAAAATGGCAATTTGACAAGAAATATTTGTGTTTTTCTTAAATTATATGTATTATTTAATATTTTCTGGAACTAATAAATAGAGTTCAAGCTTTGCTAGTAAAGGAAGTACGACACCATATTGGACAGAAAATATAGTAGTGGCCTAGATAAAAATCAACAAAAGATCTTAAACTTTATGAACTTTGTTGGGGTCCTAAAAATAAAGCTAGGGTCTCGCAAAGAAAAGCAAAACGGGTGAGCTCAGTAATTTGGGCACAATTTCTACAGATTTTAACAACTATCCTAACTCATATTTTTTCAGACACTGCCCGATGCTATTCCTGTATGTCAAAACTGTACGAAGCTGTGTGGCCGTCTCTATCGCATATTTACAAAAGGCCTCGAAACTTCACAGGTTTGCAATTTTATTCACAAATATCATAAAACTTCAAAAATTAAGATGACTGTGACGATGAGCGAATTGCGGAGGGCCGAGTTCCCATTGTGCATTGCCCGACAATTTGTGTCTCACTTTTTGAGCAGCCGAATATTGCTGGTATTACAACTTGGAACGTAGTTTAAACATAAATTTGAAATTTCAGGAGTCAGGATCAAAGGATACATACGTGGTTGCATGAGTGATGTGCTGATAAGCGGTTTCAATCAGACAATTGTCACATGGTATAGATGGATGCATCGAGATTCTTGTAGACCTTATAGGTTAGTTTTTTTTCGGATTTTAATTGGATTTCCATCTAGTTTTTGGTGTTAGGGCTTTGTTTTTTTCCATTAGTATTTAGCTTTTGCTTGGAAAACTTCAAAACAAAAATTGACAACTGAAAAATTAGAACGCGAGGATAAATATGTGCAAATTCAAAAGCTACAATTTGAACCGAAAAATGGAAATTAAAAAAAATTAATTTGAAAGAATCTAGAATACAAGTTATATACTGTCATTTTCAAGATACCAAAAAATTCAATTTTCATTGAACGGCTACAGGTTTAGACTGTAATCAATCCGTTTTAATCTAAAATTGGTAAATACACAATTCATCCTCAGTTAATATTGTACTTCAATGCCCAATTGGGTTGCTCATACCTTGGCTGTTTTTAGATTTATCAAAAAGTTATCAACTGCAAAAAATGTATTATTACTTTTTCTATAACTTTGTAGTTGAAATTTTATTGAAATATTCCAATATATGAGCTCTCAAAGTACAGTTGGCGAATGATTTTTTTTTGTTTTTTGGTATTTTTCGCTGAAAAGTCCACAATTGATATTTACCAAAACTTTTGCTGAAAATTTAAATTTAAAAAAATCAAAAACTTTTGGAATGTTGATTTATGATATCCGGTCATTTTGAAAATGATTAAGTGTGTTTACAAAATATTATCATTGACGATAAGTCAGAAGAATTCTGATCAACTTTCAATAAATTCATCTTATTTCAGGAAAAAAGAGTTATTCAAATTGGGAGGCGAATCGGCTGATGATTCAACAATTGATGTTTGTACGTGTTATGCAGATCATTGTAATGGAAACTCGGCAGCATCGTCACTTTCCATAGTTTCAGCTCTTCTGGTGCTTATCGCTTATTTCTTGTGATTAGGTTGATCTTCCTTATAATTTGAATCTACTTTTTTGAAATTCCCGCTGCTCCTTCTCCCACTTCCTTCCCAATGCTCATTGTTCTTCAAATCCCTCCCATCTTCCCACTTCTTCTCCTGTTTCTACCGGTTTCTAGAGTTTTTCCCTTCTCTTTTTCAATTTTCAGTCATATTCGGGTCAAAATGGCTGATAACTACAACTCTTTCATCTAGTAAAATGCTTTGTCTTGACATGGTTTTTGCTCAATTGTTTTATTTCAAATTTCTATGGAATTTACTGGATGAAACGTTTCAACGCTTTATTGTAATGGTTTTTTGATTGAAAACTGAATATCAGATTCTTCTATACAAATTAATTGGGGTCGATTGCACCTTGAAAGCTTTTGAAGTGATAAAATAATAAGGAAACATGATAAAAAGACAAATTAATTGGGGAGAAAGAAGGAATGAACTTTTTATGAAAACTCAGATTATAAGCTCGTTGAAATCAGGTGTTAGAGTTAGTCTTGCGGTCAAATAGCTCTACTTTGTCGATATCTTGGATAGGTTTTTGATTAAAAACTGACATAGGGTAAACTTTTGCTGAAAAAATTAATCCAAAAATGAAACAGAAATGTTCAAAGCAAAGCTATGGGAATTCTAGACCAAATATAAAGGTTCCCAGAGCGCCCAGTTATCAACGAAATGTATAATATCACTAATTTATTAATTTCTCTAGATTAGTCTCGATAATATTGTGGTTGTCCTCCCTCATGCCCATTCTTTAACACTCCTCTTGGTGTTCCATCCGGGTTGAAACGAACACTGAAAAAAATATTTTTGTACAATGTTGATATGGAAAAAGGAAATATGAGTCATGGAATTGGAAATGAATAGGAAAATGATTCGGGAAATATTGACAAAAAATGTTTGTTGTCGTTTAAAATTGTTTTCCAAAAAAAAAACAATTGGGACATTTAGTGTGTTCTAGATTTGAAGACTATCTCTCTAAAAGAATTGCTAGACTTATTGAAAGTTGAGAACAACTTGGGTAATCAGTAAAACTGGTCAAAATTATAAAAAGTTTTAAGACGTTTTTCAAAAATAGCAATTTTCTCTTCATGCTCAGTTCTAATGAAGTAATCAGCGGACTTTCAAAGTGTTCAAATGAGAAAAATGCAAAATTTGTTCACAACTAATACTACGTTTACATATTTTGCTTTAAAAAACTGCTAATTTAAAAATGGAAAAAAAACTAACCGTTGCTTTGAACTTGGCAAACTTGACATTGATGAACCTCCATACATTTCACTTTCCTCTCTGTATTGTGGTGGATGAGTGGAGAAAACTACCGTTCCCATTGGAATTCCGAATCCGCCTGAAAATAGGCAAGAATTGATTATATGGCTCAATTTTACACACAGATTGGTAGGAAACCGGCAATCCAGTTTCAAACCCTGTTTAAAAATGTTTATATTAATTTGTCAATCAAACATTGTTAGTTACTCAGTTTCAGCTACCTATTAGGTTGGACCGGAAGTCTTTATAATTGGGTTTGTCTTCCCACCGTACGCCGCAGTAATAATAATAATAATAATAATATTAAAAACACGTGTAGAACTAACATGACCCTAAACGTCGGCGGCGGAGCCCGGCGGCTTGCGCCGCCGCTGGCTGATTTCGAGACCTAAAAGGGGAAATGAAAAGGGCGGTTTGGTCCCGCCCATAGAACTGTGCCTTGCAAATCAGCATTTTTCGCAACCACCGCACAATTAATTTTTTTTTTGCGAATTGTGAAAATAAACAGCGAGTTGCTGAAAATGTTTATTTGCAAGGAGCAATTCTGTGTGCGGTTCCCCATCTCCCTTTTCGCTCCCCCGTCTGAATGAATCCCCCCATTCGTCGGGGTCATTTTTTTCGAAGAAAACGATACTCCGATCCTCCGATGCTCCGATACAACGGCCGACACATCGCAGAACAAATGAAATCGTAGGCGGAGCTTAGTCACAGCGGAGTATCGTTACGTTGTTTATTTTCGTACGATCGTATTTTTTCGAAATAATATCTCATATGAAAACCATAGTAATTCTTTAATCGACTACTGTAGCGCTTGTGTCGATTTACGAGCTCGAATTTTGAAATAAATATCTACTTTGTAGTATTTTCTCATTTTATGCTTAAGTTTCATATCCTATCGATGAATCCATGATTTTAATTCATTTCAAAGATTGAGACCGTAAATCGACACAAGCGCTACAGTAGTCATTTAAAAAATTACTGTTTTGCTTGCGAGATATTCTGCGCGGTAAATATGTTGTGCATTACGCATTCTCAGAATTTTGTGAACCCGTAATACAATAAGAATGTCAAATTCAAAATGAAACATTGCATTGCTTACTTTAGTTAGTTTCAATTACCGTATTTCCTCTATTAGTAATGCATGCAATACTAATTTTCGAACACCTACTTAGACGAAAAACTATTAGAGGGTCAACAACTAATAGAGGCTACCAAACTA
The DNA here is from genome assembly GCF_000002985.6 of Caenorhabditis elegans. NCBI lineage: Eukaryota > Metazoa > Nematoda > Chromadorea > Rhabditida > Rhabditidae > Caenorhabditis > Caenorhabditis elegans. The sequence goes on from NC_003283.11 coordinate 14,631,591, forward strand.
ATTCTCGAACAAGTTTTTTCTCATGTTTTTCATTAAGTTATGTTACAATATCATCAATTTCAATGACGAAAATTGGGCCAAAAGGACGAATTTTACGACTGACACGGAAAAATTGTCCGAGTTGTATTCATATCTTACCAATTTTGACTTGTTATACAAAGTCTGTAAAAGTTTTCTTAATTTCTGAAACGATTTCATAATGTCAATTTCGGAACTTCAATTATAGAGCGAAAATGGAGGGGTGCAAAACTATTAGAGGCCCCTTAGTAATAGAAGAAATACCGACTATTCTTTTCAGAAATGAATAAGCTTGAAGCCAAGTTGCGCAAATTACAAGGAAGCCTACGTGGATGCGCAAAAATGATTGCGATGAACACGGGAAGAAAAAGGAAACTAACTGAAGATCTTCCGGACACTCCTGATGACAACCAAGTAAGTGTTGAATGCATAAGAATTATCAGTTTTGAAAAAAATAGTTTTCATTCTTGAGGTGAAATATCATAAATGAGGGATTGCCTACACGAGTGAGCAAATGAAAAAAAAAATTAATCAAAGTTGTAACTTGCTAAAATCTGTCTGCACGGCCCGCTATCAGTGCAACTATACTCTATCAAATATATCATATCCCGAATTGTGCGCATATTAAGAGAAAAATTTTAAAAAAAAGTAGTTTCTTTCAAGACAACCAGCACCAACATGAGCCCACGCCGCAGTGTACGCATTCGACGGATGCCTGTTCGGTATGGTTCAACTATGCAGCCCCCAGCAACATCCAATGGGCAAAGGAACACGCGAGGACAGGGCCCTAAACCAAAAGGTCGAGCCGCCACTCGCAACAAAAGTCCAGACAACTCGCCACGGATGTACAGTTCTGGTCAAGTGGATCGAGCATCAGGATCAGTGCTTCCGGTCGCTCATGATAATCGAGTAAGTGTTAAATGCAGAAGAATTATTAGTTTTGAAATAAATAGTTTGCATAAAGCCCACACGAGTGAGCAAATTAAATCTTTGTAATTTGCAAAAACCTGTCTGCACGGCCCGCTATCAGTGCAAATGTACTCTACCAAACATACCGTATAACTTCTATTAGTACGGCCTCCCTATTAGACTTGCACTCCATATTAGTATTGCTCCTTGGAGACCTTCCGAAAATTAGTCTTGCGTGATAGATTCTGATTGGAGAGCACTATTTATAATTTCAGACTTTGGATCGGGATTCGGCCCAAAATCAAATTGATGCTCCTCAAGTCATGACTGCCCCAGTTGCGCCAACTGCAAACAAGATTGTCGTTTTTGGCACCACGCCTAATGGAAAGACAATGGTAGATTCGGGATACTTTGAAAATTCGGTTTTCTCCAATAACCTCTTCATTTCCAGATCCAAATGACAATCGACATGAAGGTCGTGGTTGGTCAGTTGCTCAAAGGTTCGGATCAACCGGTGGAATTGGTTCCCAAGAAGATTGTGGTTGCCGGACAGGAATGTACAGTTGACTCCAAGTCGAAGAACGACTAAAGGTCCCTCTGAATGTGTGTTAAATAAACTTATTGAATTTCGATTTCTATCCCTTTTCCAGTACAGAATCAGTTTTATAAAGGGCTGCAAAAGGTCTTGACTAAATAATAGACCAAAACTGTTTCCAACCCGTTACTTCATTTTTTATTATGAGTGAAAGCAATTTAATTACCTTTTAAAAATTCCCGATTTAACAACTCATGTCCCCAAATATTATATTTTCTAAAACGGTGATCTTTTGAAATTGATACAAACAGATTATATACTGCTTGTCCTTCTAATTATTTTCTGCAATATTCTCCTATCTTCTACTCATTTTTTCTGTCTCTAAATGACCATCACATGTGTCTGATGCGGAAACCATCAAAAACAAGTCTCGAGATGGACAACGCCCAAAAACTTTCAATTTCATTTTGGCGGTGATTAGTCAACTGTTCTCTTTTTCTTTTTTCTTACATTCGTTCTTCCAATACAACCGCTCTCTGCCAAACACCATCTCCCCAAAGCTTAGCGACAACTCGGTGGGAGTAAAGGGGGCAAAATAGAACAAACAGTCAAAAAGAAAACTCACTTGAAAATGAGATATCTACAGTTGGCTTGAGAAACGCAGACTTATAGAGATTGTGTGCCAAAGTACTACTAGTAGAATGGAAAAGCCAGAAAAGAAAAAAGTAAAATGAAGAAGAACTCACAACAAATGGGGTACCATCCATTATCATTGTGCACACTCTCGTACTGTTGTGGATTACGACGACGATGAAGCCAACATCCATTACAGAGAAGGCAGCAGAAGAAGGAAAGAAGAACTGAGAGAACGATAGAGACAAGCAATCCAATGATAAGCATTGTGTAATCAACTCTGAAATAATTTCATAAAGATTTATTAATTGAGAATCGTTGCTATTTCAAAATTTTCATTCTGTCAATTAAATAGCATAAAAAGCGTAGATTTTTTTTCAGGCCATTTCCAAATTTTTTGACATAAAAAATTTAAGAAAATTAACATCAATACCTCTAATACTTCTTCGATATATTTTTTATTCGAAGGCTTATTTGACATTTTTGTATTGAAATTTAGATAAATTAGAAGTTGGCATATTGTCATAAATATGGGTGTTCCCATGGTAGAAAGGTCAACCTTCAGGTAAGCGACCGTGCCTACCTCATACCTACTTTCCTTCTTCTAGTTTTTTTGCGTGGTATAGTGTAGATTTAGCTATTTTAATTTCAATTCATTTGTAGAATTTTTGATTAAAAAATTAGCAAAATAAAATTATTTTTCCGTTTATTTTGACGGTAGGCAGAACTGTAGGCTAGGCTTGCCTACCTGCAATTTTTCCCATTTTCACTATTACCTCTGAAACGTGATAGGTAATGTTCAAAAAATGGTTTTCTACCAAATACTCGCTTCATTATAAAAGTACTATGTAATTGATAAAACTTATATATGATATTCCTATAAGACAATTGTCTAAATTATTTCATGATTCATTTCAAGATGTCGAAAATCAAAATTTTTGTGTTTTTTCTAGAACAAACTATTCTCAAATGAGCAATTTTGAAATTGGTTAAATAGACTATGTTTGCCAATATGGAATAGAAAAGTATTTTAGAAAGTTGATGCTAGAGGAGTCAAATATTCAAATTTTTGCTCAATGCATTTTTAATGATTTATTCCTAAAAGAAAACACTCACTGGAAAGTATTCCCATATGCCAAAAATCTATCAGCCCTTGGAGCTCCTTCTACATTGTGATGCCCTCTTTCGAGAAGTTGTTTCTCTTCAAGTCCACAGCAATAGTATCCCTGATCCCGTCCTTCAAATGAAGTGCAACATTCGAATGCACATTCAAGTTCAACTCCAAATGTGCTTTTTGGACATTTTACCTGGAGGTTCGAAGTTGGGTTTATACATAGTTTTTTTTCATAAAAATATTTTTTATAAACTCACTGTGGATTCGACAATTCCGAATGCTCCAATTAGGAGAAAAGGTATCAAAAGATATTTCATAACTGATAGAAACAACTAAATCAATACGGTTTGTAAGAATTGGAAAAAACGAGGAAGGAATAATAGAAAGCAAGGAGAGGGTGATGGGGGTGGGGTGCGCACTCGGGAGCGACGAACACGCCCACAGGAAAAAATCGTCTCTGTACAGGAGGAATAGAAATAGTATGGAAGGAGAAGATACGCAGATGGAGAGAAGGATGAAATGTCAAATTAACCTGCAGCCCATCATCATGGGCTTTTAGTGTCTGATGCCTACAAGAAGGTAGACGAAGAAGGCGAGAACCTGAGAAATAGAAAATGGAAGGAAAAAAGTTTATATGGAGATGTTAAACATTCCCATGAGTAGGGTAAATGGGGAGCCGATGAAGAGAGACTCCCGTATATTTTTAGTGTCACAATGAACATTAATTCAAGAAAATAAAATTATTTATTATTTAAAAATAAGTTATATTTCGTGATCATAATTTAATCATCACAATGTACTATAAAAGGTACTTTTCCATTTAAATTTTCCCATTGCAGCTGGAGACATTTGATTGAAGAATCTATTAGTTTTTTATCTTTTTGGGGCAAATCTTCGAGCCAGTGTGAAGTTTTCGAAGCGTGTGAGAGAGTGAGCTGGCATCTGAAAAATGTTACTTTCAATAAAAATAAGCAGGACGAATGTCTACAAAGAATGGGCAAGTCAAGGACTTATAAATATGAAAGTTTTGTAATTGAAGAAACTAGGTGAAACCTGAAATTGTAATTTAGCAACCGACACTATATCAATTTACTAATTAGACACCCTCCGACACCTGACGGGATCCAGAAGCGCTGTTAGTGGCGGGACCCTTCAGATGTCCGGACAACTAAACGAAAAGAAAACTTACTCTTTTAGCTCCCCATCCTCCTTAGCAATCTCCTCTCTCATCCATTTGGCAGCTTTCTCCGACGAAGTATTCCCATTGATGCTGTTGTAATGGGCTCTCACGCGGCTTCTGAAAAAAACTTCTTGAAACTGAGTCAGGAGGAGCAGTGAAACTCACAGTTTGTAGCTCATAACTTCAGTGATCAGCTTTCTCACTTGAAGTTTTCTGTCTTTTGAGTGCTCCTGACCAAATCCAGCGATTAGACAGTCTAAAATAATTTTTTTAGAAGATAGATTACTGTGCCAAGAAATTAATGAGTGCACAAAGGTAACTGAGTTGAAATCTTACCGCTAATTCCATTGAAGAAATCCTTGTCAATTGGGATGTACGTGGATGCATTTTTGGATGTCGTGTAGCACATCATGTGAGGATCCGAGTCATCAATCTAACATTTAAAAATTGAAATATTTGTTCAATTTAAGTGAGTCAGTCTTACTTTATCAAATACCCTTCTCGCCCAATGCTTCATATCAGAGTCCAAGGAGTCGGACGACGAACTCGGCCACTCTTCATGGGTCACCATCTCCAAAATCCAACACCACTTCTCTGTCCCATGGCCCTGCGGATTCGATCAAAAATGTGACATCATTCGAGCCCGTGGGTTTCCGATCGTCAGTTTTCTCACCAACTTGCTTGTGCAGCTTGTTTGACTGAAACATACTAGAATTTTCAAGAAGAAAGAAGAAAGTGGCTCACCATAGCTGAAGTAAAAGCCATTCCGAATGCCATTTTCTCCATCAAGTGCTGATTTTCGGTTCGGCACTGTTGGGCGAGATTGAGCCATTCGTGATAGTCAACTTCGCGGTCGTATTTGACGAGCTTTTCCAGATTTTTCTGAAAATATGAATCATTGGACAGTGTATCTATTTTCCGAGTTTTATTAATTGGGAAGTTGACCCCTGGCTGGGCGTGCACACTGCCGTTCATGCAGAAGTCGGCGCCTACCTTTTTGACTCAAGACCGTGCAATGCCGACTGATATAAATGGCCCAATGCAATTACACATGGTTTTCTGGTCAAACCGCATTTTTAAACATGTCATATAGCCCCACAAAACCAACCTCGCAAGTCTTTTTGTCCAACGGAGTCCCTTTCTCGAAGTTGTACATCTCAGAAGCGGCGAACCCGATTGGCATCCACATTCCATGATTTGTGGTATGTAGGAACGAAGTCGAAGATGTCGGTGATTTGGAGTCCTTTTCAGTTATGCTGTATTCGATGAAGATGGTTTTGCGACGGACCATTCGGTCTCCTCCCAAGAATTCACGGCGGAACTCTTTGTCGGCTAATCCTGGCGAATTGGCCCATTCGACGATCGTTCATTCTATCGACTTTTTTGAATTCAAAAAAAAAGCATGAAACACTAAGAATGATACTCTCATTTGGATCAAGTACTCTACAATTTGGAGTGCACATCTTATCAGCTCGTTTTCTCGTATTGATTGCAAATGAAACTCGACGATCCGACGTGTTTTTGATTTCAATTAGAGAAACTTGAGTTTTGTTGAATGGTGCATTGAAGACAACAGTCCTTGGATCAAACTATATGTCTCCAGGTGGAATTGTTGGAGCCGTGGAGATTTCGAGGCATTCGTTCGAGACATCTTGAGATACGGGATCCTCTTTGTCCAAAGCATCAGCCAGGTCGGAACTTCTTTGGCGTGGAAGTTTATATGGCGTTGGTCTTGACACTCGTTGTTCACGTTTTGAAGATTCCCGCGGCATCTGAAATTGTACTGTTTTTCTGGATTTCTTGAATAAAATTCGAAGATTTATAAAGCAAAGAAAAATGATTAATTTTTGTATTTATCAACTTGAAACGTTATCCTACACAAAAATCTTATGGGCAAAAACTTCACTTAAAATCAATACAAAATTATATACTGAAGATATATAATTTTTTGAAGAAAAAATCAACAAAAATCATTGAAAACTCTTCAGGAACTCTGTATCAGTTTACAGATATTGAAAACAGACTGTTCTGTACTTTGTTTGTCATCATTTTAACAGTTTTTGTGTAAAATTCGCTTAGATCACGCGTAGATCACAAATAATTTGTGGGAAAGCAATAGAAATACAAAATAATAGATAAATATATTGTGATCTACGCGTGATCTATGCGAATTTTACACAGAAACTGTTAAATTCTTTAAAACTGTAGACGTGGAAAAAATGGATTTCATATTATCAAAAAAAAACGATCACGAAATTTTTGAAAAATTTATTTTTGATCTACCATGTTGACTAGACTTAGAGAGCCACTGCAAAAATAAAAACGACGGCAAGAATAGGGGCGGGGTCCAGTTCGAAAGGTAGATCAAAAAATTAAATATGAGAAAAAATTCAAGACAATTCACAGATTTTTTAAATGTTTTAAGGATTTAAAGATATGTTTCAAATAAGAACTAAAATTTCAAAAACATTATATTCATTAATTAATTGTAAGTCAGTGATAGAAAATTGATCTCAGAAATTGGTGAAATGATTAATTCTCAAACTGTTCGACTGCAAAGAGTACTTCTGCCAAGAGACATAGCCGCAGCAGAAGCCAGAAGTAGGTGAAACGCTTGGTGAGCTGCAAAGGCTGTAAAGGATTGAGATGGATATAAATTTTATTGTGTGATTTTTATTTTGTTCATTTATTTATTTCTTCTCAATTATTAAAAATTTCAGAAAACAATCAATTACAAACAAAAATCTATATATCAAACAAACGATTGAATATGTAGTGGGGAGGAATAAACTAATTATTGACCGATTGGAACAAGTCCGTGGTCAAATGTGGGTGGGGGTGGGTGATTTTAAAGTGTGTGTGGGATTGTTTGTTGTTTTATCTTTCACAACCTACACAGCAAGAGACATGATTGGAATTAAAAGTGTGTTTGAAAAGTGTGTATCATTTTCAAGAAATCTTAGCACTTCTTAACTGTTGACATGTTGTTGGTATCTGTACTGCACACTGTCATAACGTTGCGGAATACAACAGCGATAAAGCCAGCAGAAGAAGGAAAAAAGAATTGAGATTACAATAAAAGATATCAATCCGATAGCAATGAAATTAAATCTGAAAATATATTTGTTTGGTTGTTTTGGTTATTTTAGAAATTTTCAAAGTTGTAGGTTTTCTTGACTGTTTAAAAGAAGAGTGCAAATGACGATTAGTTGTTTAAGTGGCTGGCGAAATAAATTATTTTAAATTCGATACGTAGTTTAGTGATATTTCAATCTCATTTCAGAAAACGTACGGGCAACCGTTTTTATTCGGCCTATATCTGTCAGCTTTTGGCATTCCCTGCGTTTTAAAATCAACATAGCGATCGTTTTTTTGAGGATGTTCATTTTCTTCAATGCCACAACAATAATACCTCACGAATGAAGAGCAACATTTGATGGCACATTCAAGTTCTTTTTCAATTGAATTTTTTGGACATTTGACCTGAATTAACTATCATTCAATACATATGTTAATATTAAACAAAACTTACATTTGAATTGGCGAAAATGAATTTTCCAATAAAATATAAAATTATAACCCAGTATTTCATGATCTATGATGAAAAAATATATATAAACCAATAGATCGTAAAACTGCCAAGAGATTGATCAATTTCTTTTTAAACATTGAGAGAAACGTACAGTTTCTCGAACATACGTAGTTTGTAGCGTTTTTCAAACAAAAAAAAAGACGAATAGGACGGTCTTTAGAAAATTGGATTTTCCGATAATTATCAATCTACAGTGATACCAAGAATAAATAGACGCTATAAATACAATTTCAACCATGGCAACATTTTCATGTGCATTTAAAGTTAAACTGACCAGTAAAGCTTCAAAAAAGAAGGGCATTAGTGGTCAGTTTGAAACTGTGTGTAGCCTCATCAAAATGGCAACTATTTTCAACTGAAATCAGTACTTTTCAATTGCATCCTACGTCTTCCTGTGAAGCTATTAAATATTAAACAACAAACAAAACCCATCACATAATTTATCTTAGGCTTGCCTAAGCTTTCATAGCGAAAGCTTCAACTGCTAAGAAGACTCTTGCCAAAAGACATGGCGGCAGCAGAAGCCAAAAGATCACTATTTTAAAAGACTCTGAAACATTCAATGAGCCATAAAGGCTGAAAGGATTGATATGGAATTCATTGACCATTGAAATACAATTGTATTGCGTTATGTTATGCTTGTTGTTTGATCATTCATAACTTACACAGGAAGAGTCAGTATAATAATAATAATAATTTATTACGTTCTTGAAGAAGCGTGGAAAGAAAAGAAAGATGATACATACAAGGTTCATGTCGGAGGGTGGACTGGGAGATTATGAGCATAGTGAAAGAACATAAGGCGTAGAAAAAGAGCATGAGAAGAAGCAGGATAAAAAACAGGAGAAATCATAGGAAAGTGAAGAATGACTTGTGTCTAAAAATCTAGTACGGTTTTAGTTGAAAATATTTCAGTTGTGTTGATAAGGCTACATCCGATTCTTGGTACATAAAAATGAGGGTTTCAACTGGAACTAGTTTCTGTCAGAATTTATCAACCTTTTGAATCATCCTAGCCCTTTAATCTGATTCTAAAACATTCATTTTAAGATGTTGCATGTTTATCGTGTATCGCTTGCAAGTTGGAAAATAATAATTTGATCATTGTACCAAATTGGTGAATTTTCAATTTTGTGAAATTTTGAAAAAGGTCCGATTTGTCGAAGTTTTTCATTTTTTTTCCGGGAACCTGCCGTTTTCCAAAAAAAAAAGTTAGCACCCATCCCTGACTCACTCATTTACTAGTTTTCATGAAATTCCAAATTATTGAACTCACATCTTAAAAACTGACGAGAGACGGGAGAAGCAGACATATATAGAAATGAATGCATATGTTTGTTGCAAACCTTTGCGGTATCACAGTCTTGAATCACTCTGATCAACTGCTCACTCGCTATTTCTTATCAGTATTTTGTTCTTGCTTCTCGTTTCACATGTGTAACTCTCACCTATTTGGTCATTCAACGCTTCACGCCCACTTACGTGGTAGACTGTTTACCATTTCGTCAGTTTCTATCTTATTTTTGGCAATGCCAGACATTTCCATTATCCTACTAGGCAACTATGCTCCTGATCAAGTTATTCACGCCCGCCTTCTCTTCATGAGAATGGAACAAGTTCCTGGAGGACATCACCTCCAGATTTTGCAGTTCCGATTCACTATTCCTTTCCGCCAAGCCGACTTCTGCTCGCTGGACCAGAGTGATGTAATGTGCTCCGAGACACACTGCTACTACCTTATGAACTTGAAAGTGGGAGCATTCTTTGAGACCGCTCAAAATATTCTAATGATAAGATGGCTATTTTCATGAAGATTTCCATTTGAATCAACTGGAAGGTGAGAATTTGAAAAATTATATTGAAAACTAAAACGAATATTACCCAGAAGAGATAGCAGTTTTTGCACCAGAAATACGGTACCCGGTCTCGACACGACAAATTTTTGTTAAATTTCAAAAGGTGTGCGCCTTTAAAGAGTACTGTAATTTCAAACTCTTGTTTCTATAGAACATTCATCGACTATTCATAGAGTTTCTCATGGGTTTAAATTTTCAATAAATGCATAGTTTATCGTAAAACTTTGAAAAATCGCTGAAAATTCCGCAACAACAAAAGTTTGAAATTACAGTACTCTGAATTTAACAAAAAATTGGGGTGCCGAGACCGATTGGCGCAAAGGCGCACCGTTTTAGCTGGATCTGTCTTCATAGCTAGACACACAATTTGTTTTTTATTGAAATCTTCTAGAGCTTTCAGTAATTGTTGAAAATATGTGCCCAGAGATGACGGTAAAATCAGAAAGTTTTGTCAAGGAGAATTTTTTCGCTGCGATACCCATGGGTGCATTTAATTTTGTGTTTCAGATAATTGCGAAATTACGATAATTCCTTTACATTTGTTTCCAATTGAAACTTCCACAAAACAAGGATTTCATAATTCTAACTTTTCAGGCCACAAAATCGCAGTGCAACATCTTTCCTGCTCAAAATAGTTCCTGCTTCCTCCTCCAGTTCTATTCTTCTTTTCTCCATTTATCCATATTTCTTGCTTAGTTTTTCTAGTCCACTCCCACGTGGTATCAGGTTGTCACATCACGGTTTGATCTACAAAAAAATGCGGGAATCTTTTGCCCAAAAAATGTGACGTCGGCACGTTTTTAACCATGCAAAATTAGTTGAGAACTCTGCGTCTCTTCTCCCGCATTTATGTAGATCTACGACGTTTTCTACGTAGATCAAACCAATATGGGACACTTTGACACCACGTGCACTCCATTACCACATTTTCTATGTTACAATCCCTCCCGATGCTTTCACAATTGCTGGTCCAATTCCCTACGATTTCATTCCTTTTTATGAAAGACCACTATATCGCGAAATTTCGTGGTTCATCCAGTTTTCACAACGATTCTATTGTCTTCAATTTAGTCAGAGTTGATTTCTCTTTCAATGCGAACTAACTTGACAAATATAGAAAACAGTTGTGAATATCTCAATGATCTTGAACGAAATTTTCAACATTTTTGGCAAAACCATAATACGTTGTCCTCCTGGTGCAAAATGACTAAAATTAAATTGTTTCATCGTGCTCAAATAAATCGTTGTAACATGATTTTTTATCCAGTTTTTAATAGTTTTCCTGCAAGAATATCTGCTTTGTCGAAATAGTGATCATTCAAGAGGGTTTATTGCAAGTTTACGGTAATAGTTAGAATAATACTGGACATCTATAATCATTTCTTGCTTCCTCTTCCTCCACGAGCCCGACCACCACCACGTCCACCTCGAGCAGATTTTGAAGCTCCGGCACCTCCACCAGTCCTAACTTTAATAACAACATCAGTAGTTTTCTCCTCGTTATCCTCATTATCGGATTCTCCATCTTCATCTTCAAATTTCTCCACTAGATTTCCTTCTTCGTCCATTTCAATTCCAATTGAATTCACACCTCGTTTCTTTCCTTTTGACACAGAATCCATCGAGTATGGAAGCATTCGACCAGTCTTGTTTAGAGTTCTAGTCAATGATGCTTTCACCTTACTCAAAATTTTACTAGCCGGATCAATTTTTCCAGGCCAAGCAACAATTTCTGTGAGTGCTTCAGTGTCGTCTTTGATGAGATCGTATTCTGTCATTGTGCTGATCACATCTGGAATTCCATCAGCTTCATGTTCAAGAAGTGGTTTCGTTATTTTCTGACGGAGCATTGGAGCATAATCAGTGGCAAATGAGTGAGTACCAGCAGAAACTCTGAAAGTAATAAATAAATTCCTAATTCCCATAATGAATTTAGCGTAACTTACTTGAGATGTGTGTGTTGAACCAGTTGCTGAAGCAATCTCTTCCGTTTTCCAGCTGTCGAGTTTTTTCCCAACCACGATGGGAACTGAATCATTGCCTTCAAATGTCCACCAGTGGCAATCGCTGGAAGTGCAGCAGAAATCATGCTCTGCTCATTGAGCAACTTCCAGGATCCTCCACCACGAATTTGCCGATCAATAAGGTCTCCAAGGGAAATGAAGTCTGCAGCTTTTCGTATTCCACGGATCGCTTGGATTGGACTATGCTTTTCATTTTTCATATTGAGATAATTATCCTGGACGAAAAGTGGCATGATTCCATAGTCAGTGAAGAACATTTCCTGCTTTTCCATTAATGTCGTACGAGAATCCAGGAGACGACGAGCCGCCGAGAATGCATCCTGAAAATGTTGTTAAGATTTCAGAATTTGTATAACCAGGCGCAAGTTTCGTATCGAGACCAAGTACCCCATTTTTGGCGCGAAAATCGCAAAATTTCACGGCTAGGAGACCTACCACAGCCATATCCTTCTGGTTGATCTTTGCTCCAACTCCCTTTGACCTCATTTGCAGGTTGTAAATTGTTTGCCGGACGTCATGACCGGATAACTCGATAATTTCGTCCAATTCTTCTTTGCCAATTTTCATTTTTTCCTGAGAACAGATGGTCATCATCCGAGAACGAATAGTCTCGACACGTGGCTTTGGAAAACGAAGATCATAGCAATAGTTGGCCAGTGTACGAATTTTCGGATGCTGCCGGTCATTACAAATGCAAATAATTGGAATTTTAGACTCCTTGATAATTTGGATGAGCTCAGAGATCTGTAAAAATAAACATTTGAATATTAATATATTAGTTCTTCATTTAAACTCACACCAGCTCGATCCTCATTTCCAGACATTCCGTCGACTTCATCCATAATCAGGATATGATGAACCTTTTGATTATCTTGTGGAGCACACTTTTTCGCTCCGAAAAACTGCTCAATTTGATGAGAACCAGAGAGTTCGCCAATTTTCGCTTCGAGATGTTTCTTACTACGCACATCTGATGCATTCATTTCGACAAGTTGAAGGCCCAGTTGTTGACAAGCCATATAGGCGCATGTAGTCTTTCCAACTCCAGGAGAACCCGATAAAAGAGCTGCTTTGAATGATGTACCATCTTGAGATGACATCCATGGAGCTGGTTTTGCTGAAAATTGCCGATAATATTATAATAAAATAGAAATAAAATTACTTACGCTTCTTAATTTTTGCCCCTTCGCCAAGATTGTGTTTTGCCCAGTCTTTAATCCATTCCAAAAGCTTATTAATTGGGCTTTTGTCTCCATTCTGGCCAACAAGTTCTCCCATCCTTTTCGGCTTATACTTATCAACCCATGAAAGTGCTGGGGGTGGCCCACTTGGTTTCGGTTGAAAAACGACTGATGACGTGGAAACTTGACTCGACGAAGATGACTCGGAGGTTACTTTCGGTGGATCTTTTTTCACTGATAACGCCTTTTTCTGTGGAGTTTCTTTTTCTTTTTTGACAGGAATTGATTGCTTCTTTGGGAATTCTTTTTTGACAGAAGGAAGCTCTTTCTTTTTCGGGGTCTCCTTTCTCTTTTCAGGTGTCTTCTTTTTCACAGTAATAGGAGTGAACGTGTCAAAACTATCATCAGAATCTACGAACTCATCGTCCGACACTTTCTTTGTTTTAGTGTTTTCTTTGGTCGACGGGCTGATCTCCACTGGCTTCTTAGCTGGCGTTTTTGGTTTTTCAACAGTTTTCGGAGCAACTTTTGGAAGTTTTGATGCAGATGGCGCTGGTGAGTTTTTGAAGAAGTCTGCGGGATTCACTAATGTTTTTTCGACTTTTTTCTTAGGATCATCACGTTTCGAAGATGACGAAGAAGGTTTGAACATATAATCCAGCGTTTTTTGACCAACTGGTAACTCCTTTTTTCCACCCTTTCTTTTCTTTTTTTCATCAGTTCCGCGCACGAGCTCGTCTTCGTCAGAGGTTATCTAAAAGCTAATTATTGCGATATTTCATGGATATTAGAGTGCTTTCTCACATCGCTCTCTTCTTTTTCTTGCTTTCTCGATCTTTTTGGTGCAGTCTTTTTTTGAGGTGCATTTTCTTCTTCTTCGTCGTCATCGGTTAGTACTACTGGCTTTGTCTGAAACATTTCTCAATGAGGGTTCAGTTCACATGAATTTCCGAACCCTTTTTTTCGCCGGTGTCGCTGCCTTCTTTTGCTTTTCCTGGGTGAATGGCATATCATCATCGGAATCTTAAAAAAAGAAATTTCGTAATACACATTTGCACAGAATGCAATTTGTTTTTTACCCGAAGAAACCACAATCTTTCTTTTTGTACTCATTTCCTTTTTTGAGGCGATCTTCCGTAAATGTCGAGGGATTGGATTCTCTCCGTCGGCTTAAAAAATATAATTTTTGTTGGGGATTAAAAACTATAGAAAGGCTTACAAAAATCGCCAAAATCTGGGTGTATTTTCGTAATTTTCGGTTTCGAAAAAACGATCGAAAAGCAGGAACAATCTTGAGGAGCCAAAATGAAAAAGAATGAAAAAAAAAGTTTTAAAATTTAAAAAACTGAGCGGGAAAAGCAAATTCCAACAGAGCGTATTTGCATTTTTGAAATCGTGCCGAGGCCTTATTCGGCTTATTCGTAATGTCCCTTTAATTTCTACAGTATGAAAATTGCAATTTATTTTTCATAAATTTTTAAGATTCCTTGCTATTTTCCGTTCAAGAAATTCGTTACATATCTTCCCGATTTTTTGTTGATAAAAAATTAAATTCTCGTCTTATTTCAACTCAAAGATCCTATATAAAACTGATAATTCTCCTCGCACGAATCACGTTATAAATCTGAATATAAAATTCTGAATATCAAAGGGTCCTCATCTTTCCCCCAAAAAGTGCCCAATGCTTCCCCGCCCATCATTTTTTTCTTCATCGTCTGCGTTTGCAATCTCTCTTTCCGCTTGCCTCACTTTCTCCTGTCCCCCACTCTCCTCGTTACACTGTGTGCGGACGCAAATGTATTTGCGTGTACAGCTGACCGAACTTATTCCTGCAAAACCGTCGAAAACTGAAGCTTTTTCTCAAAATATTCGAATCATTATAGTCTGTTTATTTATGTTTGGAACATAAAATTGTAATAATTTATGCCGAAAGCTTCATTTTCTGTTTTTTTTTCTGTAAAACTGAATTGTTATCAATGCACAAAAACTCAGCAGCACCTTGAATAGCTTTTGTTTTTTAGTTTTGTTTTGATCGTCGTTATCTCTATTGTTATTGTAAATATAAATTATGTTTTTGCATGTTCACTCACAGCCAGCTCTTTCCAGATTGCACATCCCGCATGGAGTCGGATCAAGAAATTCAACTGGAAGAAGTACGAACAGAAAAAGGTGATAATCATTATCCATTTCTGTTCTTCATTGTCCACGTCTCTGTGCTCATTTCTTTGTGCTCTTTTCAACGCCTTTATCGACCTCATTTGGTTTGAATGGGATGGTATGGCCGGCCTACGTTTCTTTTCTTTTTTGTTTCGGATTTGAATGGTGTTTGGTTGTCTTAAATATTCTCCTTGAAACATTTTAAATTCCAGAAAAATGCTTTGTTTTTTGCTCCGGTTGATCTCAGTAGAATTGTCCAGTCATAAAAAAAGCTTCAAGTTTGTCTAAAATCTCCACTGAAATTCACTATTTTTCTTGAATTCAACTCCACTCCTCCTCTTCTTAATGTCTATTTCTGGGGCATCTTCTGAAAAAAGCCTTCCTAATCACAAAATTTCAGGTCGCAAAAACGCCTCGGCCCAAAATCCGGTCAAAATGGCCAGATTGGCCCTCGACTTCCTCTTCTTTCGGAGGTTCTGGCGTCTTCTTAAAATCCTGTTTCCATGTCATCGTCGATCGATAACCGCGTGGCTCGCCGGAGCACTGCTCATCGCAACTGCTCTCGATCAAGTAATGACGTATTTAGTTGGAATCCAGCCAAGTCTGTTCTACGTGGCACTGGGAAACAAGGATGCTGACACGTTTAAAATTCTGTGTGCACGGGGAGCCGCGATTATTCTTGGAAAAGCTTTTGTAAGATCGAAATTCGATATTTTCTCATCCTAATTAGCGTTTAATTTCAGACATTAGCAGTATTCAAATATCTTACAAATATGTTAGCGATCAAAAGTCGTCAAGTATGTAATCTCACGATGCATAGGTTATATTTCAAGAGACAAGCTTTCTTCAAGCTATCTTCTTCTGGGGATATGCTTGATAATCCGTAAGTTTTTTATATAAATTAATTTTATAAAATCAAATAATATTTTACAATTTTTCTTTTAATTGAAAAGCTGACTATGAGTTTTTAGATTTTTCGCTTAATTTGGAAAAAACCAAGTTAAGCTAGAATTTGAAATTTGTTCAACTTGTCATTGTCGCAACAGCTAAAATACAGCTTAGAATAAAAATATCATATTTTATTGCTGTTTATTTCGCGTTAATTTGTTGATATAGGCACATTATAACAATTAATAAAATTTGATGCCTTAAAATGCGCGTACCAACATGTCAACACAAGATTTAACGATCAAAAATTTATCGTGATAATTTAATTTTGAAAGGAAAAACTTTTCTCTCAATTTAAATTATTTAAATTCGATATTTTTCCAGAGATCAACGTCTAACCCAAGATATTGAAAAAGCCACTCGAATCCTTTCCAATGATCTTCTAGCTCCAATTGCTACAGCTCCATTCATAATTGGATATTACACATGGCTAACTTATGAAAGTTCCGGTTGGATTGGTCCCGCAGCGATCTACACCTATTTCTGTATCCAAACAATTATCAACAAGATGATTTTGTCTCCGATTGTTCAAAAAGTATCAGAACAGGAGAAAATGGAAGGAGATTTCCGACAAAGACATATGGAAGTTCGTTCGAATGTCGAAGCAATCGCCTTCTATCGTGCTGGTGTTCTGGAGAATATTATGACGAATCAAAAATTAAAAAATTTAATTGAAACTCAAAAATCGCTAACTGAATGGAGAATGGTTCTAAACAGTATCACGAATGTTTTCGATTATTTCGGTGGAATTCTTTCGTATCTTATCATTGGTGTTCCCGTGTTCATCACTCATCTCTATGACGACGTTTCACCTGCAGAATTGAATGGAATTGTTTCACGGGTAAGTTGTTTCTTTTCAAAAAGATATCTGAAAAAAAAGATGCAAAGCTCAAAATTTGATCATCGATGTTTCGATGCAATTCGATACTGATAAGAAGACAAAAAGCAAAAAGTATGCAGAAAAAAATGTAATAAATTCTCGTCTAAATCTGTCTAAAATTAAAAACAAAATGTTCAAAATCGAGCTAAATTTTAAAAAAATGTTTTAAAAAAATTCTATTAATTAAAAATCTTTAAAATCTCTGAAATATTCATTCAAAGGATTTAAATTTTAATTTTAATAGTTTAATTTTAAATTTCTAAAATCATGTAAAAAATGTTTTAGAAATCTAATTTTTCATCGAAAGACTTTTTTATGCCCACTTTTGAAACTTTCATCTTCCTGTCACTTTCCAAAGTTTCGATAGAATTTCCTGATTCGTCTCCTGACGCGGCGGCGAGCGAGTATTTTCTTTTCATTCTGACTCTCGAAATCTCGACACTGATTGAGTCAATTTCGCATGCTCTAGTGCATTAATAATGGATGCTAGTTATCCGTTTCACATTTCAATTCGTATCGTCTCTCTCTCCCTTTCGTCAGACTGAGATTTCTGGTTGTTCCGGATGAGGGAACGATGCCAAATGAAACCAAAGTACCTGGTCGTTGAAGTGGCCATCATTATACTCTTAAAAACAAGCTGTTGTTGCCGCCTTAGTTCAGAACGACATCTGGTCGTAGTAACTAGTGAATGAATATCGAAGAAAAAAGCATTTTGTAATGGGAAGAAGAAAATGGAAAACAGAAGAATACAATGAGTTGGCTGTTTCCGGTGTCGCTGAGTCCGAAAATACTACTTTCGACTTTTTTTGAATATTCAGTAAATCGAGGACTATAATCATAAAAAATTAGAATCTATCAGGTCACACTGGCATTTTGGTGTCTGTTCAATTCAAAGTGATTGGAAATTGTGTTGATCTTATGATTGTTCATTGAGTTGAGCAATGCAGTGAGCACTATAATCATAACAATTGAGCAGCTTACTTCGGAAGCGTCCTATCATGTTTCCTGTTTCCTTTTAGTTAATATTGAAATTGTTCCAAACTTTTGATTGCTCAATGAGTCGTGCACTATAATTAAAACAATTCAGAAACTTTGACAGGAAGCATCCTATCAACTTACAAAAAAAGAAAAGAAATGTTTAGAGTTTGAAAAACCAATGGAAATGTGATATCTAGGGCAAGTGAACTGAAATCTGTCTTACGGGATCTTGTGGAACGGGTAGTAGTGACTTGAAGATTTTAACTTTTGTCGAGATCCGATCGTCGGTCTTTCTTCAAAAAATCTAAGATCATTTCAAAGGATCCAAAATCACTAATGCATCCATTTTTGTGGTGCTCGTCTCTCTTTCTTTCAAGTGTCTTGTCACCCCGGGAAGCAGATGGTCGTTGTTCTGAGCAGCAGTTGAACTGCAGTCACAAGACAACACAATCGGCACTCCTTTTTCGTCTCTTCTTCCAATTCCTTCCGTCGTTTTGTTGCCAGAAGAAGAAAAGAAAAGAAAAATGAATTGGGTGATGGAACAGAGGGAATGTCAGCTGACTCTTTTGGAGCATTTAGATACAATGTGATGATCTCATCAATGCTCTTTTTTTTAAATGAATGATGATGATTAAACTACAAGAAGAAGAGGGGAGACAAAAGAAGAAAACAACTCCCAAATGACTTGATGATGTTTTACTTTGTTCGAATTTAAATGCCCAAAGGGATTCTATAGCAGTTTTTGAAATTCTTGGTTTCTTCCAACAAAACTTTGAAATTCGAAAGTGAAAGACAATCGGTCAAGAACAAAAATGGGATTTTCGTTAAAATATTTCACTAAAAATGACATAAAATTGCCTACTTACTATAAGTATAGAAACTTCAAATATTGTTGTTCTACTAAATATTTCTTCCAAAAGCTACCAATTTTCACGTCACACCTCCGGAAAAACATGTCTTCCGTTGTTTCTTTGAGGTTTCAAATGTGCACGTACCCCATGGCCACCTGCCCATCTCATAAACAATAAGAAATTGAGGGGAAAATTATAAGTGACTCATAAAAGAGACTAATCCATCAAAAATATATAAAGATCAAATTGAAAAGTACTCTCGACTTGTCTTAATTTGCAAGAGGCTTATTCCCTTTTTCGTCGCGTATTCTGTCGCCAATTTATTGTCCTCTAGCACACAAACTAATTAATCACTTTCCAACTATCTGAGCCCATCTGCCGCTTTCGTCCCTATTGTTGGACTGGGATCCTAAATGACAATTGAAATGGGATTGAAGAAATAATTTGAAAAATTTAAATGATCAAGGGAAGATAAATTTCCATTTTCAAAACGTATTTAATAAAAAAATTTCAAATTTCAGAATGCATTCTTCTACCTGTACCTCATCTACAGCTTCTCGACGGTGTTAAAACTCACTGGAGATTTTGGAGAACTTGCTGGAGTCACTCATCGGTATGTTTCAATTGTGAATTTCTCCCCATGGAGAACTTTTTTGTTGATATTTACTTTAGAAAAATTGTGCGCTTAAAAAAAAACAACACCGCACCTTTTTTCCGCCAAAAATTTTTTTTTTCGGAGAGAAAAATTAAAAATGATTGCAAAATCACCAATAATCACCAAAAATACGAAAATAAAGTTTTCGTAAAAAAAAGTTTTTTGGAGAAAAAACTTTGAAAAAATTGCAAAATTTCTAGGAGTGGGTTACTGTAGTTTTTAAGATTGACATCATTTTTTTCCTAGTTTTTGAACAAAAACGAAAAATTGGAAATCGAAACACTAGAAAAAATTGTGGATTAAATGTAGAGAAAAAGAGGAAATTTCATTTATCAAAAATATGTTGCATTTTTATGTGCAAAAAAAATAGTCGAACCGCCAATACTCTTCTTTTTATACGTTTGATAATTTTTTTTTCGAAATTCCAATTTTCAGTGTTATGGAACTTCACGAAGAGCTGAATCGTCTTCACTCGGATTGCCTTGAAACTGATCGTCCTCCATCTACAGTACCATCTTCAGTTGTCGTTATTGCTTCTGATGAAGATGATAAATCAGCGTCCCGACACATGCAAGAGATTCATGGAAAACAAATGTCTCTGGAACGAGATGAGCAGGAAGAGGAAGAAGCACAATATCTACTCGGAGGAAAAACTGGTCAAGAGGATGATTGGCCGGATGATGGTGTCGCGATTACTGTAGATTCGGCTACACTTTCACCGCCCAATGACCATAGTCATTTGATAGTTCAGTGTAAGTTTTTAATTTCTACTACAAAATTCATAGATTTCAAATTATAAAATCACAGCCGGGACAAAAGATTGTTTCGGTCAAAAAACCTGGAAGAAAAAGTCGATTTTGAATTTATTTTGAAACATTAATATTTATAAATCAAAACGTAAAAATCATTAAAAAACCACATTTTTCTAGATAATATATGCACAAAAAAATAAGTCTTCAAACTACGAAATTGTCTTGGTTTTTTTTTTGGTGTCAAAAACCATAAAACCAATTTTTCGCTAAATTTTCAAAAAAAAAAAAGAAAACTGTTTTTTTCTCCATAAAAAGCTTTTATTTCAGTGCTCTCGTTGCAAATAATCCAAGGTCAAACTCTTCTGATAACTGGAGACAGTGGATGTGGAAAATCGTCACTTCTTCGAATGTTTGCTGGCCTTTGGCATTGTTCGTCAGGAAAAATGGATTGTCATTGGCGTCGACTCACTTCAAATCTGTTCTTCCTGGCTCAAAAACCATATTTCCCATCTGGAAACACCACTCTGCGACAACAAATCGTATATCCAGTCAAAGCATTGCAAGTTGATAAGGATGTTGCAAGAATCACTCAAATTTTGGAATGGGTGAAGATGGAGCATCTAGTCGAACGATGTGGTGGTCTTGATACTCCAGTTGAATGGGATTGGATGAAGACACTATCTCCTGGAGAACTACAAAGATTATCACTGGCTCGAGTGTTTTATACGAAGCCACGGATAGTTTTCCTTGATGAATCCACGTCAGCAATTGGATTCGAGCTGGAAATGGCAATTTATAGGAAATTGCAAGAAGAGAAGATCACATTTGTGTCAATTGGTCATCGGTATTCGCTGAAACAATTCCATGATATGGAACTTAGAGTCAAGGTATTATTGAATTTAAAAACTAAAGAATGCATTTAATTTTAATTTTTGCAGGGTCGCAGTGGAGAATGGTCCCTTCACGACATTGACACAGCCTCGATAGCTAGTCGAACTGCCAGTTTCCTTGGTGCCGATACAGTTCTTTCCATGTAATCACGTTCCCCCTCCCATTCCTTTACTTTTCCCAATAGAATATTCCAAATTTTCCCTGCCAAGTACCCTTACATGCTTTTGGACATCCCCTTTTTACTACTTCAGGTATGATTGTTTTAAGATCCTCATGAGCTTTACCCCCATATGCCCCGAAATCTTCTTGTTTCATGGATATCCGCCTTTTAAATTTTCTTATCAAATTTTTCTTGCTCTCTGCATTTTTTGCTCTGAAAATTCGAGATTGCTGTATTTGTTCTGTGAATATCCTTTTGTTTTCTTTCCTATCCTCAACTTTAAAATATCGCTTTATGCTGCTTCATACTGGAGATTTTTCGTGTTCATCCCCCTTTTTTACTTACATCGAATTCTTTCCCTTCTTCGCTCCTTCTCCTCCTTTTTACGATTTTATATACTGGTATCTTTTTCATATTTCCGTTTAATTGCCAATTACCCACAAATTGCTGTTATTATATGTTTGTCATTTTTTGAGTTTCAAAGAGTGATGAGCATGTGATTTGATTATTATGCTGCCTTTGAAGCTTTCAAGAAATTGGATATTAAAACAATTGTTATCTTTTTCTAGCTGATGTACAACAGATTGATAAGACAATCATTTTATTGTCATGTTCCTATTTTGGATAAGCGAACAAGTCAAGTGGATGTGTACCCGTTGAGAAGTATACAAGAAGATTTTCAAATAACAACAAAAATACCATAAAACAATTAAAACCGGTTTCGGTTGGCACAATCGAGATCAGAGGTCGGCTTTTGAGATTGATTGGTTTTTTTTTTGGTATTTGGAACCCGTCGAGCCGACCTCTGCGACACAAGCTAACCGATCAGAATATATTGAAATTCTGATTCCGTGACAAAAAGATGTTTGCGTAGGTGGCCGTTTTAGAGAAGTAAAATTGAAGATTTTCAGAAGAATCGGTATCCATGAAGCATCGGGTCGACGATAGTTGAACCTGCTTCAGGCAGCAAAAAGTGATTGTTTGTTGCCCAGAAGTCGGTTTGTGTTAGAAGGCGTTTACATTTCTGAAAAAAAAAACATTTTTGATAAATGGTTTCTAAAGTTTTTGGAAGCACTATTTTGTAAGAAAGTCAAAAAATTGCGTATTTTCTTTTCTCATTATCCAGATGCAAAATTTTGCTCCGAAAATACGGTACCCGGTCTCGAAGCGACCGATTTTTTGAATTCATAAAAGCGTGTACCTTTAATAAGTACTGTAATTGCTAACTACTTGTTGTTTCGGTCCATGGTTTTCAATGAATAAACTGGTGAAAACTGATGACAAAACGAAAAAAGCGACTACAGTACACCTTGAAGACACGCTCTTTTGTTTTGAATTTCAAAAATTCGAGATCGGGTACGGCATTTTGGAGAAAAAATCGCATAATTTTGCATCTTTGTAATATGATTTCTGGAATTCTTGAAAGCTGTCATATGCAAATTTTAAAACCCCGCTAACAAATGCTCAGCAAATGTACCTCTTGTGACGTTGTGACAAACGTCTTTTCCTGTTCTTTACGTGTAGGTGGTTGAGTGGTCGGAGTGAGCTGAAACACTCAGTTCTACTTTTTAGTAAGAAGAGGAGCACACGAAAAGCTTTGTCAACTTGCAAATAGTTACTTAATTGTAAGACTATTTATTTTTCGGACGTTAACCATTGGTTAATATGATGAAGCCGAAATGGTCAACACCTTTTAGAAAAAAGTAATTACTTATGGGACAAGAAGCATGCTAATTTCACAACCAACACAACACTGACTACTACACAAATAAAACCTACTGATTGTCAGTTGGATATTTGTTTCTACTGTCAGATTGTCAGTGTTGCATGTCGGCTCAGTTCTATCCATTTTTATCCATTTTTATCACAGGATAAGATATGACAACGTCAATTCCTCGAACTGGAAATTGAATGGTTTTTTGGTTGTTAAGCATAAGAGAAGCTGAGGTTATTGCTGAGCATTTGTTAACTTAGTTTAAGTAATATTGAAAAGCTCACCGGTAGAAGTTGGCTTTCAGCGCATATTTTTTCGGCTTCCTTAGTTACATTATCGATAACGTTGAAGTCAAGAAGAATACGATATGTCCATTCGACTGTGAAGAATGTTGCTGCGTTTGATGGGAAGGCTCTGGAATTTTGGAATATTTTAGTGGAGCATACAACTTCTAATATTTTTTGTCAGATAACAATTGTTTTAATAATTGAGCTTTGAGATGCCAAAGTTAAGCAACAAGAAGTATGCTTTATAGAGGAGTTATTCAAATTGTGTGCTCAATTAAGTGTACTTAGTTTTTGAATTGATACAATTTTATCTAGGTAAAAGTTTAAAATAAAACCTAATCTATTGGAACCAACCTGATAAGCGCCGAATTGAGACCAACAAAGAATCCTCGATAGCCTCGTTCCAGATATGTTTGCTTGATGCAATGCATGTATGATTTGTACGAATTATCAGCTTGGAATCTTGACTTTATAATATCAGTTTGATAATTGAACAACCATGAAAGCATTCCAGCAGTACCACCAGCAAACAGAAGTTGACCACTTGATAGGGTACTTGTTTCTCCATCCTTACACATTGATCGAGCCATCCATTCATATGAAGCAAAGTAGACGCCGAATGCTGGAGCATCACGAGCAACTGTGGCAAGGAAACCTCTGGAAAAGTGGGAAATATTATTTTAGTGTAAGGTACTAACTATAAGTAATGTTAGATTTCAGACGATAAAAAGTTGTATTGCTTAACCATACACTGGAGGCTATAATTTTTAAAAAATCATTAATCCAGTATTTAACTGCGTTTTAGATTCCAAACCTCTAAAAAGTTATTTTTCAA
Source organism: Caenorhabditis elegans (assembly GCF_000002985.6). Taxonomy (NCBI): domain Eukaryota; kingdom Metazoa; phylum Nematoda; class Chromadorea; order Rhabditida; family Rhabditidae; genus Caenorhabditis; species Caenorhabditis elegans. Next base: position 14,655,741 of record NC_003283.11, read on the forward strand.
TGTTTTTAATTTAACAAATCGATTGATCTATCCCACACCCATCTCAAGTGTTTCACTTTTAAAGTTCACCTAGTTGACATCATCAGATGATCATATTATTTATGTTATTAATCGATCAGATGTGAGAAGGGTAACATAACAAAATATCGAAATGACCGGTTGATAGCCATGTGATACTCATTCATCATTTGATCGAATATCAGGATCTTATAAAGACCACGGTGAACAAATCAATAGTTTATAAAAAGTGGAAAAGTTTCTAAAAATATAATTGTAAGTTTGCACTTTGAAAGAAAGTGTCAAAAAATCAAAAGAAAAAAATCACCTTTAGAGGGCAATTTGAACTTTTAGAGTTTGAAAACATTTTTAATATTTTTTAAATTACCTTGTCAAAGATTTCAATCCATGAGTTCTTAGCAATTGCTTTGTTGCATCGATCGGCCCATTGAATTTCGTGTGAGCTTTATCATCTTGAATCTGGAGAAGAAGCTTGATTCTTTCCGTCGGCGCTGCGATTACACTTTGAGCCATTCCAGCAGCACATCCACCAACAAAATGTGAAGTTATTGAATCGGGATCTTCCATTTGTCTGCAAGTACCTCCATGTACTCCGAATACAATTGCATTGATTGCAGATAAGGATAGAAGTGGTGATGACATTCCTGAAATTCTGTTTATGATTTGTTTGTGATTTCCTGGCCATGTGCCAATAAGGACTGAGAAGGCCTTCTCTGATTTTACTAAGATCAAGAGAAAAATGGAATATTTACAACCAGTGATAGAGGACCCCAGATCGTCTCTCGCGCTTTCTTTCTTTCTTTTTTTCGTCGACGGATTGTGGCGATTTGTCGGCGACACAAGGAAAGAAGGCAAGCGCATCATTCAACGTCGTCAGTTTGTCCAATTCTTCTCACTTTGTGTTGTAGGGGTATAATCTGAGGAGGTATGGGTTCACGACTCACCTTTGTATAATCCACGAAAGCCCTCTTTTTGGACTATCAGCTTGAAACAGTGGAATGTGCCACGATACTGCGGTGTTGGCCCACTTTGTGTCTGAAGGCGAACTTTTACAGTGTCCAAGGGATGACCGGCAAGGACTCCGGCGGCTCCTGTAAAAATATGAGGATTCAAAAATGAATCTAAAACTTTTTATTAGAAAATTTCTAAATATCATTTCAACATTCATTTAAGGTTTAGGTCTAATTGTATGTCCAGGATAAATCCTCAGCCAAAGCCAAAGTAAAACCTCAGTCTAAGTTTAAGCCTAAGCCTAAGCCTAGGCTGCCTTTTGTCTATTTACTCACTGCTATTTCTCCCTTTCTTGATTCACTTCCTGCTTATTTCCAAGCCCAAAAAGTGTCTCTTTCGGGTGTCTGACTATATATCTCGAGGTGTCGTAAAATGTCTAATCATCACGTGGTGGAACATACTGATATTCAGATATCAAGATAGTTTTTATCGTCTTTTTTAGACGGATAGAACTTTTTGCGACATGGGCTGATTAGGTGGGTGAGAGGGGGGGGTGGGGGGTGATTTAGACACGCTGTGACAGCTTTTGAACTGATTTTAATGGTTTTTAGAGAATAAAAGATATTTATCAAATATCTACAGAAAATGTTTTTGAAATGGAAAGATCAAAGAGTGAAGGTTGAAAGATATGAGCATTTTGGTTTTATAGATGTCAGAAGGACCGTCACTGTAAATTGATAGCATGTTTTGCTCACCATCAATTTAAAAAATACTGTCATAAAATTGATATTTCTTGTTTTAGAAGTGAAGATAAAGATTCAAAACGTATTTTGAAATGAGTTAAGATTATAGGCAGCTATTAATAGCTACATACCTACTTACGCCTCCTCCCTGCCTACCAGCCAATGTTTCATTTCAACATGAAGCTCTCTTTTCAAATTAATTGTATACAGATTTTCTCAATTAAAAAAAATCTGTCAAACAGTTCACATGTACTTTGACAGTAAGTGAGAGCGTAGGCAAAAGACAGGCTTAGGCAGGCAGGTTTAATATTCAATTATTTTTGAAGGAAAATTATTTGAACAATTTCAATGTGCTTGAGGCTCAACTTTCATGGCGAAAACTGAACACTAAATGTGAAATTTAACTTTATTTAGTTGAGAAAAATATTTAATTTTCAGCATAAATAGAAAAAATTACTATTTGAATTTAACTTGAATATTATGATATTTAAGATTTCAAAAACTCACCTCCAAGAGAGCCGGCAAACAAGTCGAGAAGAGCACTCATTCTGACAGTGTTTGACTGTTTATTTGAAATCTTTAGATATTCAACTTGAAGTAAGTTTCAAATTTTAAAACTTTCGGAAAACCAAGAAGGCAATATGAGCAGAGCCCTGTGTTATAAACACATTGCGGATAAAAAAGGGCGAGAAACGAAGAAGACGACGGTTCGGCGGAGCGCTGACGTCTTCTGTCTCTTCATTTGACACGCCTATCTTCTGATACTTCCGCCCACCCACTCCCATCCTGTGCTACAGTTATCATCTCTTGAGATGTTGGAGACGCATAGATATCGTCGTTTTTGGTGATGTTAGTCAGTAAGCCTCCCACTCTATTCGTCAATGATAATATCGAACAAGTCGACCTCATCTCCATCTCTCCTTCAATACGATGACGACGATCATAAATTGTCGTCCTTCGTCTCCCCCTCGTCGTCTTGACGATGTCGTTGACATTTTTCGAAACAATAGAGACACAAATTGATATGAGGTGCCAGGTGTTCTTGTTTTTCTAAATTATTATTATCATTAAAAACAACTAGTAGATTTTGTCTTTAGCTTATCTTTGATTTTCTTCTGATAAAGCATCAGTGGGAACAAGCTCTGATCAGTGTGATTTAGGGAACAATATGGGAGAAGGATAAGTTATTTCTAGTCTAAACAGACACTCTACTGTTACAAAACAGCTTCAGGCTATTTCTCAGAAACACAGCTTTTCTGAAGTGCGAGTTTTCAAAAAAAAATATATAAAAGTGAGGAAAACTTGGTCGCCAATCTTTAGCTTCTCCGTTGAAATCATTACGAAGATCTGAAAAATATTCAGAAAACCTAGTTTTCGCTGAATCGAAACCATTAGTGCTCTCAGCATCAATGATCTGATCCATAAGACTACAAAGATCATATTTTCACAGTTCTGCAAAATCCCTATCTAGACAGTGTTTCTTAATGATGATAAGGTCGTGAAATATGTTGCAGCAAATCTGATTTCATCGATAGAAAGTATCTTTTCTAGAAGAAAGATTTTTGATTCTCAAATGCTAGGTTTTATTGTTTTTTAAAATTGTTTTCAGTTCGGTTAGTTGTTAAAAAAAATTAGAATGCGATTCACTTTAATTTAAAACATGTGGAACTTTGAAACACCAAAAATATAACAGATTTTTTCAGGAACGGTGGGAATTGTTTATTTATTTACCGTAATATGTATCCAGAAATACAAAACAGACTACAGTAACCGTACGCTAGAACACATAAGTTCATCATTTTGATCTATTTATTCAGACGCTCATATATCCATGTTCCCTATTGACTTGTCTCGGACAAAACTTCAAATTCTCAGAACCTAGATATCAAGTTGATGTTCGGGTTTTGAATCATTAACATTCTACCGCCTTTCCTTTAATAAATAAACAAATATATCTAGTTTCCTTTCTACAGAACACATGGTGTTTGATAGCAAATTGATGTCCTATGTAGAGGAATCGAACATCAACACTTTCAATGAAGGCCTACAGTACATGTGCACGGTACTGTAATCTTGATGTACTCATCTTTGTTTTTTGCTCTTATTGACAGGAAATTTATGATCTTATGTCTTCTTGTTTCAAGACCAATGACATGGATGATCGGTGAACGCAACATCTGATGACGTTATTGATTTTGAAGAGTTTTTCAAACTTTTGTATACGTTTTTAAATTAAAGGAATAAGAATTTTCAACCAAGGCATTAAAACAACGAACAACTTTATAAACTGAAGTGTTATTGGTGAAATCGTAAAATCTGAGAAATATTCAGCATTAATAAGAAATTTGTACCCAAAATTAAATATCTGTTTGGGATTTCGATAATTTTTCAGCATTCCCAAATAAGTAAAACTCACACACAAAAACATTTCGCAAAATTGCTTAACTATATTTCTCTGCTACCGAAATCTCATAACTCCCGCTATCTAAAGTTGAAGCTCTCGTGAATCAAGAAGCCCGAGCCTTGTCTCTCGTCTGGAAAACAATTTGGAAAATGGGGGAAATTAACATAAAATGTGAAAAGTGGAAAGTAAATATACATAGCAAAGGTTTCGTACACAATACACAATTACGGTAGGTCCCGAGAAGGCGATTGGAGAAGAAGCGCCTCCCGTCATGCTTCAACCTGAGAAATGGTCTGAATGCGATGTCTCTCAAGACATTGTATGTATATCCCCAAATTTTGAAAACTTGTTAAGATTTTCAAAATAATTTATTGGACAATTGCACTGTAATATTTTGACCTGGTATGTTGTAAGAAAACTTTTTTTAAAGAATTTTGTTTTCAAAACTCACTTGGGCTCTCTACAGTCATTGTATTGAAATTGCTGTAAATAAAATTTTCCAGATTTCAAATGACAAATTTTGTGACTAGTTTGTGTGCTTCAGCTGCATTTTCACCACTATGATTCGACCAACAAGCTTGAAAGCTATTACTCATCCTCAGACGTCACTATTATTGTCTGATAAATATTTGATCTGAGATCTTCGTTCTCTTTGGCAAAGACCAATTACATTGCAAGTCGGCGAACTCAGAAGCTGACAACGTCACTGGTCCCATAGTTCCCACCACACGTGTCTTGCTTCTGTGGCATCTGGAGAAGGAATTGAAAAGAGAATTCAGTCATAGAGCGGAACAAATTGTACCTTGTCCCTCTCTCTGTTTCTCTGACCATTTATGTTGCAGCAACGTGATGATAATTCCCTTTTCATCTTCAATTCTTTTCCCCCACATCTCCCTCTAACTTATCAGTGGTTAATAAATCATTTTCAGGACATGACGACGACGATGAGGGGCCCACGAGAAACATACACAGACGGTGAAAGGCGTGTGATTCTTTCGTTGATTCTTTCTTCAGATGGTGTTAGATTGCATAACTGACTAGACAGACACGTCCTCTTCATCTGCTATGTACATCTTCTTCTACGAGGTATTTTCACTGATATGTGAAAAACAATAAGGTGTCTGCAAATATGAACTGACTGTGAGATCGGAGAAAGTTCAAGTAAATCACGTAGGCAGGGTCGAGTGGGAGGAAGAACATGAGATGATCGGTTAGGATTTGATAATGTTGGTGGAAAAAACTCCAATTGAAGAAATTTTGTTAGCTGTGCACAATGAAATTGAGCCAACTTCTGGAAATAACTTGGTACCCAGCACCCAATAATCATTTCCGCCAACTCATGAGTTGTTATCCAATTTCTCAATACATAATTATATTTTGTGAGCTTTTCATGCCAGACACCAACTTTTCTCCAACACATTTTTTTGATCTAGACTTTTTTACTCAATATGGATTGTGCTGAAACTGATCATAATGAATACTATTGGATTATGCATGGCATTTTCATTGTATCTCTTCCAATATATTCGATTGCAATAATTGCCCTTTTGCAAACAAAATCTCCGTATTTTGAAAAATATAAATTGTTTTTGATTTGGCACACTTCCACGTAAGTTGGAAAATGCCATTAAATACTCAAGTTTCAATTAATTCAGGAATTTGTTAGCCGAGTTGTTAAACTCCTGGTTTTTGATTCCAGTTGTTCATGTGAATCTTCCTATTTTAAGATTTACTGGAATTCTGTCACATTGGGGATTTTCAGGATTATTTCAGTTTTTCGTAATTGGCACTATGATATACTGTAAGTTGAGTAGAAGAGGTTCTGAAGCACTTCTTATTATTTTTTATTTTTCAATGGATTTTCACCGCTAATGTAAATGCTTAAAACCTCAAAATGTATAGAATGTTTAAAAACCTCAAAATTTTGAATTTCAGTGACCGCATACTCTGTACTTGAAATGTTTATGTTCCGTTTCCGTGCAAGTTTATTCAACTATAAATCAACATATTTTTATATCTACTTAAAAGCTAATATATATCTCTTCCGATTCGCAATGTTATGTTTTTTAACTTTGAATATTTGTACCTACAGTTTTGCAATCGATCAACAGACTGTGAACAAATACAGTTTATCATTGAAGTTTCCCGATGCACCTTCAATTATACTATGCTATACTGTCATTGCATCAGCTCCATTTGCTGATCCTGCGACAATGTTCAATGTTTTGATATGGTTGAGTGTGGTGATTGTAACCTTGACATCTACAATTGCAACTACAGTATACCTTCAGAGGAATCTGAGAGAGAATGAGCATTATTCGGAAACTGTTGTGAGAATGCACAAAATGCTTTTGATTACATTATCCATTCAGGTAAATTTAGTTTTAGCTAGTTTTGAAATTAATATCACAAAAAATTATTTGGATCAATTTCAAATCGATAGGTGCACAATAATTTAGAATTCTGATTGACAAAATAGCGTTTAATAAGATCCAAAAATATTCTGAAAAAAAAGAAGAGTAGCCAAATGAATAGTTTGTTTCCGATCGCTGTAAGTCGGGAAAATTTGTGACAATAGATTTAGACATATGTAATTTATTTTTGAAATTTCGAACAGCCTAAAGTGTGTTTAGAAAAAAAAATTCGAGCTTTAGAAACCATTTTTCAAAGCAATACAGACAACTACGAAAAGATTGTCACCTTTTGTCCTAATTTTCAACATTAAACTGACTTATTTTCACACAATAATAACCCCCAATAAACATGAGTTTAATTTCCAGACTGCAATTCACGGAATCATGTTAGGAATTCCAAATGCATTATTCATTTTTGCCGCATTTTTTGGAGTTCGCCATGAATGTAATATCACCTTTTCCAAATTCGAAATAACTAGATGTTTCAGCTGTTGCAAAACTTTCATTCATTTTTCTAACAACTCATGGATTAGCTTCAACTATTGCAATGGTCGTGCTCACAAAACCAATCAAAATTGCTGCTATGGAACTTTTTAAATGCAGAAGTGGCGATAAAGTGGTGGAGACTGATAATAGAAGAATGTCTAGAAAATTATAATTTTAATATACTTTCTTTGTTTCCCCCCGATTTATTTTGTGCTGGCCAATGTTTTTTGATTAAAAAAAATCAATCCCATCCAGGAACTTCTGCAACGTCACACGGAACAAATGAACATCACGGACAAAAAATTCCTCAACAGATGTTCACTGAATGATTTTTTCCTACGTTTCCTATTGCATTCATTTGTTTCTCCATCCTTATTTGTGAAATTTCAATTGAAAACATTTGATAATCTCGAATGTAAACGGACGGAAGATGGGCGTCAAGAGGGTGCGGAAAGAAACAATACATTGTAAACGCGGAGTCGACACTTTTGAAATTGAGAAAAAGAAGAAGAAGCTTGGCTCATTTTGAAAGAGCATTCAGATCAAGTCATGGGAGCTGTGGAATTTGTGCGGTTAGTTTTTCTCTTATCGATTTTTTCTAGATGTAGCCTGTAGGTGAAACTGTAAAATTGAACTATAATTATCGAAAAGATGTATATGAGAAGACTCAAACACAGTTAAACATTTTATTTATTTTTTCGGTATTCAAATATTTGATTGAAATCAAGAGTGCTTTTTCAAAAAATACGGGTTTCATTTTTTTTTTTGAAAAATTTCTAGAAGAACTTTTCAGCAGAAAAAAAAATGAATCGAACAAAAATCAGAAATGTTCGATTTTTTGTTTTTTCGAGAATATTCGTCATTCCATATGGAAAAATTTCAATTTCAAATTCAAATATAACTTTTAAATTAATAAAAAAAATATGCTTGAACTATAAACTATTCGAAACTCCCTACACAATTTTTCCAAAATTAAAGTGTTACATCAAAAAAAAAGTCGCGACAATTTCAAGTGCTTAGTATCAATTTACATGGGTTTGTCGAGCAAGGTGTGACCGGAAAAAAAGCGTCATAAAACCCATTCGCTTCCTGATTTTTTCCCATCGCTTCAAATTTCTTTTGTTTTTGCTGCTCTATTGCTCTTTTGCATAGCGGGGCTCTTCAAGCATGCTCACCATTCAAACAGAAACTTGGAATCCGATGATTCTTTTACAATCGAGATCATATTGTATTTGCACAGCGCCCTTCCTAACCATATTAGAGGCTACCCGTGTTTGTTGTGCATGCTCAACCGGGTGCCCGAGAGAAGGACGCCTGTTCTCATTGCCTGTTTGTTTTTACTTGAATCGTTCTCTACTGAATAAGTAGAAGAATGGAGGGGAAAATGAGGTATTCAATTACCATACTTCCATCGAATAAGGAGAGCTCTGCCCACTTTTGCATGTGCCGCCTGTTTTCCGTCAAATTCTTTAGTGATCGGTTAAGCCCCCCTCATTGCGTAATTCAATTGACAGTGCTATTGTGCAATGATCTCATTCAGGTAAAGTCTGAAAACTTCAAATATATTATATAGTACAGTTGGGAACCAGAAAAGTGGAATACAAAGTTGGCATATTGTCTCTATTAGTTTTGCACTCCATTAGTCCTATTTTACGGTTTTTATTTTGATTAAATTTTAAAAAAAACCAAATACAAAATTATTGAAAAAGAAATTATACTAACTTTTTTAGGCGGAAAATGTTTGAGGCAAATCAGTATGAGCTACCAAAGTTGAGAAATAAAACCTGTTTTTAAAACAGAATTTTACCTGATTTTCCAAAAGACAATTTTTCAGTCTATGGCTGTGGCTGAGCTTTTTCTTTTCGAGGCCCCCTAGCAAAAGCAGAGCTGTTCTCCAGCAAGCGTATGATTTTGAAAACACTACGCTTTTCACGAAATCATTTCACAGAAATTATCTTCTATTTTTCTATTAACTCTCAGTTTTCAGAGCAACTACGCTTCATCTATTGACGACCCTTTACCTTGTTGACTGTGCTCCCATTCTGCCAAATGTTCAAACGGGATATGTACCAATATTTGGCAGTGAGTTTGAATTTTTGTTTGTTTAGTTTATTGAATTAAAGTTCAAGTTTGAGGAAGTGAGAGGAATGTTTGCTTTGAACTTGCTTTTGATTTGTCTGTCTTTGAATATATTTTTACAAAATTATAAACCTTAATTTCAGATCGAGTAACCCTTGAACCAATAACCTTCACTTTTACCACACCACCTCCAAAAACCAAAAGTCAATGGAAAAGCTTCCCCACTTTGAGACCATTCCCATCCTCAGCAGAGTTTTTGAACTCTCTCCCAGGACCTGAAATTCAAAATAATGTACCTCACAGTAATCATATTAAAGGTTAACAGCATCTTGGTACATATTATAAAAATTAATACGATTTTCAGAATGGAAATATGAAGTTCAAATGCCAACCCATGCTCGTCCTTTTGCAGCAACAACTCCAGAATACAGCCAAGCATTGATTTATGTTAGTTTGACACTACTGTTTGATTTACAGTTTACTCACGGTCACTAGATTTTTGTGAGGACAACATAAAGACATATGAAGTATTACTGTAGAACTACTGTTGACTACTTTAGAAAATAATATGTGGGCAAATGGAGAGGCGAGGACTTCATGTAATGTCTGTAACAATTGGTAATGACTACAATTGTAGTTCAACTCTTTTGTTCTTTTTTATCAGAATTTCATTTCTTTAGTGAAGTTTTTTTAAGCAGAGCAAATAGGAAAAATTAAATTAGTTTTTCAATATAAAAAAAACAGACAAAAATTTCAGAAAGCAATGCAAAATTCTTTGAAGCAAGACGTTTACTCAACTTATCGAACAATGTGGAAGCAAATGATGGACACCTGGTTGAGGGTTAGTTTTAATTTCAAACCGATACTTAAAAATCGGTCACTTTTCTACAAAAAGTTTATACATTTCAGCTTCGAAGTCATCTTCTTTCCGATGGCGTTGAGCAGGATTGGCACATGTTCTGGAGAAAGTTCACGGGTACTGTAGAGCCGTATATGACAACTATTAGCACTCAAATTGGCAAATTTCTTAACGTTTTTCTTCGGCATCAACACGAAAAAGAAGTAGAAGAATCCACTTCATGGGGAGGATAAATAGAATTACACGTGATTCATTCTCTTTTATCAAAATTGCTGACGTGTATTTATTCATGATTTGGAATAAACTATTTATTACTATTTTTATCAATTTTCAAATAATTTTTGATTTGGATTCCAATTATTTTGGCTTTCGATTTTTGCATATTTGATCGAAACTAAATAATCAAGGATGGAGTCTTCACCAACTTCTTCTACCGACTTTGCATTCGGAGGTAAGTTAGTGTTTCTCTCATACAGGCCTACCGCCTCCTCTTTGCCTATTTCAGTACATGATGCAGGCGTACGTTGCCTTGAAGGCTCAAAAAGCCTCTATGTCTTTCTTAGTATTTTGAGTAAAAATTTCAAATTTCGTTTCACAAACTTTTCAATTTTCAGCAAAAAAAACAGACTCGGCCGACACATTTCAGGGATTCAGTGACAAGTACAACTTCACCGCTTCTGTGCTTTGTATGCTAACTTTTGGATTCGGAGGTAATGAACAATTCGGGAAATTTGGTCAATTTTGATAATTTCAGCAATCTTACTTTCCACTGCCCCAATGTTTATTACTGGTCTCATCTCTACAGTTTGGATGATTGCGTGCTTCAGATGGCTTAATCTTCATGGTCCAAAAATGACTAGAAATGAGGTAAAAAAGACCTACAATCGTGCTTATTTGTACTTGCTGACCTCAGAAACCTTGAGTCAAAATGTCGTTTACTATCAAAGATCAAAACTTTTGTAGTTGGATATTTGTCCAAGGCCTAGTTAGGTAGTAAAAGCTATTAAAATATGAGACCCCTTTTTTTTAAACAATTGCAAAATTTATTTATTCCAGGTGATCTTCTTCGAGGCCAGCAACCTTCTCGAGTTGGATCCTCCAGTATTCCGTTTTGGAATGACTGCAAACGTTGATGACTGTCTGACACCGGGAGACGGTGAACAACGAGAGCCACCACAGCCTCAAACTCTCTGGGATGCGCTTTTCTCGGATGAGAAAAAGATTCAGATGGATAAGTTCTATCAGAAACATTATGGCGGAGTTCATGCACATGCCACAAAGATGTTTATGGTGACGTGTAGTTTTATTCCGAATGATTTAATTTTAAATATTTCAGGAATACGAGATGGAAAAGGCAAAGGAAGATTCGAAAGGAGGAATGGCCACGACTTCACCAAAGTACCCCAAGTAGTTTTTACAGTCGACGAATGTTTTCTGATACAGCAATAAACTTTTTTCTATTTTTTTGAACATTTTTGAATTAGTTTTAATTCTAGCAATTCAAGCACGCTCAAAAACCTCTCACAAACCTACTAACTAACTGGTTTTTATGTGCAATTTGTGGAGGCACAAGGCATTCTACGGGGGCCGGCATTCATTGAAAGGGAAGAGGTGTCCCAATTATTGATATCTTAATTTGTCAATTTCATGTAGTCTAGATCTATTTCTCAATAACTTCGGTTATGTGTTACCCTGGAAAGTAAAAAATAAAAACTTAAAAACTTTATTTTCAAAATAAATTCTGCTCTATTACCTCGCAAAGAAGACTTCCGATTTAACTTCAGTTCTAGAGGATAGTCCAACTCTTCCAAACTTTTCTGCAGACGAGGCAGACGACACATATGTATTCTCTACCAGACCTATTATTCTAGATAAGATCAGTTGGCTTTGTAGCCAGTCAGTTTAGTTTAGAAATAAAAAAGTCCGCACGGTTGCATCTGGAAATTTCAAAAATTCAGAAAAGACGGAAGCAACATTGAAAAAACATGTTGCTGTTTTTTTTTTTGAATTTTTAATAATCATGACCAAAAATGGCACAAAGTGCCTTTAAAATGGCTCCCTTTTACCACCAACTCTCATGTTCTGAATATGAAAGAGAAATCCAAAGTTCGGCCACGTCTCTGGTGAAGGAGGAGGTGGCGAATTGTCAATTGAGAGCACATACACTTCCACCAAAATTGAAAATAAACATAATAAATAAAATCATTCATTTTTATAAATCTCAGGGCATTCGGATAAGTTCGGAGATTGCCAGAGATGAGGAATGATCATCCCAGATTCTGATAAGTCGATTGAATATTGGACGGAGCGTTCTGCACTTGAGTCGTCGGGCTTCTTCTCAACTTCTGGCTTCTCGATCGGAGCTTTCTTCGATCTTTGCGATCCTTCCTTCTGAAACAAAAGATTTTTTTAAAGCTACACTGAACGCCTTAAATCCACACCAACCTTCTTCTTCTCGGACTTCTGCTCCTTCTTGAGACGAGCCGATCTCTGAGATCCTTCCTTCGCCTTCTCCGCCGATTTTGCAGGAACTCCACTCTTGGCCGGTGGCGCTGGAGCTGCAGAATTACTATGAAAAGCTGGCTACTGTGGCCAAGAAAAACCAAATCTCCCACTCGCCTTAATCTTCTTTTGTCGACAGGTGGTACATCCGAGGGCAAAGATCGCTCCAGAGACTGCCACAGCAGCAGCGAGACCCACTGAAAAACAAGAAAATTTAGATCAATAACTCGCTCACGCGCGGTTTAAGACATTTATCGACTATCGGCGAAATTCCGCCGATCAACGATAATCGCCGGCAACTACCGGCAAGCGTCGGCTACTGTTGGCAATCAATAAAATCGAGCTATCGGAGAATGCCAGCAACCATTAAGACACGTCATCGATTTTTGCATACCTGCCGGCAATATAATCGGAAACTCCTTCGCTTTAAACAATAATTAACAATGTGCCGACAACATCCTCGGCGATCGCTCAGCAACCATCGGCAACTTCTCTCAAACTCACATTAATTCATGGCGTCATGAAGTTGCACCAAATCAAAACTCATGGTGAGCAATCGAAATGTCGAAATAATTGATTTTTGGCGAAAAGCTGTTTCGAACCTGCGAGTGGAGATTTTATAATTTGATAAGAAAGGTCAGCACGGTTATTTGGGCCTTTTTAAATAATTTTTTCAATGATTTGTTTTTAAATAGACTGTGAGTTTCTATTCTATTCTGTTTTTCAATTCTGTTTTTAATATTTTTGAAATTATTATTTTCTTTTTTTTCAATATTTTTCCAAATAGAAGAATAGTGGAGCAACATGGTGCAATTGAATTTAAAATGTACCTATACATAAATCAATGATTGGAGATTTTAGTTGAAGTTAGGTAATTTTCTTAAAATTTAATTTTCTTTGGAGTCATTTTGAGCATAACGCAAATACGTTGATTTTCAAATTATTTTTTTTCAGATTTGGTCCCATCCGCCAACGTTGTTCTCAACTGTGCCGCTCAAATCCTCAAACCGAAATCCGAAAATTTACTGCTAAGTTCCTACTTCCCATAATGCTTAATATGCTTAATATGTATTGGAGAAATATTTTTTAAAAACTTCATTTTTCGCCAATGTAAAAATTTTTGATTGTCAGAATTTAAAAACCAAATTTAATACGGATTCTTATCCGCTGAGTTCAAGCAGAAAAAGTGGAATTTCAGTCATTCCTTCCAGTGTACAATTTGATATTGACTAGAATTGGCCATTTATTTGCAAAATTAGTAGATTTTCCAAAAAAGTATCTGACACTAACAATGCAATAAACTCGTTCCTATAATTTTCTGAATTTTTTCGAATCTAGAGCTCTTTCAAATTATTTCCTCTACAATTTCAAGCACGATAAAAAGCTTTTCACTAACCCACTTTCGGGGCATTTCAAGTGTTCTACACGACGTTTTTGTGCTAAATAAAAACATTGCCGCCAAACGACATTGAGCTGGTGATTAGTATTCGTGGCTCTTTGGCAAATATGCACACACTCACAATGACAAATTCAATGGTTTTAAGGAATTGAGAGAATGGATATGGGTTCTTCCAATTTCTTGTACTCATCTCATTTCTGCTAAACTTTTAATTTTCCTCCAGATCCCCCAGTTTCTTGGAGGAGTAATGATGATGAATGTTTGCAAGTGAGAGCTAGGAGGAGTTCCAGTGAGTATTCAATGTAGACACAGAAAAGCCTGACTTGTACCTAGACTCGTGCCTACTTCCAAAGTAACGTTTACTAACCGAACACTTTCAGTATCACATTAAACAAATTAATTGAAATTAAAATTTGAAGTTTATTCTAAATATGTCATCGGGTCGAGCTGTGGTTTTTGCCTAAACTTTATACAACCTTTGTGGGGAATTTTCATAAATTTTGTTGTCACTTGTTTCTTCAATGGGGCGTTTTCCGGGCGATCGGCGATTTAAGCGTACCCACGGAAGCCCTTCATGACAGCCTTAACTTTACCACATTTCATTTCAAGTACTAAAAATGTGCTCTGAAATTTGTACTTCACTTTTTCATCAGCCACCTCTCTGTCTCTCACTCATCGCCGTCTAATTTGATTCTTGAAGAAGTGGTGAGAAAGGAGAACACACAGACACACACACATCAACAATCTAAGTGAACGTTCGGTTTTAAAATGGAAGAATAGAATATTGGATATTCTTTTTCCTTTTTTTCTGTTTTTATTTTCTATTTTTATATTTTTAAATGCCTATAATATTAAAAAAAATACTTTAAAAAATTTGATATTATTAGAACTATGGCGTAAAAGTACGCAGGCACGTCACAAGACGTTCATGCCTGCCTACCGTCTTCGGAATTTTGAGTAGGCCCAAGTTAGTCAAGTAGGCATTATTGTGGTAGAAAATTAGTTTTATCACATTTTATATAAACCTAGCACTTTATTCTTAGAATGCCATGGGGATGGAAGCAACTTACGCCCGCACATCTTCCCGTGTTTAGACCGGGAATCGCCTTCAAAAAAATCTGCAAAAAAATGCAAAAAAAACTATCGATAGGGCGCAAAATGGGTGAGTGAAGAGGTCATTCACTCCTCATATATTTTTGCCCCCGATTTCCCCAAACTTTAGTCTCGCAATAAGCTCTGAATTGGTCGTTCACTACGAAGTTTCATTAAACTTTTAGCAAAAAAAACGATTATTCTGAGAAATATTTATATTTTCTCTGCTCAGTTTTTTTCATGAATTGAGAGCTACGTGATTTACCAGGAAAAATTGGTTTGAAAATCGCCTGCGGGTCATTCCGAATGGGCTAAACGAAATCCGGCGCCGGGAAAAATTTATTTGAGGCGGGGGCTAAGAGCTTTGTGCTCCCAGCCAAACATTTTTTTGTTTTCCTGTTTCAAGTTATTATGACTTTTATTGCTTTGTCTTTGAAAAACGCTTCCGCCTATTATTTTTTAATGTTGCGGAAATTTCAGCCATCGCTTTCACAATATATTATTCAACTCACTATTTGAGTTCTTGTTTTCTTTTTTGTATTTTGTCTAGCTGCTTTTTCAAATAATTCAGCTGGAATTGAATTTGAATCTAATTGTAATTTTAACGGAAGTCGATTTTTCGTTTAATTTCTAGGATCATCTTACAAATTGAGACTGTTTTAAAGTTAAAACACTAGGCAACCCTTGACTGAAATTTCTTAAATGAGCACAGCACCATAAATATATAGAATTAATTATCAGAAAGCACTATAATTAACAAAAATATTTTCTATGCTTTTTAATTATATAGCACAATTTTTAAATACTGCTATTTGTCTTTAAAAAATCCTGCTAACTGCAAACTTTTAAACCTGAATTCAATTGTATGTTTTCAGTTTAAGAAAACAATTTTTAAAATGAAAACTGTAATATCTCAAGAAAAAGTAAATAGATTTAAATGAACAGAAGACTAAAAGCATTTCCATACACTTTTCCTTTTTGAAAATAAAAATATTTTTTTAATCCTCGAGCTCTATTTGGTTCTGAAATTACGTTTTTCGGGTTGATGTACGCTTTTACAACCTCTGAATTCAAACTTCAAATTAATCATTTTACTTAACATCTGATTCTTCTCAATGTAACCTGACCTCTCCCACTGTTCACAAAAAAAAATGAGAAATTTGTAACATTTCGAGAAGATTCATGGTGTCAAAATCTGACGAAAAACAACGCAAAAAAGTTATTTGATCATCACTTGTCTAGAATCCTTTATCTTTGAACACCTATCAGTTGCCACAAACTTATCAATCATTGGTTAAAGTTTTTATCTTTTTGTGTTTTGGATTGCTCTAGGTATATGAATTCTGAATTTATTGAACGATGTTGAATTTTTTCCAGTTCTAATTTGAAATTGTAAATAAAAATATTATTGGAAATTTTAGTTTTCGGAAATTGAAATCTAAAGACAGAAATAGATAGTCTTATCCAATTTCACCAGACACCGGAATAAGCTTTTAAAGAGTCAAGAAGTTGACAGACTCGTTACAATGCAATTTAGAAATAAATGAGTTCTTTTTATAGCTCTGTACTTTATCATATGTTCGTTGTTTTTTTGAATACTCAAGATTTTCTATAAATTCTTATTGTTCCGATTGAAACATAGAGCTTTTTTATGGCAAATTGAAGCATTAAACTCCAGCTCTATCAAATTTAATGTATTTTAACAATAAAACCAGAAATGGGAAAAGCTGCATTGGCCGTTGAAAAAAAAATGAACATAAATTTTATTATTGACTGTAACATCAAAAATAAATAGTAAATGACTGATTATACAAAATCTAAAAAAAAATGTCCTCCCATATCTTGGATTTATGTATTTTTGAATTGTAACAATCTATAGATATCCATAGAATCCATAGACAATTCCATAGACATATTGCATTTTGACCAACAAGTTTTTTCCAATAAATTTCTTATTCTAGCTTCTAATCTTGAGCTGAAAGTTGATTCAAAACTATTCTTGAAATCACATTTATCCTCGTACAGATAATATCTTAATAGTATTCCTCATGGAAATCACTTCCCAGACTCATTATTTCTTTTTCAAAGAGATTTGAAAATTCTGATCCGATTGAAAAGTAAGTTCAAATATCTTGTATTTCCGTTCCGTGTTTTTTTCTTCTTGGCAATTAAATTATTTTTGAATTTTTAGTATCGAGACTATTTCAATTGACCATCCCTCCTCTTTCCCCATTTCATTAAAAAAGTGCTCACGGAGATTTTTTCCCAAGATATTCATTTAAGTGGAAACTAATTCCAAAGGTGGCACACCCCACACGAGTGGATTCTTGATCATTCAACAGAGGGAAAAAGAGAAAAAATAAAACATTTTGGCGCTGAAAAAGAAAAAAAAAGATTTATTGGATGGTGAATTCGAATTCGGATTCATTCGAAACCGGATTCAAGAGGCTGAATTCGTTGAGCAATGATGTATTCTTTTAGAGCTCACTGATCTGGAAATGTTCCGTTCAATTGTGAAGATTGAAAAAGCTACTAGAGATCCCTGACGAATCATTTGTTATTTTAAAATAAAAAATGTGAATTAGAATCTATAATAGCTTTGGATTTCTGATCCAGGCTACGTTGTAGTCTCTAATAATTGAATTCCTTTAAGGTTACCTACACCTACCTGTAGCCAGCACGTGTACTTACTTCCCAAAGTTATGTTAATTGTTTTCAAATGTTCAAAACTGGCCGGTTACTAAAAATCAATCTACACTGTGCAAACAGCAGATACGAGGCGGTCGGCAAGCACGTAGGCATCAAGACGTGCTTACCTACCACCGAAACTTTATGGTGGGGGTTCTTGAAAAAGTCACTAAATATTTAAAAATTGTTAAAAAACTAATTTTCAAACTTTCCCGTTTCCAGGTTATATTGTAGTTTGGTGTGTACCAATCTTTGCCAAATTTGAAACATTTAAGCTGCTGATTTCCGCATATACAAGTAGTTTTGAAGTGTTCTTTGCATTTCCTTTTCCTTCGTTTTTCTTCGAATGAATCAGCCAGACTCTATTTGAGGTTTGGAAACAAATTGAATTATTTCAAGTGGAGGAGATTCTTTTAGATTTTGGCTCTCAAAGTTCTTTGGGTATTGTGAGTTGGGTCGAATAGTTTGATAGAGCAAACTTGAAAAGTTGACTAATAGTGAGAGCTCCGCCTTGTCGGCCTTCTAGCACCTACCTTGCACCTTCAATAGCTGGGAATAGTTTTTTTAATTTAAGTTTCGGCAAATCGCCAAATTTCGTGAAAAAGGAAAAAAAAAGAAAACAAATTTAAGGAAAGAAATTTATTTTCAGTTTCTATTTGTTTCAAAGTTCAGTATTTTATTTCAATTGAACGATAGAATGTTTTTTGTAATAACTTTTGTAATGTTTTGTAATGATTTACATTTGATTAATGAATTCTTGAAATTGATCCCCTTTTCATTTTCATTCCAGTTCTTATATGTAACAATATAAATGTGTTTTTGTTTCAGTCTTCCTTTTCTTCTACCCCACTCCCTCCTCATCCTTTTATAAACTGACGATGATAATGAGGATCTGAATTGAATTTTAAATGTTTTTCTCTACAAAACAGGGGGAAACGGTAGAATAACATAGAAGCATCTAGTAATCGGATTCCACCAATCTCAAACACCCTCTCTTATTCCAGTGGATTTCAGCATCTTTAAGACAAAAAAGCCACCGCACAGAAGGATGCCTAATCTAATGAGTTTTTGTGTAGATTGTTCCCCGCTCATCGTCTTTCTATTTTTCTTTATTTTAAGAGAAAACCGAACGAATGCTCACGTTTCAGAGCGTATGTGTATGTCTGGCTCAGTTGGTATTGTGAATAGAATAAAAAAAGAAGGAAATAGGGGGGGGGGGGGGGGGTAATTATTGAAAAAAAAGAATTATGGAAGATGACGAAGAGACTGGTTTATGATCGAGATGAAACGATCATTTCCTAGAAAAAAGTATTTTGAGATTTCAGTAAGCTTCCGAAATTTGTGGAAGTTTCTAATTATGCTTTTGGTGAACCCGGAATACTATAAAAACTTTGAATAAAAAATCGGAAACTCCATAGATTTCCGGTTTTTCAGGCTTGAATAAATTGCATTTCATAGTTTAGTTTATGAATTTTAATCTTGTAGGAAACTGCTCTCGTGAACTAGAGGCGGGTGCGTTTTCAGTGCCTGCCTCGTGCCTTCCTTACCTATTTGTAGAAATTTAACAATTGTTTTGTTTTTTAGCTTGAATGGAACATCTCTACGGATATTTTTCATTAGTCGCTAGAATCGAAAAATTTGAACTTTGGTTTTTATTAATTTACTTTTTAAAAAAAATTTAAGAGTCCAAACTATCCAAATTTCAAATCCAGCTGTCTAGTGATGTCAAACATTATTGTTGAACATATTGGTTATATATTTTTTTGAAACATTTTCAAAATTCAATTGAGCATCTCAAATCGAAGTGTTGTAACAAAAGAGAAGGTGGCTCGGTTATTGATCATCTTAAAGTTTATTCAAAGTTCCATATTCCAGGAAGCTTGAAATTTTGATAACCTACATTCTAGTTACCGACACATTCCAGCCCATTCCCAGTTCCCAAGGGACACAGATGCTTCGTCTTTGCGAAAATATATTGAGAACCTTTTGCGGACCAACGATTGGGATTCATTGTGTTTAGAATTCTGATGAAAAATACTTTTTGGTGTCGTTCACCTTGTGACAATATACGTTTAAATGTATCTGATAGAGGCAATGAATTGTTCATCTCTTGCGCATTTATGTGAGCTTTCTAGTTCAAATAGAAAATGTTTGTTCCTCTTCAATTTTTTGCAACTTTCACAGGAACTTAGTAGTTTCAATTTTGATTTTTAAATGTTTTTTCTTTCTTTCTAATATATTTATGAGTCTAAGAGAATCCAACTATAACTACAAAAGGAGAAAATTGAACCAAAAAAGTGTTTGAGCTCACTTTTAGACTTCCAGATGAACGCTGAAACTTATGGTAAATGTTTTTTTAATAGTTAAACAAATTGAGTTGCAGTGGAGCAGTTTGGAAATTTTTAGGTCAACATTTTCTTAGAAATTCCTATTCATGAAATTTCTAAAAATCATTTTTAGAAGTGAGCAGTTTTTATGCAATATTGTCAGATCCTTTTTTCAAGTTAAAAATGCTCCTCTGTTTTAGGATCATGTTCAATAGGTCGTTTTTCAAGTAATACAGGTTTCATTTGGGAGCTCAATCACTTGGGATTTTTTATGTAATCAGTTGACTCTTCTATTTTTGCCCCTTCTCCATCATTTTGTTTTTGTTTTCTCTTCTCCTTTCTCTTTTTTGCCTGCTTTCAATCTTCCTGCAAAAAAATAAGTTTTACTTAAGAAGAGAAGCCACAATTGATAGGACCCTCCTGAGCCGGCGCCGACCGCCTAAAAAAATACTTGCTCGGAGATAATCGGGTTATCTCTAAAAAATAGGAGCATTGAATGTGTTATAGGTTCCGCCTTTGCATTTTTCTACGCGTTCCTCAATCACTACGTCACACTAAAACATTTAAGAAGACCACCCAAGTAGAAACCGAACGTTCGTTTTTTTTCCTTTTTTGCTTGCAGTTTTTGGGGGAGAGAGTGAGTTTTTTGGGATGATGTGTGGAGATATCCAATATGTTTTCATTTCTCTTTCAGTCATTTTTCTCTCATTTTCAACTTA
This sequence comes from Caenorhabditis elegans, assembly GCF_000002985.6. Lineage (NCBI taxonomy): Eukaryota > Metazoa > Nematoda > Chromadorea > Rhabditida > Rhabditidae > Caenorhabditis > Caenorhabditis elegans. The sequence continues at coordinate 14,676,422 of NC_003283.11, forward strand.
CTCTAAAAGATGAAATATGTCTGCAATTGACACTGTTCCTCTCTCCTGACACGGCGGTGCGTGGAGCCATCACAGAAGAGAAAAGAAAGTTTTGTACTTTCTTAGTCTTTTTCTCACTTTTTAAAAATTTTCTTTATTTTGCGTCTCGTGATCTTTTTTTAGTGATTTTTCCGTTTAAAGATGGAGTTGTTTTTGTGGGTTTTTCTTATTCTAATAGTAAATGATAGGAGTTTTTTGTTTTTTTTTTCAGTATACCAATTATGCATGTTATAAAATATGCCCATTTAAACTTCAAAAAATCATAAAACTTCTCCCAAATTTAAATTCAATTTTGTTGACTTTGAAATTAACAAAAAAGTATCAAAAATGATATTTTCAATGCATTCTTCGATAATTTAATGTCACTGATTTTCAGTAGTAAAATGTTTCACTTTTTTGGATTTTATCGGAAATTTATATTTTTTCACCCAAGTTTTACAAAAAAAAAATTCCAAATCATTTTTTGAATTCTTGTTTCCTCAAAAACTGAATTAAGGAACTTGTCAGTCCGTCATTTTTTGAATAACTGACAATGAGTTTGGAATTTTTCGGAATTTTCTAAACGAATTCAAAATTCAAAATTCCGAAAACGGGAAGCAAAAAGGTTTTTGATCTTCAAGTTCTGACATGGCAAACGTCAAGTCTTTTCTGAGAATTTTGGCAGTACGTTCGAAGTTTTTACTGAACTCTTGAATCATGGCTGTGAAAAGCAGAATCATATGTTTCTGAAGTTGTGAAATACTTCTTAGAACAAATAATTAAATAGGTGATTAAGTGGGAATTAAAAATATTTATATTTTTGGTGGATACATGATTTGTCTAGACTTGGTTTTTTTCTGAAAAATGTTTGCAAAATTGCAGCAAAAGCTAAAATTGTTCACCTGAAATAACGGGTGATTTTTTTTCAATGAAACTGTGAAATCCAGCGTTCCAAAAACTTGTGTCCCATTCAAAACAATTTCAGAGAAAAGCCAAATTTCAAATCTCAAACCAAATGTTTCGAAGTTGTATGAGACCTATTTTTTTTGCTTGAAAATATTAAAAATTAAAGTTTAGTTCAAAAATGATAAAAAGCGTATAAGAGGCGCCCATGTCTAACTTTGAGAGTTTTTTTTTGAAAATTTATAAGTTTTAAAATTTTGAGGTTTTTTCCTGAACTTCAGTAGATAACAAATTTCTGATATTCACAAAAATATAAAAGCAATAGTTTTAAAGAGGTTTAGGGAACTTTTTTCGAATACTAATTTACCTGCCTACCTACAAGGCGCCTACTTTGCGCTTACACGCGATATCCCACAGTATCCCACACTTTTTTTTTCGGTTTCCGGCCCATCGAACCCACTCCTCAGAATCTCCCAAAATAAAGTTCAATGACGTTAGAAATGTTTCATCTCCGAACATTTTCTTTCATTTTCTTTTGTTCCTTCTTTCAAAAGCCTTCTTCCACTCCATTTTCACACTTTCCCTAGAGATATCCAGATAAACCAATTAATCAAAAAGGAGTCCTTGTTGTCAAAACGAGAAAAAAAAGCTAGAAAACTTCATGAAACCAAAGTTTGAGTCGACATTTTCCTCAAATTTCTCACTTTTTTTTTGCTTGCGATTTTTTTCTTCCGAACCTCAAAACACGTCTTACTTTGTATTTTATGAGATTTTTTTCTCAAAATCCCACCTATCTCTCACAAATCAGAAGCTTAAAGTGTGGGAGAGCTGGAAAAAAGCTGGAAAAAAGGAAGATGATCTATTCGGAATCTGATTTTTAGGAGGATTTTTAGTAAGTAATCAAAACATGATGTCTGGAAAACAATGACAACTAAAGGCTTTTTAATAACGGAAGCCTTATGAGTAAGCTAGCATGATCACAAATCACTACGCGACATTATGGTCAACTGGAAAATTGCAAAAAAGGTATTAATTATGTACATTTCGCTGATAAGTTAAGCTTTTAAAAAATTTTACAATTTTGTTTCAAAAGTATTGAAATTGTGCGCAAAAATGAAGTCGTCGACCAATAAGAAGAACGCGATGGGCGTGGCCAGTGTCGCTGATTGGTGGGCGTTTTTGCATGCTTTAATAAAGTATTCTGGGAAAGAAATCTGATATTGTTTGATGGGTGAAAAAAGTTTAAGATTTTTTTCCAAAATAAATTTTCTTAAAGCTTTCAAAATCTTTTCCTACTCCTAGACGTTCTTAAAGTTGTTCACTGAAACTCCTGAAGAATTTTATGAATTTTCAGACATATGTCTCACCCTTCCAAAAGTCGCTAAAATAGGACTTTGTGTAATTAGAGAAAAGGACATTCCCCGGAAATTAGATACGTACATAAATTACGCATCCTCCTTCCTCACACAAAATTTGTTGAGGTAGAGCTGTAGAACAGAAGTTATGACACATTCATTTGAAGCCATTTTATTACATTTTTGTTTTTGTAATGTGACAATGTAATATTGTAAGATTAAATGGTATGAAAACGGTTAATTTGAAAGTAAGTCTTCACCAGTCACATGTTTTTGCTGAGTTGCAAAATTCTTGAGAGACCTATATAAATGGGATTTTTTCCAGCAAATATCTCTACGATTAGACCTGAATCACAAAATTATAGGCTTTCTAAATCATTTTCTTAAATGATGTGATTCATTTTCAATTTATATACAATTTTGATCAAGCACTTCCCTGTAGACTAAGTACCCGGTACAATACAATTATATCACTTTGTTGTTTTTCTCGAAATATTTGACTTTAACTGAATAATTGTGGGTGTTGGAAAATGTCTGTTGCATTTGAAATCTGATTTAGCAAAAGATTTTCTAGAAAAAAATATGTATGGAAGTACCTTTTTTGTAGCTAATGTTTAATGTCCCATTTCCAGAAGCTATGAATACTGTTAATTTGATAAGTGAATCTACGTTCGAATAAACTAGCATTGTTTTGTAAAAACCTTTGGTTACCGAAGAAAAATCTAGAATTTCAACATTAGTTACATTAAACTTTGTTAGTTTTGTTAAAGTTACTTTTTTTACTATTTAATTTCAAGGAATTTTACTTCAACACATTCAAATATAATTTATAGCTGGCAAAGTTAAGATTTATTATTGGAGGCAAAAATTGCTGCCTGCCTATATTCAAGGCGATTTTTGCCCACCTAGTGAATAGCTGTTCATCTCCTTTTATTTCATTTTTTGGGGAATGTATATGTCCAATGTATAAGCTAGTTAGATACCCCCATAAATTCGTAGTTTTGACTTGAAAATCTTTGTAGTCCAGGAATCCCAGGAATTGTAGGTGTGTAGTAATTGGGCAGCTGATAAATTTATTTAAAAGTAATTCATTTTCTTTAATGGGATTTTATAAATTTATTCAAAGATTCAATAAATCTTATCTATTTGCATACCAAGTTCCTCCGGTACTCTACTATATTAGGTAATCCAAGAAATAAAAAATAAATGCATTCTTCTATTCAATGCCCTCTCTTCAAAAATATTTCTACAAAATTCAAACATCAATCATAGTAATTCAGTTTCGTATACCAACCAATAAAACTTTTTTTTTCAAAAATCAAACACATTATTTCCTTCTTTTTTCCTCTGAATCAGTAACTCTAGATTTCTTTAATTCAACTAATGGTATACTTACAAATACTAACCTTTTTCTCCAAGCCTTCTTTTTCTTCTTTCCCCGCCAAGCTCCCACTCTCCTACGCCCCGCCCCCAATTTCTTTCGAGGAGGAGCGAGAAGACGTGCGGGCACAATTTTTCAGACCATCTTTTTGTTGCTCGGCCTTTTTCAAAAATTTCGATTCCAATTTCTTGTTTTATCTTGATTGAATTAAAAATTAATTAAATTATTAAATTTCAGATAAAATGGAAGAAGATGATTATCAGATAGGAGAAATGCAAAATTGCAGTTATTATGTAAGTTTCAGAAACTTTTAGGGAATTCTGAATGAGAAAAATTTCAGGGAACAGACGATGTGATAGGAAAAGTGTTCTTAATTGGAATATTTGCGACGTTAATTGCAGTCACATCCATAATCTTCAACACATTCTACACGATCGTGTTTATTCGAAATCCATCCTTAAGGTTTCTGTCTAGCCATAAATCATCTGTTCATTATTTATTGGGAAAAACATTTTATGCAGTAAATAGTCAATATGATATGCTCAGTTTTTAATATGGTGTTGGAAAGAAAATTTTGATGGAAACCCCTAAAACGTAGCAAAAAAAAATTCCAAAATCTAAAAATACTACTATCGAACTCAAATTCTTTTTGCACAAACTCCAAATGTTGCAATTATTTTTTGAATTTAATTTTTTCACATTCAACATTTTTCTACTTTCTGGCCTGAAACTTCTAAAAACAAATTAGCTACCAAATTTTCAGCATCCATGTAGCAAAATTTATGATTTTGGAGAAAAAATTTTTAGGATAAAACTGTTCGATTATTTTTTCAAAAATTAAAAATATCACAATGTGAAAAGCACTTTTATCCAGTAGCCAAAAAATACGGTCTCGACGCGATCGGAAAAAAAAATTGCGTAAAAAAATACCGCTGAAGAAGGAACTGGGAAACTACAGTACTCTTCAAAGATGCATAATCCATTTTTTGTGATGAAATTTGTAATTTCCGAAACTCGGAAAAAAAAATTGATATCGTAATTTGATATTACAGTACTCCTTAAAGGCGCTCACTCTTTTGCGTCCTTCCCTTTAGAAAACATTTCGTTTCGCCAAGACCCAATAGCGTAATTTTGCATAGAAAAACTTAGAACATGAAAACTGTTTCCAAGTTCTTCATAGGCAATTGAAAACTGGTACGAACTGAAACTGATACATCCTTGTTTACAGTTTTATTTTAAACCTACCTACCTAAATAACTAATCTGTTTTTTTTCCAGATTTCCTGCAGATTTAAAATCGAACGTAGATCATTCATAATAATCCATAACATTTCAGACGTAGCGGCCTCTTCTACTTTGGCGTCATCGCCGTCATTGACATCATCATGGGCATCAATTATATTGCTGTTATGGTTGTTCCAGTAAGTCGATTCTAATATTATTAAACCTTGACTCATGAACATGTGGGTGTGGGGTTTAGAATCAGTTAGCGCCCCGTGCAAGAAAGCAGCAATCATATAAAACTTCGTATATTGGATAATAAAATCTGTGGAAAACTTAAGTCATGAGATTTTTATTACTGGAAAAAATAAAGAAAAAGTGTAAGGAAGGTGTTGCGTTTCGCAACTGGTAATTCGAGATCCGGTGGGGAAACTTCTAGAAGAAATTTTCAGAAGTTTTGCTTCGAACTGAAAGTGTAATCTGATATAGTCATTGTGATGATTGGTTCTCAGATTTCTTGAAAATTAGAGCCGCTGAAGTTTTTTTTTTTGTTGAAAAGATGGGGTTCAGAATAGAAAATTAGGAGTTGATGTCATTGGAAAAGTGCACAAAAGGGGCGTCTAATTTTGATAGCCACAATTAAAATTTTATGAAATACGGGATTTTTTTTTCTGCGCAAACGCTTTTGGCTTTCAAGCTTCTTCATATTTGAAAATTTGAATAATGACGGTGAAAATATATAACCTCGAACACGGTCATGTGTCGATTTACGCAGATCATGTACTCCCCGAGGAGAAGTGTGCATTATTTTTGGAAATGGGTATGTTAAAATCGGAATAGTTGAAAACTAAGAAAAATGTTTCCAGAAGTTTTTAACGGTAAAACATCTAGCTTCACTTTTAGATAAATGTAAAATAACGATAACTGTCTAAATTGCCGAAAAGCATTACATCTCAAAATTAAAGCGAATTTGAAAAACGGTGCATATACCTTCAAATATCACTTGAATAGAAACATTTTGCAAAAAAAAAACTTTGCTCCTCATTTTTTGATTTCATTATCCAACATCAGAAGTTGACCAATCACCGACCCACTTTATACCACTTAACCCATTTCTAAAAGCCACTCTTTCGCACTTCCCCTGGGGGTTTCCGAGACCCCCAGAGGAAGTTTATATTTTTTGAAATTCAGAACAAAATAATTTCCAAAGTTATTTATTCCAGGTGTACATGGACTATTACTTGTATCTACCATTATGGCACATTTTTCTGTCCTATTTCCGAATTGTGATGGCCGAGTCGAATATGGCCATGTTTGCATCGATGCTCATGATCGTGTTGGCAACAACTGAACGGTTCTTGAAAACTTTTGATGGAAAGGCGATATCTGTATGTCGAAAGTTTCTGGAAAGGAATCGGTATGGTGTCAGTGCATTTTGCATTTTCTTGGCGTGTGCCTACAAATATGTCATATATTACGAGTTGGATGTAGATCATCATCCACATTGCACTGATTTTATGTAAGTTTTCTTTTCTCTTTTTTGTTAGATTTTTTAAATAACCAAATATTTTTAGGGAGTACGAGATCATCGCAGGACCATATGCAATGGATCCGAACTATCGGTTCTATTTTATGTTCTTATTGAGAAACACTTTGGATAGGATCCTTCCGTTCCTTGTACTTCTAACTATGAACATTATGATCGTGAAAGCAGTGAAAGAAGATGAGAGGCAGAAATTGCAAAAAGAATCGGTTGTCAGCAATGGGAAGTCGGTGAATGTGAAATCGCATCGAAGAAATGTGAAGGATGCGACAAGGGCATTAATCAGTCTCGTCTCCATTTATCTTTTGTCGCAATCTCTTCAGGTAAAAACTAAAAATATATTTTTTGAGAGAGAAACTTATATCGTATTTCAGGTTTTTCTAACAGTATGGGAGACCATCAATCGTTCGAGCCTCGAGGATGGATTTCCAACTATGTACTCTTATCTAAATGATATAGTTTCAATCTTTACCCTTTTGGCAAGGTATGGGAAATTCAAATTCAGTGCAAAATCTAAAACCAGCAAGTTTTCAGTTGTCTTCGCTTCCCGATATATTTCTGCTGCAATCGGCTAATCCACACGGCTTCCGTTGATACTCTCCATGGAATGCGAATCACTTGTTTAATGGGCAATTCGAAAAAGCCACAGGAATACTCTCCGATCCATGGTATTCCGAATTCTTTGGAGTGTGGTGGTGCTGGTGACGGTGGATCGAAGATGTCGTTAAGTTCTCCAGAAAGTATCTCGAAGCCATCGGCAGTTTATGATGAAAAACTTCAAGAGTGGCGGTTGTAAACGGGTTCATGAATTGTCTCATTTGATTACCTATTTGTTTTTAATTTGCTCCAATTTTTCTTATTTTTAAAAAGTGTTTCATATAAATTTTAGATTTGATATAAATTTTTTGTTTCGAAATTCAACACAAAAACAAACAGAAAACTTTACAGGAACAAATTCAAAGTAGAACATGAGATTAATAATTTACAAGTCACTGAGATCATCAAAATTACGACCGTATTTCTTGCTGGGCACGAATGGTTCCCATCGTGACGCCGGATAAATGTGCTTATTCTTTTCGTACCAACTACGAAGTACTATTTTCGCTGGATGAGATTCTCCATAGTCAAGTGCAGCATCTTGGCGTATACGAACATCGGAAGCCGAATCGAACACGAACAGCGGACCAGTCTTTCCCATTGCTTTTGTGACTATAAAGTCTTGGAACGTGTAGAAATGTGGTATGATGAGATCCTCTTTGACGAACATCAGATTCTCGGCTGTGCACGATTTAAGCTCCGTGAATTCCTTTTTCAGAGCCTGAAAATGAATATTTATAAATATTTTTTGATTTGTTGAAAAAAAAAAACAATTAAAAAATATTTTAGAGGGGAAGTAAAGTTTGTGGGTTTTTGCCCGAAACGGTCGAATTTCATAAATTGCCTTCTCAAAAAATTTCCAAAAAAATAAATACATAGAACACTTTTTTTTTATTTTCTGAAGTTCATTATTACCTCAATGGCTCTTCCTAGACATTGCGAAATCGTGTTTCCTTTCTTGATTTTCATATTTTTCCGATGTGAAGATCCATCCCAATAGGCGTAGGCAACTGTAATTTCCTCGTTTTTCTCGGCATCTTGCTTCACACGCCACTCGGCTGCCAATGATTCTTTCTTTCTGAAACCAGACTTATTATTTTTTATTTATTTGTTCACCGGGATGATCTACACCCGCCAAAATTTGAAATGTCGTTGTTTTTTCTTCTAGAACTCACTTTCTCAAGAACTCCTCTCGTTCTTTATCAGGCAGGAAGCTTGTGTCGACAGTTGGGTCCATTCCAACGCGCTGCAAACATTTTTCGCTTTAATTTTTTCTTTTTAATTATTATTCTTACCTTTTTCGGGATAATTGGTGCAGCATCTTCTTCGTCCTCTTCGTCATCAAATGCAAACGATAAAAATCGCTTCTGAAATTAGCAATATTAAAACAGTTTTTCTCGAATGTTCTACAAAAATGTTTTATATCTGCGTTTCCTCACACTCTCACCTGCCCTCAATTTTTCTTTCTCGAAAGTTCTCAAATTTTTAGAAATCTGGTATAAAAGACTCTTTCGACGAGAAATCTCTAGTCAATTGAACTACAACTGCTACCCGAGTCTAGAGCCTACAACCAAATTTCTACAGCAATCCTTCACATTTACCTGGGTATGTTTTGCAACGTGTTCTTCTTTTTCTCGAGCTTCTTGTGAATCTTTAGATTGAGTAGAAGATGATTGGTCTCCCCGGGCCACTTGTAGATCTCTATAAGGTACACATTTTTATTGTGAGGCTCTCCAAAATGTAGAAAATCGAACCTGTTTGAAATTTCGTTTTTCTGAATATTTTTCATATCATCCAATGATACCAAGCCATAGGTTTTAGACTTCACGACTTCTTCGACTGTTTCATAGTTTGCCATGAATTTATTCGTAATTCCGACCCTGCCTGCAAAATTTGTAGTTTTAATAATTAAAAAGGGGTTTCACCATACATTTTTCTTTGTCTTCTTCAAGCTTTCGCAATTGTTGTTCGATATCTTCCTTTTCACGCTCACGTTTCTTTGCCAAATGAATCAAGCGGCCTTCGTCGGCGCGGGACATTTTATTAACTGCAAAAATAAAATAAAAACCAATGAAAGCAATATTTTTCAACGAGTTCAATATTGAGAGTGACATATAGTTTATTTCGGGATTTTATTTAATATAGAATAATAATTTTAGATTTTTTTTTGGTGCAAAAATACCAAAAAAACGTCTTTTCGACGAAGTAATCTGAAAAAAATGAAGAAAAAACAATTCAAACTAAAAACAAGAAAATGTTTGTGGCCTAGTTACCTATTCTGCAAAACTTCGGCCAGGTGCTGAAAACGCGCTCTATTGACAATTTTCGTCGAGAATTTTCCGCCGAAAAGGGCAATTTGAAAACCAACCAATCAAATTGAAAGGCCACGCCCTCCTTCGAGAACATTTCGCATCTTGTTCAAAATTTAGACCTTCAATTACGCCTCAGAGCTCTGATATTCCCAGTTCTTTCGGTTTTCGGGTGAAGATTTTTGGTTTTCCTCTCACTAATATGGCTTTTATGTTAATCACGGATCATTGTTTTTGATTTTTAAAGGTTTTTGAACAATAGTTTTAGGCCTAAAATTAGTTCATTTCTAGATAAGGTTATAATGTGTTTTTAGTTTCGAAATCATTCGCCATGCGTGCTCTTTCATTCATTGAATCGTTATAAAGTTCTATTCAGTTTTTGTTGCTCGATTGTTAATTGATATTTTTCCAGAACCATGTCCGAGAACGCCGAAACCTTCGCATTCCAGGCTGAGATTGCTCAGTTGATGAGCTTGATCATCAACACTTTCTACAGTAACAAGGAAATCTACTTGCGTGAATTGATCTCAAACGCCTCCGATGCTCTTGACAAGATTCGCTACCAGGTTTGTTTTTTCGCTTCTGAGTCAATTTTTTAAAATATCGGTTTTAGGCACTCACCGAGCCATCCGAGCTTGACACTGGAAAGGAATTGTTCATCAAAATTACTCCAAACAAGGAGGAAAAGACCCTTACCATTATGGATACCGGAATCGGAATGACCAAGGCCGATCTTGTCAACAACCTTGGAACCATTGCCAAGTCTGGAACCAAGGCCTTCATGGAGGCTCTTCAAGCTGGAGCTGATATTTCCATGATTGGTCAGTTCGGAGTCGGATTCTACTCTGCTTTCCTTGTCGCCGATAAGGTTGTCGTCACATCCAAGAACAACGATGATGACAGCTATCAATGGGAGTCTTCCGCAGGAGGTTCTTTCGTCGTTCGTCCATTCAATGACCCAGAGGTCACCCGTGGAACGAAGATTGTCATGCACATCAAGGAGGATCAGATTGACTTCCTCGAGGAGCGCAAGATCAAGGAGATCGTTAAGAAGCATTCTCAGTTCATCGGATACCCAATCAAGCTTGTGGTTGAGAAGGAGCGTGAGAAGGAGGTTGAAGATGAGGAGGCTGTCGAGGCTAAGGATGAGGAGAAGAAGGAGGGAGAGGTCGAGAACGTCGCTGACGACGCTGACAAGAAGAAGACCAAGAAAATCAAGGAGAAGTACTTCGAAGACGAAGAGCTTAACAAGACCAAGCCAATCTGGACCAGAAACCCAGACGATATCTCCAACGAAGAATATGCTGAGTTCTACAAGGTATTTTTAGTTTTAATTATTTTATGGCAATAATTCCATTAATTTCAGAGCTTGTCCAATGACTGGGAAGATCATCTTGCCGTCAAGCATTTCTCCGTTGAGGGACAACTTGAATTCCGTGCTCTTCTCTTCGTCCCACAAAGAGCTCCATTTGATCTCTTCGAGAACAAGAAGAGCAAGAACTCCATCAAGCTCTACGTTCGTCGTGTCTTCATCATGGAGAACTGCGAAGAGCTCATGCCAGAATACCTTAACTTCATCAAGGGAGTCGTCGATTCTGAGGATCTTCCACTTAACATCTCTCGTGAAATGCTCCAGCAATCCAAGATCTTGAAGGTCATCCGTAAGAATCTTGTCAAGAAGTGCATGGAGCTTATCGACGAGGTTGCCGAGGACAAAGACAACTTCAAGAAGTTCTACGAGCAATTCGGAAAGAATCTCAAGCTCGGAATCCACGAGGACTCTACTAACCGCAAGAAGCTTTCCGATTTCCTTCGCTACTCTACCTCCGCTGGAGATGAGCCAACTTCCCTCAAGGAATACGTTTCCCGCATGAAGGAGAACCAAACTCAAATCTACTACATCACCGGAGAGTCCAAGGATGTTGTTGCTGCTTCAGCTTTCGTCGAGCGTGTTAAGAGCCGCGGATTCGAAGTCCTCTACATGTGCGACCCAATTGATGAGTACTGCGTCCAACAACTCAAGGAGTATGATGGAAAGAAGCTTGTCTCCGTCACCAAGGAAGGACTCGAGCTCCCAGAAACCGAGGAGGAGAAGAAGAAGTTCGAAGAGGACAAGGTTGCCTACGAAAACCTTTGCAAGGTCATCAAGGACATTTTGGAGAAGAAGGTTGAGAAGGTTGGAGTTTCTAACCGTCTTGTCTCTTCCCCATGCTGCATTGTCACTTCCGAGTACGGATGGTCCGCTAACATGGAGCGCATCATGAAAGCTCAAGCTCTTCGTGATTCCTCTACTATGGGATACATGGCCGCCAAGAAGCATCTCGAAATCAACCCAGACCACGCTATCATGAAGTAAGTTACCCAAAAACTATTTTAAAATGAACATTCACAAACGTTTTTGCTATTTCAGGACACTTCGTGATCGTGTCGAGGTCGATAAGAATGACAAGACCGTTAAGGATTTGGTTGTTCTTCTTTTCGAGACTGCTCTTCTCGCTTCCGGATTCTCCCTTGAGGAGCCACAATCTCACGCTTCCCGCATCTACAGAATGATCAAGCTTGGTCTCGATATCGGAGATGACGAAATTGAAGATTCTGCTGTTCCATCATCGTGCACCGCTGAGGCCAAGATTGAGGGAGCTGAGGAGGATGCTTCCCGCATGGAGGAGGTCGACTAAACATCCTATTTAATTTATCATTTGTTACGAGAAGATCTCCCCAAAAGCCCCTCCACAGTTTTATTCATTGTTTTCCTGTCTATCGAACCCAAATAAAGTTCCGTAATTAATTTCATCAATGTTTTTTTTTGCAAACGTGAACTTTTGAAGAAGCACATTTGAACAGTTTAGATACTCGAGGGAAATTAAACAGTTTTAGTTTATACGAAACATGATTGCAATCTTATTCGAGTTGGCATGTTTCCTGATCTTGGCCAGTGCTGTTTGCTGCATCATTCCAGAACCGGTTTATACATGAGTTGGAGATGAGTTTAATATCTTTTCATGTTTCAGGAAAAGCCATTCAATCCACCTCCACGTCCAAATTTCAATTATAACCTCTGGGATCCTGTCAATGAAGATTTCGAAGGACGCAAGTTGGATGTTCGTTGGTGGAATCCGGAAGAAGAAGATGAAGATGAAATTGTTCCAATCCCACCAAACCTTGCTGTCTAATCTCTCATTTTATTTCTAAAAATAAAAATTTTTCGATAATCGTTTTATGAACATATGCTTATTCTCTTGAAAAATCCGCTTTCCGCGCACGCAAATCTGTTGATGCGTGCTCAAATTGACATCCGTTACCATGCCAACTCTTTCCAACTGCCCTTGAGAAATTGAAAGCAGCTTTACTGAGCTCTTTCTGTGTTCCGGGCTCTCTTTGCAGTCTGTGCTCACTCCTATTAATTATGAAAACGGCAGGGACTTCGCGTGATACGTCTTCTAATATTCAAAACAAGCGAGTTATGAAGAAACCCAAAGCTATCAGGGTATGTATTAAAAGGGATATTCGAAATAAATGTTTTTTTTTCGTTTTTAGGCTTGCAATTTGTTTTCTCTACAGTACTTCAATTTAAAGGCGCATGTAGTTTTTTCTGCTGCTTAATTTTCAAAATACCGCTGAAAACACTTGAAAAATAACCGGAATATACGCAGTTTTTGTGGGTATACACTTTTTCCGTCACCTCTTAACGGAAAACTGTCGGCAACCGGTCTTCCATCTTTCCGCGCGCGTTTTCTCTCATTCTTCAGTTTTGTGTGTGTCAGCGGCATCGACCGAAAACATGCCGTCGATAGCTCAGTTGGTAGAGCGGAGGACTGTAGAGTTTGCAGATATCCTTAGGTCACTGGTTCGAATCCGGTTCGACGGAGTTCTTTTTGTTTCAGTTTTCATCGTAATTTTTTTGGTCGACCAACAGTTTTCTACGGATTGTGTTTCTTGTAATTTTAGCTGTTAAAGCAAAAGCAAAAATCTATTAAAATTACTATATTATCAAAAAATTTGTAACAATTTTAGTCTACATTATCGACCAATGCAGCTTCCCGTCGAAAACCTGCAATAGGATCTGCTGCCAAAAAGAAAGTCCAAGTTGTTGAGCCAATCCAGAATCAGAATGCAGATTCCCGAAAGATAGCTGAAGTTGAGAAAAAATTAAACGCAATTCAAATTACAAAAGACCGCCTGAAAGATCGAGCTGATAAGTTGAGTGGAGAATTGACAAAAACTAGAGTGGAACTGAATGCAGCTCAACAGGAAAGAGGAAGAATTCAACAATTCTGGAGAATAGCTGAAAATGGATTAGGAGAAGAAAGAGAGAGAACAAGAGACGTAGAGAAAAGTATGTTTGATATGAAGACACATCAAGCAACTCATATCCAGAAATTACAACAAAGAATTCGAAGTTTGGTATTTCATGCAAAAATGCATAGAAATGCTGGAACACAGTCAGAAGCAATTGCTCCAAGTGGTGGTCTAGAAAGTGTTGAATGTCAGACAATGGAAGAATTGACAAAAGAGAAAGCAGCGAATATCTTAAGACAATCTGATGATCTTCTAGTAACATTCATTGCGGAGCTTGAAAAAGAGAAGTTAGAAGCTCAAAGTGATTTGAAATATGCAATTGTGCATTTGGAGCAACGAATGAAAGAGGAACAGGAGACACAAATGCAAGCGATGAAAGAAGAAAGAGAAATTGAAATTGAGGAAATTGGATTGAAACATATGGAACAGATAAGGACAATTGAATCTGGAAATAGTGAGCAAACTGCCATGATGCAAGGAAAAATTGATTTCTTGCAGGTAGGAACTCTGAATATTCGATATTTTAGATTTTGCATTTAAAAAATCTAACATTCTGAAATACCACAACAGAAAAAAAATCTCAAAATAGTTAAAATATATGATTTGAATTTCCTCCACAGCGAGAACTGCGACCAATCAACGACTCGCTCCGCCCACGTTTGAACTAATCAGATAAAGTTTGTAACGTTCGAAGATTCTGGTTGGTTCGAAAGCGGGCGTGGCTTCTCGTTTTGGAGGGAATTAAAAACCAAAATTGTCAAATCACACTAAAAATTAATATTTGAAATTTTCCTCTATTTTCATCGTATTTATTCTGTCGTATTTCTGAATTTGAGTCTATTTTGGATATTTTTAAAGCAAAATAAAAACCCCCTGTTTATAACGATATTTGAATCATAAGATCAATTTTTTCAACTAATTTTTATTAAAGTATTAATTCTTCATAAAAACCATCTTCACCATTCCAGAGCGAAGTTTCAAATCTCCGTGATCTACGTGATTCAATATCAGCGGATCTCATTGATAGTCGCGAGAAACTCAAGGATCAAGCCGTCCTACTCGGCCAAAATCAAGCAAACATTGATGAGATGAGCAAAGAAATCGCGAGGCTTCAGGATTACAAGAGGAATTTTCAGGTAAGAAAAGGGATGTACGTATCATTCGTGAAAGTTGCTTGATTTGCTCTGACAAATTGTTTAACTTTAAAAAAAACGTACAAAACTAGTTTGAAAAATAAGAAACAATTCGATTCTAAATCGTGAAAAAACAAATTTATGGGCGAAGACTACATTCAGATATTTTTTGCTGTTGCTTGAAAATTTTGTTTCAAATTTCTTGATACTTCTTGAACATGTTTTCACATGATTTCAATCCGTTTGAAAACAAATTTTTAAATAACGGGATACAAACTTATTTGCTTTTTTTCTATCAAATTTATATTGCCGATATGTTTTGTACTATTGATTTTATATGGTTGAATAGAACAGATTAAGGATTCCTAGGTAGTTAGGTAGGTAGCTAGATAGCAGAACAGTGCCTGCCTGCCTTGTACCTACGTTTGCCTACTACCAGAAAAGATGGAAAATGACTATAATTTCCTGATTATTATTCCAGCGAGATATGCGAAACGTTGAGAATATGAGGAAAGAAGTTGAAAAATACAAGGAACTCAATGATATTGTGATGGGAGAATTTGAAAAACTGGAAAAAGAGCGAGATCAGTTGCTGATTGAAGTTGAACGAAACGTTGGAAGACTAGAAATCAGCAATCAACAAAAATTCGAAAAGCTCGAGGAACGCGGAAGAAGATTTTAAATGTTTATTCATCAGTTTTTATTATTCAATTTTTATAATATTTTTCAATTTTTCTCATACAATTATTATTAATCCATAGATATGAAAAGGCACATAAAACTTTTTTTCGATCCGGTATACTTGTCTTATTAAAACGAAAAATTATTTGGAAGAGGGGAAGGGGGGAAATGAGAAACAAGAAAAATGAAAGAAAACAAATATATATATTGAAATTTTGA
The DNA here is from genome assembly GCF_000002985.6 of Caenorhabditis elegans. Taxonomy (NCBI): domain Eukaryota; kingdom Metazoa; phylum Nematoda; class Chromadorea; order Rhabditida; family Rhabditidae; genus Caenorhabditis; species Caenorhabditis elegans. The sequence goes on from NC_003283.11 coordinate 14,692,080, forward strand.
AACGAAAAAGATGGAATTGGAGCCTAAAATTAAAATTCTTTGGTTTGCAAAAGATTATAGAAATTTAAATATCTAAGCCCATCCTCCTGTAAGTTTGTGGAAAAGTTCTTCATCAAGATTTTGAGAATGTTCTTTGCTTCGCATTGACAGGAAAATGTATCCACCGATGAACTCGTGAACGACTTTGCAATCAGCGGAAAGTGGCTTGAATTCGATATCCTCATCTTCGAATTGAATCTGGAAATTGGGGAGATAGGATGATAAAATAGTATACTCAAAGAAAAAAAGTAATTAATTTCAAAAAGTTTGTTCTCGGTTATTTTCGGGTTTATCTAAGCCTTTTATGTAGGCACAAAACAGATTTTAAAAATTTATTTCTAAAACGCTCAAGGTGCAACGCTGGCATGTAGGCAAATAGGCATGAAGTCTGCCTACCTTCCTGTCAGCACCAAGTTTACCGAAAAAGTTTCGGTCTTTGAGAACATTATCTGATTTAGATTTTAAATTACCAAAGACCTGAATTTTTTAGTAAGTTACGGCGAATAGACTTATGGATAGAAAACAACAATTGAATCAAAAACGCAATATTATAATTTTTGAAACAATACAAAGATTTTTTGAAAGCCAATTGTTCTTTGTGTTTAGATATACATATTAGGAAAGATTTTGAGATGAAAACGTAATTTCAAGACATCACAAAATAGATTAACAATCAGAAAGTTGTTACAAGAAACTTAGATGAATAGGTCTCGAAAACGTTCTCAACATTTTGCAATTTTTCGATTTCCGATCATGTCCAGATCTTAAATATTTTATTCATCAAAAACTAACCTTGAGATGTCGAATTTCCCAGTTGACATGCCACTTCTTCATATTTGCAAACCTCCATGTCTTCAGACTTTCTCCATTATCCATATTCAATTTTGCAAGTCTATTCACAGCAACAGCCACCAATTCCGCCTTTCTAGCATTTCGGAATCTTACAATGAAATAATGAATTCCGTGTTCGGGAAGTGCTTGCCATGCTCGGATATATTGAAGTTTCGCTTCGGTTGCCGTGAGTTGTCGAACATTTCCATGAGCATCTGATACTCGCTGTTGAATTTGTTGCTTGCTGCGTGCTCGTCGTACGTATTTCGACGATATGTACTCATCAACATTGAAATCATTTGGTAGTTTTACAGCGGCGGCTTTTCGCGAAGCTGTGTTGCTGTTTCCGTTTTCGTTTCCATTACCTGAAAAATTGTTTCATTCGAAGAAAATAATTTCATTATCACTTATTAAATTGTAAAATCAACAACTTACCACTTTGCATCTTGAGCAAGTTTTTGATGCTCTCCACCTCCTGTTGATATGACGAATCAGCCATTGACTTCCCTCTGGATGCTAACCGACACGCAGCCATCCACCTGGCATATTGATGCTCGGAATCGCATTTCAAAATGAAGTCAATCATTCCTTCAGCAGTTGGAAGTAACAATTTGATATGATACTTCTGCTGTCCAACTGAAACATCCTGACTAACTTCACATCCCTTCAATGAGAAGTGTCCAAGTGGAGCTGAGTTGACATCTGAGGAGCTTTGATGATATGATAAATATAAGTCACGGAACGAGAAGAATGCCCGTTTAAATCCTTTGAATGCTGCCAATTTCTTTGGTTTCATATATTTCAAATAATCTGCTAACTCGGGAACTTGTGTAAGATCTGATCGTCTGTTAAGAGCAGCTGCGTCAAGGTTTTGCTCAAGCTCGTCCAAAAGAATATCCACATCATCTTTATTATTTTCTTCAGGTTCAGGAGAATCTCTTTGCAGGGTTGCTTGAAGTTGAAGAGCAGCAAATAGTGTGGCTTCTTCCTCTGTGTGATCGAATTCATCAAGTAAAATGCTCCATTTTGCTTGCTCGTAAAGTTGATTAATTCTCACTGGATCATATTTTGGATTCAAATCAAAGAAATTCATAAATTTGAATCGTAGTAAAATAATATCTCCTTCAAAAATTCCTTGTTCCATAAGTGATCTGCTAGAATCAAGCCATCCTCTATTAATCGCAGCTTTTTCCACATAGTTCTGAGGTCTAAATACTGGAGTATCACGGCTTGGAGCAAGTCTTGGTGAATGAATAAGAGCATCATCAAATTGCTCATTTTCAAGTCCTTCACTAAAACTGATGCTTGGCATAATTGGTGTTCTTCTCATCGTATCGTTATATGCTCCTGGCGATGGACTGACACCACGTGGCAATGTTCCGTGGCGAGGAAGAGTTCCCATTTCGTGAGCATTGAAAATGTGTCCAGATTGGGAGAGCGCGGGTGATTGACCACGACGGCGCATATCAAGATTCGATTGAGAAGCAAAGATTGGAGCAGCTTTACGGAGAGTCATTGGTCCAACTGATTCTTCTCCTGGACGCATTGAGAGTGGACCGTTCATGTTGTCGGCGTCAGATGTTCCACGTCGAAGATCCTCTGGTGGAATATATCTGTAATATTTTAAATTATATGATTTTGAATTATTGGGTTATTTCACATGCTCGGTAGTAGTTAACTTTTGACCTTGCTCAAACTTTTGGGGCAGGATTTCGATCAGGCATAGATTTTCCCTAGTTGCTTAAGATTCCCAAGGATCTTCAATCCTCGTTCAACCAACTAAGGAATTTCACAACTCCATTCTTATTTAAATTAAAAATAAAACATCAAAAACTTCCCAATTCCTACTTACCTCTTCAAAGACAATTCCTCTGAATATCGAATACCCAAATCACGGCACAATTTCTTTGTTGCTTTGAATGAATTTACCGAGAAATCAACTCTCGCATCAATCATTTGCATATCTGGTAACTGAATTCTTGCTTCTTTATGCATTGGTGTGAACTCCAATTGTGTTTCAGCTGTAATTCCATTCTGGTCAAGAGTCGATCGAGTATGTTGAAGCCATCGCCGCTTCTCCGGCCACCACAGAGCATGATCAGACCAATCTCGTTCAACATCTGGAAAAATAGAAATATTTGGAGTTTTTTAGATTCTTGTTTCAATACAGCTGTTTTGTAAATTGTTTGTTCAGCTGAAGCCCAAATGATTACATTTTGAACTTGGAAATTAAACACATTGAGCACACAAATTGTTATACCCTAATGCAGAAAATCTTCATCCCTTCAGCTTCTGCAAGTTCTAAAAATCGCGCGAAAACTTAATTCCAAAACGTTTTTATGCGCCTCTCCTATGCGCCCTTTCTGCTCTTGGTCATGATGAATGCCAGTTGCTTCTCAAGTTTTGATACTCTCTCCTGGGACCCCCTATCATTGTGTGCTCTTATATCTCTGCAAGGAAAGCCTCTAAACTTTATGTACCCAACAGCGAATGTCCCATCCGAAACAATCAGCTTATGTAGATGCGCACGCGTGCACTCGAATAGTCAACATTAACAGGGGTTAGGATGAAAAGAAAAAGAAGAAAGAGAAGAGCAACTGGTAGGAGATGAGAAGAGCCCATAAATATTTGATAGGTTCCGCATAGTTTCTATGATGTTTCAAAATGTATAGAGGACTTCTTGTCAACTATTTCGGAGCTCACAGTCCCTAAAAAATTTCGTGAAGATCTCTCAAAAATTAACTTTTTAATTAAACTGTTTTATTCAAAATACGAATTTTCAGCAAACTTGAAAGAATTGTACGAGAAATTTTTCACTTGGCGCACTCTTCAAGGGCTCCGTTACGATGTGTTTCCAAAAGTGTTCCCTATCTTTCCAGAACATTTTTTTCCAGCAGATTTCAACATTTTCCCATGCCTTCAATTTTTACTGATATTGAACATCATTTCGTAATGGTGCACACACCACGTATCTTTTCGTTGTAACAAACGCGTAGGCGCACACAGTGGCAGATATATCTAACAGATTATATTGAGTAGAAAAGAGAGAAATCATGGTCTATTGAGATCTTTGAGATCTTGACCGAGGTGATAAGATTCGAAAAAAAAACTCACCGCATTCGCTAACAAGTTCGAGCATGAGTCCTCCCACATTAAGATTTCCAAGGACAGAGATGCTTCTGGAAGAAATAAATACATTTATTGGAAATTGGAAGACTCTGAGTTTGAAAATGTCTCATTCATGTTTGGAAAAAAATTTAACCGGAATCTTCTGAAAATTTAGGCTAGGGTTTAGGGTAAGGCTTAAACTTAAGCTTAAGCTTAAACTTAGGCTAGGCTTCGGCGTAGACTTAGGCTTATTCTTATAGTTAGTCGTAGACTTAGACTTAGGCTTGGGCCTAGGATTGGTTTAGGCTTAACCTCAATCCGAGAATAACTCAATTATCACTTATTCTGACAAAATGACTTGAATTCAGAAAATGTGCATTGAATCTTTTTCTATAACTTCCTGCAATTGCAGTTATTTAAGAACAACTGCTAAACATGCAGTACTATTGAAAGTTAATATTTTCTAAATATATAATTTTAAATCCTCACCTTTGAATATTCAAATCGGTGACCAAAATTGGCAATTGCCATTTTCCATCAATAATCGAGGTTCCTTCAACAAGATGTGCCATGTTTGAAGTGATTTAGGTAGAACCACTGAGATATTTTAGTTGTTGGAAAGATTAGCAAATTATAGAAACAGTGTATTTTCTCCGTCCACGGTAGATAGAATAGAAAACAAAAAAAACCGCTTAACAACAATCAACAAATCAATAAAAAAGCTATGTGTGGGAGAATATCAGGTAGAGAGGAACGTGTATACAGAATAAAATAAACGAAAAAAGAGGCTAGAGAACATTGAAGAATGAGAGAATGAGAGAAAAGACTGCCGATGCGGACGAACAAACGGACGGCCGGAGCAGTACACACTCTTCGTCTCTGACTCACAGCAACACCGTCTCTCCGCTTCTTTTCTCACTCTCTATCTCTCTGACTCCCTATCTGTATGTTCCAAAATGCAATGAGAGAGCGAGAGAGAGTGAACAGTTGTAGAAGAGACGGAGAGTTGAAGGACACTCGGCAGGCGGCTACGCGGGAATGGGAAGGAATGACAGTAGGCGATGCTGCTGTAGATGAAGGAAAAGAAGAAGACAACATTACACAAAGAGTCCCGTCCCCCGGCTGGCAGAAAGATTTGGCAGAAGAAGGAGGAGGAAGATGCCAGGAAGCAGCTTCTGAAGGGACATTGGACATGAGAGAGAGAGAGTAAAAGTATAGGATATCACGGGTAGTTGGGTATGAATGGAGAAGTGCAATGAAATGGAGAAAGGTGTATACTAGTTTCTGAATTAGAATATCTGGATAATGTGAACATTTGTGAACAATGTGAACTACGTAGATCAATGGGACACTCTAACACCACGTGTGAAGTTCATACTGTGAACACTTGGTAACCTCGTCTTTTATGGTGCAATTGATAAAAGTTCAGATTTTCCACAAAAGTAACTATCCTTTACAGTATATTAGAAATGGTAGTGAAATTTCAATATGCGCTGACACAAAATGCTAACTTCTTGTCCAAGTCTGGCTCAAAAGAAATATAAACTTGGTACAAAAGTTGCTTATAAAGCGTATGCAAATTTTTTTGGCGGCGTTAAAAATCAAACTTTTTGACCTAATCGTTTTTTGAATCGTTTTAAAGTTATATAAGACATTAACAAGAGTTGGATCAAACTTGAAATAAGCTCAGAAATTTTTTGGACGAAGAATTTGAGCACTGTGTATACGGGAACACAAAACTCTGAGAATGCATAGTGCGCAAAATATCTCGTAGCGAGAACTATATTAATACTTAAAATGACTACTGTAGCGCTTTAGTCGATTTACGGATTTTTGAAATGATTTTCTTTTCGAATAGTGACATCGATATTCATTTTTCTTCGTTTCCTCGTATTAGTTTTTAATTTTCGGCTTAATTTCAATATTCAATCGATAAATCAATGTTTCCGAAATTTAAATCGAAATTTAAAGATGTTAAAGAATTACTGTAGTTTTCCCTACGGGATATTTTTTGTGTCAAGGAATAACCTTGTAGCCATTTAAATCAAACTGATATTTTCAGCTATCACTTAACGTTTCTTTGTTTTTATATCCTATGCAGTATTTCTCGGCACGGCACGACATGTTGTCGCGCGCGACTGACAAAAAAATTAATTGATGACTACGGTAGATTGCGAAGTACGCAGAGGCTTTTGCGTACTTCGCCATAACTTTACGAGCAATTGTTTTCATTGTTTTTCAACAATTGCAATCTTATTTTTGAACTTTTTACTCTGTTTTCTTTAGTTTTTTTGGCCAATATTCGATTTATTTGTTTGAAAATTTATATTAAACGTTGAACATCACGTAAAACTTTTATTTGTGTCGGGTTTCTCCGTGAAAAATTGTACTTCATGATAAAAATAACTTTTAATAGTTTTCAGAGCTAAAGTTCGGCATTTTCCTATGTTTCTGTGTTATAAAATCTTGTTCAAAACAGAGAATTATCAAAAAAAAAATCCCGAAAAAATAGTGGATATTAAAAAAAAATCCGTAGAGTCAGACAATTAAAAAAAATAATTTCCTCGCATTTTCTTCAGTGCCTCTTAAATCATCGAGCAAATTGAAGAAAATGGGCCCAATAACTTCACGAATAAGAATTTTCCTTCCCATTAGAACTATCCGTTTTTCAGTGAAGTGCATATAACTCCAAAATTTCGCATTATCCTTTTAAAAAAAACCAACACAAATTCTACAAATGTTCGAAGAAACGGTTTTTTTTCATCTATTTTCATTCCTGCGCTTAATTTTTGTCATTTTTCTGAAAAAAAAAACCGAAAATCTGGTTTCCTCTATGCTTGCAGGCTTATTTCTATTTTAATCCATATTTTCATTGCCAAAATTAATTTGAAATTTATTCAGATCGCATTATAATGAACCCGAAAAACAAATCATCAACAATCATTTCGAAAAACGTCGAGGAGCTGCTTCCGACACTATTCCCCATCACAGAAGTTCGAAGTTTCGGAAAAAAGTGTCGCAGTATCGAAATTTCGAAATCCTATTTAATCAACAGAGCTCTCGTCTCAAATCTAGACATCGAGCCGGACGAGCCAATTGTGAGGATTCGAGGATTATTGGCATTTCATCATGAACTTCAAGAAGATTCTCGAAATGTGAACTTTCTATTCACATACGGATGTGTCTGTTTGGATGCTCGAGGGACTGGAAATAATCCTGGAAGATTTGTCCGAAGAAGCTGCTTTCCGAATAGTTATCTTAGTTATGAAAGAAACAATACAGAATTCCATATAATTATCAAAGCAAGAGACTTCATTCCATATGGACATGAGATTACTATCGATTTTAATGACGATTTCTTTCCTTTGAATTGTTCATTAAAATGTACTGTGCACTTGGAGGATTCTGAGAATTGTCGACGGGAATGGAAGAGAAAGTATATTCAGAATGATGGTTATTGGAAACCGCCGGAACTCTCTGTATGTTGAAATGTGCCGAATTTAAGAAAATTGCAGAACAATTGGGTTTTACTCCGAAATCCCCACGAAAAACGCCAAGTGTTGGTATTTCACAGAAAAACGAAAATTTTCGATTAAAAATGTCTGAAAAGCTCAATTGGAAAAGCAGAACGGTCTTCTAGACATTTTGAATATGGTACCTTGTTGCATGCATAAGCCGCTTTTGCGGCGAAATTTTCACAACACTTTGCATTTGTAACAGCTTTCACACGTGGTGTTAGGCTGTCTTATTTAATTCTGATCTACAAAAAGTGCGGGAATAGTTTTCCAAAAAAATTGTGACGTCAGCACGCTCTTAACCAGGCGAAATAAGATGAGAAGTCTGCGTCTCTTCTCCCGCATTTTATGAAGATCAAATCAAAATAAGACATTCTGACTCCCCGTGCTTTCAGACATTTTTTTATCGAACATTGTCGGTTTTTTTTCTCACCGTCTGGCAAAACTTTTCGTTTCTGACAGTACAAGCTTTATAAATAAATGAGATTGTCAAAGTCGAGATTTGAAAGTTTGAATCAAACAAAAGTTATTTTCAGATTTCCGCATCTTCAAGCAGCACTTCACAAATCGATCCTGAACCATCAAAAACACCATTTAACGAAGAACAAGAGAAACTACTTAAATCGATTATCAATCAATCAAAAATCATTCCGATGATGCCACGACACACGAAACATCTGTGCCACGTGTTCAAGCAGGAGTTTGGATCAGAGAAGACTGTCGAGGAGATTGACGATGATCTAGGAAAATTAATTTCGGATTTCACTAGTCGAGTGATGAAATCGAATATTGTATTGAATGATGATCGTCTGATGAATGCAATAACATTACGCAATGTTTTGTATGTGACAAGTGTATCAGTTGAAGAGAATGTACTAGAATGGTTTGTTTTAATTATAATTATTTGACGGTGTGAAGGATCGAAAACTGGAAAAAAATTGGCTCCTTATTACGAATATCCATGTGAAAAAATGCTGAATATTTTCCCTGATTTCAAATTCCAGCTTGAAATCGTCTTGTTAAAAAACTGAAATTAGTATCAAAGTTTAAAAAAACTTCTCCGATTTTCTCCACCTTTAACAACTTTCGAAACTTAAGAATATTTTAATTTTTTTAAATTCAGGCTCCACGACGCTGGTGTCAATGTGTTTCTGAACAAGAATCGACAGTTATTTTTGATGAAATATTCGAAGACAGACAAGAGTCCGTTGAATGTACACAGTTTGGATCGAAAAACCAAAGACTATGAGCTGTATTTGAAGGAACAGATGACGAAACTTCTTGCAGGGTTTTTAATTTTTTTTTTTCGAAAATTTTAAATACTAAAATTCAGGATGCCTGATGAATCTGGAAGAGAAACCAGCCAAGCAGCAAATGAAGTAGAAGTTCAGGCAGCGATGGAGAACGTGGAAGAAGGAGAAATTGTCCCAGAGAGCGGGTTTGTATTGTTGTTCAGAGCGATTTTTGCCGTAAAAACACGGATCCGGGTCTCGAAACAACAGATTTTTCAACGGAGGAGTATCGATTCTGTGTTTTTTTTTTTGCATTACAGCATCTAAATGTGCCTATATTACCGTATAAATAACCAAATCAGAGCCGATACTCCCCTTTTAATGCAAAAGTGTGTGCGCCTTTAAGGATTACTGTAGATTCCTAAAGACGCACACATTATAGAATTGGTCGTTTCGAGACCTCTAAAAGCGAAAAATGAAGAAAACTATTCAAGCAAATATTCATTCCAGAAATCGCGTGTTCTCACCATTGCCACCACCGCCACCTCCACCTCTGGAAATGTCAAGAGAATCATCGCCGATTAGCTCAGTTTCAGGAAAATCCATTAAACTTCTCACACTTCAACTAAAGGAAACTATGCATAAGAAGAATTCTTTTTTTCATTCCAGTTATGTTAAGAAGGAAGAAACGGGAATTATCAATGGAGAGTCGATACAAGTTACGAAAAAAGCTGAATCATCTCAATTTTCGGATTCCTCTCCAATTCTTCTAGTAAATCCACACGTTCACACAGAAGCGCCGGAACCAACTCCAAAAGAGCATATGGAGAGAAAATGGTACATTCTACCTTTTATTACGGGTGATCCTCCTTCTAATCCCTGGAAATTGAATATTTGTAAGAATGCCGAAAAAAGACGGAAAATTTCGCATAACTTAAGAAAAAACGATACAAAAAGCCATTAAAGTGACGGAGCTTTTTGTGTTTTAATTTTGAAAAATGCGACAATTGGGTAATGCCTATTTTTTCCAGGAGCACCACCCATTCTGGAAGCATGGGTGAGCTCCAGAGACCTGTGACGTCACAAAGTTCCAGAAAATCGAGTCGCTGGGATGTCACTGAAGAGGATTTGAAACGGTAAAAATTTTAGAATAGAAAATCGGAAAATCTCGAAATTCTGAAGAAAAAAAGTTTAAAATAAAGTTCTCACAATCAGCATAAAAGGATTTGTAAATTTGAAACAAATTTGAATATTATTCAATTCAAACAATCATCAAATCCTTTTAATGAATTTTTCATTAAAAAAGTTGTTTTAATTCTATAAATTTATTTCCTCATTTTCAGAAAACTTTCCGCCACGTCATCCACCCACAATCCGAGAGAACGTGCTTCCGTGGAACTGGAAACCCGACAATCCGAAGAGATACAAAAACTTCAGCGACTTGTGAACGTGATAAAGCCTCGTGATGATTCTCTGGAGGGCACCTCGAATTTGGATGCTGCAAATCGAGAAATTCCAATTGAAGCATCGAGCACAGCGCCGCTCCTTTCGAGAAGTTTTCAATTTTGGCGGGAACGCTCAAAATCTCCTGATGATTCTGCTCAAAATCACTCGGATTTGCACGGAACTTCATTGAAAAGCCGTCCAGATGCTCAGAAAAATCCAATTCCGCAAGCAGTAGCTAAAACGATGTTGAAATTTCCAGTTTCTACTCTAGACCGGCCGGTTAATACAAAAAAATCGATGGCATTTGGACAAGAAGCTCAAATCATGCCGAAAAGTTCAGTTTTCGTTAATAATGCGGTGAAAATCCCACAAAAATTTGTCATAGTGAAGGAAGCTAGCTCTGATAATCCAAATGCGGCGGAAAATCCAGTTTCTACTCAAAATACCGTGGATTTGCACGATATTCCATCGAAAACCCCGCAACAGAAGGTTACGTCGGAGAATAGAGGCTCAGGTGCTCCAAATTCGTCAGAAGATCAGCAAAAGCTCGACGAAATAGCGCCAACAACTCAAATTTTACCGGAAGATCCAGTTTCTGTTCAAAGTCGCTCGGATGTGTGCGAAGTTACAGCAGAAACTTCTCAAAAATCGGTTGGACCGGAGAGAATTGGCGGAGATGCTCAAAGTTCATCGGAAAATACAGTTTCTGTTCGAAATCGCGTGGATTTGCACGGAATCCCTTCGAAAACTCCACAAAAATTGGTTCAGTCAGGAAAAAGTGCTCAAAGTTCGACGGAAAATCAACAACAGATTGAAATGACACCAGAAGCTCGAATTTTATCAAAAAATCCAATTTCGGCTCAATCGAAAACCCCGGTGAAAGAAGAACGTCCCGAATCTCACAGTTTGTCGGAAAGTTTCGCTTCAACCCAGCATCCAATGAAAATCTCGGAAATATCTGAAAATTCCACCCAAAATCGTTCGGATTCGTCGAGAATTGGGCTGCGATCGGTGAAATTGGAGCAAATTCCGTCGAGAACCATCAAAGTAGAAGAACCAACGGATTTCCCATCAAACTCGGAGCCAGAAGCTCAAATTCCGCTTGAAACGAGAACTTTGGAGCCGTCCGAAGCTTCAAGTGTGCAACCGGAGCCCCCAATCGACCAGGAAGAAGCTGAAAATGATGAGAATCCAGAAATTTTGACTCCAAACTCGCCAACAATTGATCAGGATGAAGCTCAAAATTCAGATGCACCAGATGCTTCCGCGGATTCAGATTTGCCGAAATTGGAGCCAGAACTCGAGCGAATGATTGATTTTCTCGTGGAAATTACAGAGAAAATCAGTGTTCCAGCGATTAAAACAGATATTTGGAAATTGTATCAAGCAAGGATGAAGCAGAATGTAAAAGAGGAATGTATTCGTCAAAGGTACTGACTAGAATTTCGAATATTTTCAATCATTCTGTTTTTTTTTCAGATTCATGTCAAAACTGGCTCCGATTATACATCGTTTGGATAATTATAGCATTGAGGCTCGAGTTCGCATCATTTTCGTTTTGAGTGTTAAGGTGGATGCGGATTTTTTGAAAGAGTATGATATTTGTTCTCCTGAAAATATAAAAAATTTCATAATGGTTTTTTCAACAAAAATAATTCAAAATGTTCTTTTAAAAATTATTATTATGTTTCTCGAAAAATTATCAAAAATTCCATAAATTATTTTTCCAGGCTTCGCAAAAACGCCGTGGTTCGTGTTGATGACGAGCAATTGATTACAAAGTATGTGTCTTGTAATGATGGTGGATTGAAGCTTGAAGGAAATCATTCAATGTCGGATAGGTTAAAGAATCGAAAGAGAAGTTTGGATTTGATTAAGGATGTCGATTGTGAGAAGAAAGAGGCCGAGCATGATGTTAAAAAGACGAAAAAGAGGTTGGAAATTGCTGAAATTTGAGAATAAGTCGGATTAAACATTAAAAAAAATTGTTTTACTATAAAATATCAAGTGAAAATATCAATTTTTGGAAAAATTCTCTTTTAACACTACGAAAATTCTTCTTCGAGAAAATACGAAATATTTGAATTTTCCAAAAAATGCAGCGAAAAAACGCTGAAAATGAGAAAAAGTTTGTGCGAATTTTAAAATTTCCCGCAAAAATTGAAATAAAATCAACCATTCCGTAAGTTCCGTAAAAAACGAATTTCAGAAACATACTAATTTTGGTACTTTTTTTAAAATGGTAAATTTCTAGAGAATAATTTCTTCCATTTTTTGAAATTTGAAAATTACCGGAAACAAATTTTTAATGTAATTTTCCATTTTTCAGCACTAGTGGTTCTGAGAATGACACCGACGCAGAGGAAACGGATTTTCATTCGATAACTGAACGACAACCGAAAGTTGTTGAAAATTCTGAAAATAGGAAGAGGTTAGTGAATAACTCAATAAATTTACTCCAAAATTCTAAATGTTCAGTGTTTGAACAGTTTTTGAATACAATTTTAAAATTTGCTAACATGATTATTCCTAAAACAATTTTCAGAGCTTCGTCAGCCAAAAGACGTCTAGTGACAAGTTCTTCTGAAGAAAGTGACCAGGATGATCGATCGAGTCGATCAAAAACTGAAAAGCAACGGAAAATTGCAGCAAATGAGAAAAGGTTAGTACGGTATGTACAAATTGCATATTTTTATTAAAAAATCGTGATTTTTTGTAAAATTTAAATTTCCCCATTTTTAGATCTTCCACCGCATCCAGAGTGCGTATATTGAGTGACTCATCAGACGAAAGTAACAGAGAGGAAGGACCAAGTTGCTCGAATTCCAAAAAGCTGACTAAAATTTCAGGAAATAAGAAAAAGTTAGTTGAAAATTCAAATTTCCAGCCGAAAAAACTAGAGTAGGCAATTTTCAAAGTTATTTTCAATCAGGTTTTGAATTGCATACAGTTATTATTTAAGGGAATATTAAAAAACCGAAAAAAAAGTGTGGAAAATTCAATTTTCCTAATTATTCAAAAAATGTTTATTTTAAAATTTTTAAAATTGTCGCTTGGATTTTTTTTGAAAAAACCTCTCACTAAATTATTTCAATTTTAGAGTTACAATTATTTCAAATTTTCAGCCCCGCGATACTCCGAAAACGTTTGCTGGGAGACTCTTCCGACAAAAGTGACAAGGACGAGAGAACAAGCTGCCCAAGTTCCAAAAAACGACCAAAACTTGCTGAAAATAAGAAAAAGTTCGTGTGAATTGTTAATTTCTTTGTAAAAAATTTATTTTAAAATTTTCAAACTAATTAGATTCTTTTGAAAAAAACGAAAAAAATTCCAAACTTTTCTGAAAATTATATGAAGTTAGATAATGCTCACGTTCTGTGAAATTGCAGAATTTTAGTTCAGAAAATTTCTTGAAATTTTAGTGCTTTTCTAGTAAAATGATCAAACGATCTCTCAAAAATTTTTCTAATTTTTGCAAAAAAAAAGTGGCTTAATCTTGTTTTTAATTTTTATCATGTCAAAAGTTATTTTTAAAAATTTGAAGAGTATTTTTTTAAAATTTTTCAGCGCTTCCCAACCCAAAAGATGTCTCAGTGGCTCTAATGTGAAAAGCGACAAAAATGAGAAAGCTGGTTGTTCGGGCACCAAAAAACAAGAAAAAGTCGTCAAAAATAAGAAAAAGTTCGTAAAATTTAAAATAATCTTCGAAAAAATTTTTTTTAAAGAAAACGAAAAAAATATACGGTTTCTATAATTTTGGCCAATCTTTCAGATTTTTCTATTAAAAAAAAACAGCATTTTCAAACAAAATAAATTGAACATTTATAAAAATTCATTCATTAATAAAATGGTTTTTTTTTCAGACCTCCAACTCCAAAGGCCAATGAAAATACCACTACTTCTGATCATTCCAGAATTGAAACTGATGATATTCAATTTGAAGGAGTATATCCAATTGAACCCTGTGCTCCTGTATCTTCTGGAATGCCGATTCTTTCTGTGAAAACTGAGCCAAGAAGCACTGAACATTTGAGCTTCTCCTATGAGAACGTGGCATACACCCAAGCGGAGTACGATTTTGTGATATTTTAAGAGAAATACAAAAAAGTTGAAATATTTTTGGAATTAGATTTAAGTTTAACGAATTATTTTCTTTTTTTTCTAGAAGTTAGGTAGATATTTTTTGATTTTTTTAAAGTTTAAAAAAATCAGTATTCATAATTTCTTCCCTTTTTAAACGACAAAATTGTTTTAAATAATTTAGAAAAGTTAAATTTCTCCAAAAAACGTTTCAAACACCTTTAAAACTAAAAAACACCGACTTTTTTGAAATTTAACTTGATTTTTCTTTCAGATTCTCTTCGACGACCTACGCATGTCCAGAACCAACAGAGACAATCAGCCTTCACGATTTTTTGACACTTTTACGTCGCCTTCTTATTCTGTTGCAATGCGAAGAGCTCGCGGAGCTCGCAAGAAATATCAAGACAATTAGCGAAACTGGAGGCGATGAAGTATGGGAAAAATGGCTAAAAATTAGGGAAAATCTGGAAATTTAAACAGAATTTCATCAGTTAAATTTGAAAATAACAAAATTATTTTTTATTCCTGATTCATAAAGGAATTTTCGTAGGAGATTTTCGATTTTCTTCAAAAACACACGAAATATCATTTTCTTTTTCTCCGAATTTTTGGGAGAAAACATGAATTTCTTTAAAAAAAAAACAATCCCAATTTTTTTCAGAAAATTCCAACGAATCGAATCAATTCGGTGCTCGACGTGGCATTCTACAAAATTCAGCGAAAATTCGTCGTGACGTCATCTCCCAATTCGACGAGCGCCCGAGAATTCCTGAAACTTTTCAAGAATCTCCTAAATTTGTTGGAATCTCGAGCAGTCGACATGCTCTTGGGCCAAGTTTCAGGGAAATTGTCGGAGTTGGAGCATGTGGATATGGTACGTTTCCGTGAAAATTAAGCCAAGAAATGGGCGGAGCCTATTATCAGATTTTTTGAAATTTGATTTCATTTTTTTCAAGTTTTAGCATATCTGATGTATTTACGCTTCCATTTTTCTGAGTTAAATTTTTTCTTAAAATAAGCGCCGTCCATTTCTTGGCATCGATTTTTTAGATTGCAACAATTTTCTTTTCAGAATCTTTCAATTGCCTATATCGAAGAATGTGTCAGGGCAATTCTCTCCATCTTCTCATAATTTGAATATACTGTAACATTTTTTTTTTTCAAAAAACAAATCTGAATTTTGTTTTCTGAAACCGTATTTTTTGTTTCCCTCCTGTTCCCTTGTTTTGTTATATTCTAATTTTTTTTCGAATAAATCCACTGAATGTTTTTTTGTTGCTGTAGAGAAACTGTTTTTTTTGTAGAATTTTGCAGAAATTGTTGTGCTAATTTTTTAATCTCTAAAAATTTAGGGAAGGCTGCTAGTTTTTTGCAAACTTTTCGTCTTCCTCATCGAAATAAGTTCAGCTTCAAGAAAATACAAACAATTTTGTTGCATGTTGTGTTTTTCAGGAAAATTGGAACATCAAGAAACAATTTTGAAATGTTCTAGTTGAAAATGCTCAAAATTTGAAGCTCAAATTTCTGAATTTTTTGATGCAATCCTTTTAAGAATTCTAATGCCAAAAATAGGCTCAAAACAAGGGGTGGGCGGCAAACGATTTTTTCCGTCAAATCGGCAAACCGACAAATTGCCGATTTGCCGAATTCGTCGGAAGATCGGCAACGTGCCGCGAACAGAAAGCTAGTTGAACAGTAAGCTACATAATTCTATGAAAATATGTAGAAAAAACGGAAAAAAATTCAAGTTATCTGGTCACGGATTCCTCGTGACATTTCCTATATATAGTCCCACAATTAAGAGAATTGATTCATTTTTCATGATCTTTTCGAAGGAAATGTGATCATTTGATGATCTTTTCAACGTATCTGAAGGACAGTATGCAAATGGAACGATGTTTGAGGTTTCAGCAATGGCCAGAGGATGTGGAGATTGTTGGACTCACTACTGCGTTGTCGAACAAAAGGTGAGAAATTTAGAAATATGGTGCATCGATGCGTGTGCCGTATTTTGGTAGTAGTTGGTGTGAGAAAAAAGTTGCTATCAATAATATTGTAGAGCAACAAAAGTTGAGCATTTTGTTAGTTGACAATTGTTTGATAGCACCAAAACCAACCGACATATGAACTGTTAAAGTGTGACAAAACATGTTGCAGTGAGCAAAAATGATCAATAAAGTGTTCATGTTTCAGGATCTGAGGAAGAACAAACTTCAGACGATCCAGTGATCGAACAAGAAGAGGAACTCGTACAATCTACGGATGCTTCAATGAGATGGTTGCTGGCCATGTTCCAGTTGGCCTGATTTTTGCTGATGCTCCAGTTCAAGCTCAAACCGAGAAAATTCCAGGACCAGAAAATCCATGGCCAACCGAAAAAGTCCCAACTTCAGTAGAATCGGCAACGCATGCTCCAATTCCACCTACCACCCACTACGAATTTTAATGGACGAGTCGCTGATCAGAAGGTGAGTTTAGAATTTCAGAGTCTAATTTCAATTTTCAGATGTCATCACTTCCGGTGCAAGCACACACGCAGGATTGCCGAGCAGATTTTATTGAGGTTCGATGTCGTCAGCCTGTTGGAACTCATCGGCAAGCATCGTTACAGGTTCTTATTGATCTTCCTCTTGTAATATTTTTGAATAAAATTGTGTATTTGAAAAGGGGTTTTTGTTCATTTCGTTGATGCACCATGTCTTTAGAAGCTCAGGTGGTTGTGCAGCCAGCAGCCAGATATGTCTCGCATAACTATTAGCCTCTTCCAGGGTAATTGAGTTTTTTAGGGAGCTGTAGCTCCATTCACGATAATCCATATTTTGATTGACAACTTACAGTAGTTTAAACTATCTTCTACATACATTACAAATTCTACCGGCAAATTGTGCATCCATTAGACTATACAAAATATGTTTACTTTCTGTAGACTTAAAATTGTGATTCGATGATTGTCTCAACACCAATTGAGCCTAGTGATTTTTTGCAGAATCCACTTCCTCTTGAGTCTCCCACCAAAACTCAAAGCGTTGGATGGTTCCGTATTTACTTAAAAAACATCGTTTTCTCTTTTCTTCATGACATCTTGAGTTTTCTTTGATGCATTCGTAGTTAATACAGTGCGTCCAACTTCTATAGCACCCCCCTCCAATTTGGCGGTTTGGAGCTTCTCAAAATATTTTTTGAAAAAGTGCTAGTGCAGTTCGATAGCAAATGTTGAAAAACCTATGCTCCCCAATTTTTATTATGATATCTCAAAAATCACAGGAATTAGGTCAAAATATCGGAAAAATGGCCGTCCAACTTCTATAGCACCCCCTCTGATTTTTGGCAATTTTCGGTAAAATCGGGGGGTTTCTTCTTAATTAATGAATTTATTTTGTAAATAACTTTACACCAAAATAATCATTTGGTTTCACTTTCACATTTAAAAAATAAATATACCCCCTGAAAACACGTGGAACGCCTAGGATTGTCCTGGAACGTTCGTATTTGCTTCAGAGGCCATTTCTCGGCTCCCAATGATTTTCGCAGCACCAAACTTGACCAAAATGATCTTCCCCACCTATGCATTACTATTCAAATAATTGTTGAGAACATTTATTCATATGACCCAAATGGTAAAGAGAGCAACTGCAGTGATTTTCAAAAGGCTTGATTTAACTATGAAAACAAGCGTTTGGAGGCGCAGAGCTGAAGGTTGGTAATACATTTTCGACTAAAAATTACTAAATTATAGCAAAAAAATAAAAATTATATTATGTGAACATCAAATCTGTGGAAATCCATGGATACATCAAATGCTAGACATCTACAATCACCGATTCAGGTTTTGTCTGTTAGCTTTTAAGTTCTTTGACCATAGAAATATTCAATGAGCAAATTCGCTAAATTTCAGTTGAGTTATAAATACAGCTACAAAAATCGTCATTCAGAAAATTATATCTTACTTTCGTCTTTAAAATTTTCGCGTGTTAGCGTGAGAAAAATACTTGCGGCCTCGCTTTGCCTTTGTCCTCTTTTGAGCGGTCTCATGAACTTTTCCGAATAAATTTTCGAAGACTTCTAATCAAAATCAAAGCTTCAAGGATATTTGAACCGGGTGAGCTAAAATTCTGTACAATAGGAAGTCAAAACCATCAGCTCTGCGCCTCCAAACGCTAGTTTTCATAGTTAAATCAAGCCTTTTGAAAATCACTGCAGTTGCTCCCTTTAACATTTGGTTCATATGAATAAATGTTTTCAACAATTATTTGAATAGTAATAAATAGGTGGGGAAGATCATTTTGGTCAAGTTTGGTGCTGCGAAAATCATTGGGAGCCGAGAAATGGCCTCTGAAGCAAATACGAACGTTCCAGGACAATCCTAGACGTTCCACGTGTTTTCAGGGGTTATATTTATTTTTTAAATGTGAAAATGAAACCGTCTGATTATTTTGGTGTAAAGTTATTCACAAAATAAATTCATTATTTAAGAAGAAAACCCCCGATTTTACCGAAAATTGCCAAAAATCAGAGGGGGTGCTATAGAAGTTGGACGGCCATTTTTCCGATATTTTGACCTAATTCCTGTGATTTTTGAGATATCATAATAAAAATTGGGGAGCATAGGTTTTTCAACATTTGCTATCGAACTGCACTAACACTTTTTCAAAAAACATTTTGAGAAGCTCCAAACCGCCAAATTGGAGGGGGGTGCTATAGAAGTTGGACGCACTGTATTTCAACAAGAAGAAACATCGTAAGTTGAATAAACTGCATATTCGTCGAAAATTTTGGTACTGATTTATTTATTTGAAATTGGATTTTCATCGATATGCCACGATACAGTTTGCACGAGTTTTTGATTGTTAAAAATCTGTTTGTTTCAAATTTATATCAAATTTATGTTTCAAATAATAACAATTTAAAAAAACGTAACCTCTTCTTAACTCCCTTATCAGCAAAGTTCATCAAAATGTCGATTTGCACCCTTCCTCCTCCATATCAAATTTTTCCCTCATCTATTTGCTGATCAAATTTGTCTCCTCAAAAAGAAGTCAGAAAATGATCAATATCGATCCTCCATCCGGCGACTGCCCAGCTTCTGGCGGTTCATCAACTCATAACATTGTCTCCGAATCGGAATCTCGGTTGGCATTCAAAGTCAAGTCGTCCAACAATGAATCGTATCGTGTTCGCCCAGTCTATGGATTTGTTGATGCAAAGGGAAAGGCGAAGCTCGACGTGAATCGTTTGGCTGGACCACCGAAGGAGGACAAGCTTGTCATTCAATATGCGCGAGTCCCAGCTGATGAGACCGATCCAAAGGCTCCGTTTGCCGCTGGTGCTCAGCAAGGAGAAGTCGTTGTCAAGATGGTTGCTACTTAACAAAGCTTACTTTATGGTACTTTTCATATAATAAAAAGTTTTGTAAGATTATTGGTTTTAAACAAAATATTTTTTTTCTGCGTGCTAGGGGTTTACGAGTCGTGGTTTGATTCCAAGGTCTATAATAAGGTTTCCACGTAGACGCCAAAACGCCTGCATGATCGTAAGGCCTGCCTCGCGCCTTTACATATTTCTGCTGAAACACATGTGAAGGTTTACTTAATTTTATTAATTTTATTTTTATCCAAATGAGTGAAATGAAAGAATTAGATATTCGAGATATCACCTCAAAAAGCAAGAAAAAAAGACTGGAGGACGGCGTGAGGCAGGCAGTGAAACTGCGCCTTGTATACCATGGAAGCCTTAGTCTGAAAAATTTAGATATCGAACCTATGGGACGTCTCAAATCCAATTAATGCTGCATCTACACTCCACCTCGTGTGTGGAACGATCTTTCGATTTGGGAGCCGGATGAGCATGCGACAGAGCAATGTCGTGGACATACGCTTCCAGAGAAGAAGCACAAACCAGAAGGAGGAAATGATAACAATAAGGATGCAGAAGATAAGAGAAATTGGGGATGTGACGATTGTTGAAGGAATCCAAATTTTCCTTTTTTCTTTTTTCTTTTGAAATTTTTTATTTGTTTTATGTTATTTTTGAATATGTATTAGTTTTCTAATTAATTGAATTGAAAGTTAATTGAATTAAATTAAATATTTTCAATATAACCAAAAGTCTGCAAAAGAAAATCATATCTGGAGATATTTTAATTTACTGAAGGCCAACAGTCCTGTCATGTTCCTACTACAATGCTATACCAGGACCAGTGCTTTCAACTAATTGCACCTCCATCCGGTTTTCCGTTTCCTCGGATCATCAACTTTTCCCGTTACTCTTCTCCAACCCATTGCATAATACTGCTATGTCATGAATACAACCTTAATACTTTACTGTTATTTTTTACTTTTACTACTTTTTTATAAAACTGAAGGAGCTGATCCTTTAGAATCATTAATTAGAAATGGATGGTTGATGATTCGAGACTACGGCGAAAAAGTGATAACGAATATTGCAATACCAAGAACTTCTGATGTTCCGGATGGAGTTTCAACTGCATTTCAATTAGATCCTAATAAGAAAAAGGCACTGGACACTATTGCGCAGGTATTAATTTTTAAGAAAATTCAAGTAGTGAGAAGATTTCAAGAATATTCCCAAGGGGGGGGGGAGGGATTCCCCCTAATAACCTCTTATAAAAATAAATGTTTCAGATGATGAACACTTGTCCAAGAGGATTTCCAATTCAAGATATCAAAGGCTTGTGGCATGTGACAAGAATCAGCAAACGAATGTTGCATACTACTTTTGTGGATATTCATGAAGTAGGCTTAATGCCTCTAAAAGTAAAAAAAGACCACAAAATAGTCTTGAATTCATTTGTGCAAAGGAAAATGGCTTTTTTAAAACTCCGTATTAAATCCAGAATACTATTTGCCAAATTTAGATTCAGACTCAGATCGAAATTTTTAGAATTTTTTATTGTTAATTATTTTAGGCTATTGAAAAGCTGTCGAGTGGTTTGTCGATAGGCTCAAGAAAATCATTATTTTCATTGTTCAAAAGTGATCCAGTTATGAGATGCTTTCAAATGACAGGTGAGTTAAACTTACACAAGATTAAAAAAAGATTGCTAAGAACTTACTGAAACATGGAAACTTTAACATTCCAAGGTACTCTTTGACACAGCAGAATATTTTATCATTGAATAGCCGCGCAAAAACTAAATTTATTACATGTATAGCTGACGGATTTCCTTTTTTACTTGATAAAATTAGAAATTTCAGTTCTCAACGACTCAACTTCTTCACCATTCGAATTCTCCTATCTCTCCACCGACAGCCAACGAAAATCAATAATTGGTCATGTATCCCGTGCCTCTTCCACACAACTAACTCTCCATCTCGCATCCATAATAGACATTCCATTTCTAGTTGTTCAGGCCTCACCGACTTTCCTGATTCTCTCTCAAACTGATACTATTCCAACTTCATGTGAAAGTTTCCTAGTTCTCGAGAGAAATCCTACAACTACTGTATCATTAGAAACGTCACAAGCTCTTTCAGAACTCGGTGCAAACTCTGCATCGAATCCAATTATATCTATGAATAGTTGTAATGATCTTCCTTCCAAAATACCGTCAGAGTCTAACTCTATAATTAAACCAGCTTCCCAAGTGAACCGATTGAAATTGAAAAAATTTATACTATAATTTTCTTTTGTTGCTTCATAGTCCTGAGGATGCATTCTTCCAAATCTTCATGATTTCCTTAAAGAATCTGTGGTATATTTATATGAAAATTATTTTTTTCTGTCGTTTTAACGTTTTATCTGGCCGAGCAGGCGCTTCAAGCGGAATATGGAGAGCGTCATTTAAGCCCGTGGCCATATAATCGAGGAAATATTGCTCTGTGTAATAAGCAGACAGCTCTGGTGAATCAAATTTAAACGGGAATATCACACATTTTATTTCATATCTCAAAGATCACTGCTTTTTAATTTCAACTGGCTTCGTGACAGGTGGAACGAGTTGCACTGACGGTGCTGTTGGCTTGGGAACATCAGCAGATTGCAAATGACGACCACGGTCTGAAAATGCATAGATTTTTCAGTAAGACACTTAAACCTACTTGGATCTGGACTCGCAACCCTCAGCCCTTTGTAGTTGTTCTCCATCAGCTTTACAATTTCAATATTTTCAGGTGTTGCAATCATTCGTGGACGGAGAACTGTGAAGGATATCTCGTAAGATTCCGAGACGTGCATAATCTGAACAAATCAATTTAAAAAAATTTATAACCTCGTATAACTTACTGCTCCACAATTGGTATCATTCCCACAATAATATGGTGCAGAGAATACTGTGACACATTTTTTGTTGAACAAGAAGTTGAATCCTTCCTGAGACACTTCGTGAGCTCTGACAATCAACGAGAGGCCAAGCTTTTTCAAGAAAACATCCAATCCTTTTTCACCGAAAACTACAGAAATTGCGCGTTGCTGAAAAGTACAAATTGTCAATGTAAATAGTAGGCATTGTGATACCTTGTTCATTGCAAACGTGTTGCACTTATCTTGAGTTGGATCAGCCCACATCAAATCAACTTGAAGACCTTCGTCACAGGTTAATGGAGTATTCGGTTTCTTCAGAGCTTTGAATGATTCCCACGAGTTACAGTTTTGAGAGATTCCTCCGTGCATGCAAAGGATCCGTTGACCTACTCGAGCACAGAGTGGAAGCTCGTTGAAAACATTCTGAAAGGCATAGAGATATTATAAAAGTCGTGATTACGGGATAATCTTCTGTTTACTTGATATTGTCTCCACATCCTTCCTCCTCTCTTTCTTGCCAATTCCTCATAGAAACCATACAAACGGTTCATTTTCATACACTCATGATTGCCACGTAGCAAATGCACCGAATGAGGATATCGAATTTTGTAGCAGAATAGAAGAAGCGACACTTCGAATGATTTGGCTCCACGATCCACATAGTCCCCGAGAAATAGAAATTTAACTTTTGGAGGATATCCAACGGCATCAAAATAACGAATGAGAGCATCAAGTTGTCCATGGATATCTCCGACAATTGTGATTGGATGCTCAACTTGGAGCATTGCTGGAAGTGGATTCAACGTCGACTCAGCCTGTAAATATATTACTGTAGGACTTCAAAATCTGCTCAGACTTGCGCGTGGGAATTGCTGCATTGTACAAAATTATACGACTTTCAGAATCTAGAAGAAATCGCAAAATACTCGAATGTTCAAATTCATACCTTTTCCAAAATAGTGTAAATCTGCTTGTCATTGAATGCATCCGTCACGCCCCATTTCAGAAGATGCTCAATCATTCGTTTGGCGAGTTGATCCACTGATTCTCCTTCGTACAAGTCTCCCTTTTGACTTTCCATTATCATGCTTCGAAAGTCGACTTTTGAAAATTTAAACTTGGGAATACATTTTTTGCTCGGAAAGATTCTTACGTTTCTTTTGACGTGAATTTAAGTTTCGTGGCTACGTGAAATTAAATTTAAATATTTTTTAATATACATATATTTTTAACTTCATCTAAGACAATTTTTTACTCCGAGTGCGTATTTAAGCCAGCATGTCGTTGTTTTAATATATATTTTAAATATATTTATAGTTTTAATATAGTTAATATATGCGCGGAAGGGTATATTAAGGAATTCGCAACAAATTAGAGAAGTGAGGATGTGGAAAAATATCAGAAAAATGTGATTTCTTCGAAAATTATACGCTTTTGTTTCAGTGAGGACGTCCATCGTTCTCAGCTAGGGATTTTTGATAATCCAGTAATATCAAATCAAATCTTTTTCCAAAGGAATCGCCCGGATGGAATGCCTAATAGAAGGGCACCGCGAGCCTTTCTGTATCGGGAGTCTTGGCAGTATGAAAAATTTACAATTAAAATCAGAAAGTACAGTTTCTTATCAGTTCATGGAAGTGTCAATCAGAAATTTCGAGTTCGTCGCAAACCCACAGATACCAGGAGGTGAGTGAAAACTGTTTCAGATACATCCTGAAGAATCTGAAATTGAATTTATTCTCCTTCCAGTTGAACACTCAACAGGATCGCGAAATTCGGAATCACGTAGTTTCAGAATAGCATTGATGTTTGTCCCTTTGAAAAAGAAATAATCTTGTTCATCGTCATAATTCTTCGTTTTTTTTTCTTCTTATCTCTGGGATGCTATCAGTAGTCAGGTGTAGGGGAAATGGAAACGACATGTTCAGCTATTTTTTAGACATTTTCCTCCGAAGAAGCTGCTAGCTGAAGATGCGTACTTCACGCCCTTGTCTAGAAGAAATGCCTGAACTAGTGATGAAAAATATTTTGGGTAATGTTGGATTACAGTCTATGTGAGTTCCATTTAAAAAGTATCAGTTTGTAATTTGTATGAATACTCTCTTTTTTTTATTTTTCAATTATATACAAATAGTAAAAATTCTAGAAACAAATTGGAAAAATTTATAATAGCTCTATTGAAACTTCTTATTACCGTTAACATCTTACTTTCAGTCTAAAACTCCGTTTGGTATGCAAACATTTCTATGATTGCATTCAACTCCTCCAACCAAATATTCACCTCAATTCAATTTCTCTGGAAATATCTCCAAACTTACTTATCTGTGATATTGAATTGAAGGAATGCCAATCAATTGGAGTAATATGCAGAAAAACTGAAGATGGATATTTTTTACACCGAAGGAATAGAAAGTTGACAAAACTCATAAAAACCCAAGATTTTTACACAGAGTTTCGTGAAGTGTTTAATCTATTATTGAAATATCAACGGGCACTACTTCAAAGGTTTTCTATAAACTTTGAATCGGATGGAGATATTAAAATATTTGAAGAATTGGTTCACATCCTCAAAGCCAAACGACGCTTCCTTCAGGTAGAAACAATTGATATTAGTTTATTGGAATACCTTCAAGCTGTACAAGTTTTGACGTACATTCATCCAGAAACACTCAAAACTCTGAATTTTCATATTTATTCGGAAAAATGCAATGATCTAGATCTTTTGGAAATTGTTAAACTGAAACAATGGAGACTTGCTTCCAATTTGAACATTTCAAGCTTTGCTGCTTCAATTTCCGTCTCTTACTTTATACAGAGTAACTGCTCAGTTTGAAACCGTTTCTTTGCAAGATTTGATGGTCTGGAAAAAAGTTTGTTAGCTTTTTTATTTTGAAGGCTGAAATTTTAAATTCAGATTTTTATACAATCTTCAAGAATGCAATATTTTATCATTTACAATCGATGTATCAGCCAAGAAATTGTTCAAGAGGCTTTTGGCTCTTCAAATAACTGGGAACCTAACCAAGTTTGGTACTTTCGAATCCCAGAAGCCTCTAAAATTTTAACGATCATGTTTTGTGTAAATAGCCACATTCAATTCTTCAAGCTGGATTTGTCTTCTATTCCGAGGAATTCAATTATATCATCAAGTTAGAATTGTTTCAATTTTTCGGTAATGTATTTCTTAAATTTCGGTGAAAATAAAATGTAATTCATTATGTTGTTCATTTTACAATTGCAATGCATGTACAAAGCTAGATGGAACTTTAGAAAATCGCGTTTTTAAAAGTTAGATTTTCCACAACGGGACAATAATCTTGGTTTTGGAGTTTTCTTTTTCCCTGAAACTCAAATTTCGGCTCACTGGAAACGTTAAAAAATTATTTGCAAAAAACTAGTCCATCTGAATTGAGTAAATCCGTTGAGAAGAAGATTAATTGTGATTTATTTAATTTCGAAATCCATATTTTACCTTTCAAATAACTGCGCTTTCCGGATCCCAACAGGGATACTTTTCCAAAATTAAAGGGCGGGGGTAGACTGAGTTGGAGTTATTTTGGTCTTTCTCAATAAAAACCTCTCCAGCTTCTAGATTCTGAGCTCAATGACCTTCTTTTCCCATCCGCCCTGAGAATCTGGTGAAGATTTGCAAGAACCAGTTAGTCGATAATTAGCAGCCGACAAATAGGCTAGAGTTGGCTACCTCAAAATTGAATTTAAATTGTTATTGATCTTTGTTGAAATTTATTACAGGATTATAATTGTGAAAGAAAACCTGCAGATCTTTAAAATATATAAGTGCAAGGTAAACTTTATCCTCGGAAAATGCTCTTCAGCTCTACTCGAAAAGCATCGAAAGACTCTGCTAACCAATTTATATGCATACCACATATTTCATGTGGAAACAAATTTAAAGCACCTTCGTGTTTTTAAAAATCCATAAACCGGGCTACTATTCAAATATTTATTCGCTGTTCATAATCTTTCTACAAATAACTCCAGATCACATTAAAACTTCTTCTTATCAGCTCCAAAGATATCCTGATTCAATCCGGCCAGCGTTTGATAGTTGGGATCATGAGTTGCCGCCTTCGCACCAACTTGAGCAGGAGCACGTGGAGGTCCTCCAGCGCCACCAGCACCACCACCTTTCTTGAAGATGTCGTCATTGTTGAGTCCGGCAAGAGTCTGGTAGTTGGGGTCGTTTGTGCCAGCTTTTGCTCCTGGAGCAAGTGGGGCTTTTGGTCCAGCTGGAGCGCCACCTGGTTTGAAGATTTCGTCGTTGTTGAGCCCAGCGAGAGTCTGAATTGGGTATTATATATTTGAGATTTCGCAATACAAGACTAACCTGATAATTTGGATCATTGGTCGCAGCTTTTCCTCCTACAGTTGGAGCCTTCGGGGGTCCTCCTGCACCACCTCCAAAAACGGCGTCGTTGTTGAGACCAGCCAGTGTCTGATAGTTAGGATCCTGTGTTCCAGCCATTCCTGGTTTTGAGCCCGGAGCTGGAGCTCTCGGAGGTCCACCTTCTAAAATAGATTGGTTCTGGATCGTTCAGAAGATTAAGTATCTTACCTCCACCTCCTGGTCCAAACACTGCATCATTGTTCAATCCCGCCAAAGTTTGGTAGTTTGGATCTTGAGTCGCCGCAAGTGTATTCGTATTCTTCGGTGGTTTTGGTCCAGTTTGAGAACTGTCACTTTTTCCCTTCTTTCCCTTCTTCTTTTTCTTCTTATCATTCCCAGAATCATCTTCGTCGTCTCGTTCATCTTCAGCTTCACTATTCGATTTTGAAGACTTCCCTTTCTTCTTTCCACCGCATTGAACAAGCAATAAGAGCATCGACGAGCCGAACAACATCAAGAGATTCAAAAGAATTTTGAGCATTTTTTGGAGACGTGGTAAACTTCGACGATTCTTTCTCACAAACAACCAATATCCAGCGAGAGATGCGTTTGTCCAAAAACCAAACAATAAAAATTCAAACTAATCAAACTAAACATTTTGAGAGGGTGCCGTTAAAAACGAGAATAGTTTTTGTTTTTGGCGAGGTCATCAGAATTTAATTGTTTAATTTTTTTCAAACAAATCCCTAATTGTGAGAAAATATGAATAATTGAAATCACTAGCTCAAAAACTGGCGATGCTTCAGCAGCATACATGGCGCGTAAATTCCGGATGTGGTTTTAAATTTTTTTTTGAATGTCCAATTCAAAAATGAAAAAAATACACATTTTATTGAGAAAATTGGCCGAGATATATGTTATTTTCCAGAATTTTTAAAATACTTAACATTTGAGATGGGCAGGCGCGAGTCGGAGGAGAATAGAGGTGATCCCAAATTGGGATCACTTCTATTCCTAGAAAAGCGTTTTTAATCGAAAATATTATAAATTTCAGTGAAAATTTTATAAATTTCTTTTCAAAAAAAACACACGATATTCAAATGTACTCTTTTAGGTATCCGGATTATCTGGATGGTATAATATACTGCTATACTTGTTTGAAATGTTTTCCGCAAAAAGGTCGATTGTTCTAGCGTTTTAATTTTTTTTAAGGAACAATTTTCTAAATTGAAAAACCGAAGAACACAGTTCAGTACTTACAGAATATGTGTACCATATCGGTTTCAGCTGTGTTGTGCCTGTTTTCAAAACATCTCCGCAGATTGACGTCAAACGGTAAACCTCTCAAGTTTTATTTACTCGGTACCTGACCTCTATCTACGTAACGATCAGATGAACCAATTGAGCACAGTTCTCCAACCATCTTCTAGATTTCCCCTATTTTCAGAATTCTAATCGGCTTCTGACCGAATAGTTCTTAATCGTACCAAGAATCCTGATCCGCTTGTTGCCGCGAGCTCTCTGCGGGGCCGAGGTTAGGATTATCAGAGAAAAGAAGAGATTGATGTCACGACTCGTACATTCTATTCAATATCTATTCAGCTTGCGGATGAATAGCGATTTACCGATGACGAAGGTGACTTTAGCAGGAGTTTTATATAAAAGCCGATAGAAATTTGATAGTGAGAGTGCGAGCGAGTTTTCAAGTATAACATCATTTTCATTTCCTAGACATCCCTATTGACTTCTCCCAGACAAAAACATTTATATTGTCTACCATTACCATTTTTTTAGCTATACAGTTGGAATATTTCAGAAAATTTTATAGAATTTAGGAATTTTTAGCTCTTCGAACGTTTACGAACTTTCTGAATTTCTGA
The DNA here is from genome assembly GCF_000002985.6 of Caenorhabditis elegans. Lineage (NCBI taxonomy): Eukaryota > Metazoa > Nematoda > Chromadorea > Rhabditida > Rhabditidae > Caenorhabditis > Caenorhabditis elegans. Next base: position 14,720,821 of record NC_003283.11, read on the forward strand.
TATTCAACTTCTAAATTTGAACGATAACTCACATGTATAAGTTTTGGGCTTTGCCGACCATCAACTTTACAAAATGAGCCAGTGCATCATGTTTTTATCAATAACTTTTTAAATTTAAATTCTATGAAATGATATAGACAAATATTTCCTTTATCTGAAAATTGTAAAAATCTGAAAAATCCTGAGAATTATCGACATTTGTTGGCCAAAATTTCCAACTCAGAAAATTTTTGAGAGTAGTTCCAATTTGAATTGAGAACAAAATTATTTTCAGAAAAAGCAAATAATTTTCTATATTCTTTCATTAAATTTAAATCAAAACTGTTGGCATGCCAAAAAATTAGCACATTTTGTAGAATTGCTGGTCGGTAATTGTTGCTCACCCATCGTAAATTTACGGGCCTACATTCACCTTGTCGTATCGTTGTTTTTAAATAAAAATTCTTATAGCTAAATAATTTATCTTGAGCAAAAAGCCTTAAATGGTCCACATAAGTTTGTAGGCAACTGCTCTCTATTTCTAGTTAAGTTTTTGTTCAAAAAAGTGAACAGGTGCCTTGCATTTTTGATTCCAAAGTGCAGCTACCCAGACAAAAAACGATAAGTAATTAATTAATATTTTATATCATATGATAATAGTCAGTCTATTCCATCAACTATATCGTAGACAGACTATCAAATAAAAAAACAAAACCAGGAAGTTTAATAATTCCCCAGTTAATACCACCTTCATTTGAGCCAGTATAAATTTGTTGCTGAAACCTCTAATCCAGTTTATTTTTGTCTCAAGTTCCTCAATATTTACGTCATTTTCTGGTTTCTCAAAACCTGGATAAACTTCTTGAAGTTGTTTTAAATCTCTTATCGAAGGAAATTGTCTTCTATTTTTGTCTCAAATCCACCCTCCGTCTTATCTTACTCCTCCCAAAAAGGATTGCTCACATGTTTTCGTATCCCATATTTTCTGAGCCATTTTCTATTTGTTGAGCTTATGCTGATAACAATTCAACCCACATAAAGAATGTGGTTCACACTGAATACAATACATTCAATTTCTTGAAAATTTTTATTTGTTCAGATTAAAATTCGTCTGCAAAAAATTAAGTAGCTACCGTAATCCTCTTAACTTTCTTTGCTAGAAATTATAGCATCCACACCTTCCTTATTCTAAGAAACCAAGTCATTCCACTAATTCTGTATTTCCGGTCTGAAAACACATTTGAAAATGGATTTGGTTTCTTGACGCGCGAATAGAATCGCATTTAAGAAGTTTAACTAGCAAGACATGAAGTTTTCATGCGCTTTTCATGATTTTTCTAGAAAAACGTTTTGCTTTGAGTCATTTGCTTTCAGGAAGTTCAGAAATATTTTCAGAATGATATCATATGTTTTTTAAAAGATGCTGTAAAGGTGTGGAAATTCCTATAAAACTGAGCACCTTGTTTTGAGATTGACTGAGCACAAAAACTTTCCTTTTAAACGTAGAGTATATCGTTTGTTAACACGTATATGGTTACTTGCATAGTTAACGTTGAATATATTAGAAGCAGTACCATTTTTTGCTATTATACAATTTAAATATGAACGAAATATAAATCAACTTTCTGTCAAAGTTTGGATGTTTTTTTAGAAACCGCTCAATTTTTGCTATTCATTTATTTGAAAATAGATCAAAATTTAAAAATTGTAGTTGTTCAAAAATACAGAGTTGTTCTAAACGCCAACATTTGTCAAGTCACTTGCTAACACTGAGACCGAACAGCAATTCCACCTTTAAAAAGTATCATGCAAAACTTGGAAAGTTTCTAATTTTCACTGAGACTTTTACAATATTCTATGCTTGTGTCACTACTTTTGAAGAATTTTCTGAGGAATTCCAGACCAACTACTGTTTAGAAAAAAATTCAATTGCTAAAAATTGAATTAAATTCTTTGGTTTAAAAACTCGAAATTTTGGTAAATTTTCATTTCTTTTTCTTGAGATATTTTTCTGAAAATAATTTTATTTTGATCAAAAGATACATCGTTAAAAGTCGTGTATATCATACAACTTCGAATTGCTTTCAAAAAATTATTATCAATTCACTGTTTCAGAAGAGTTAGGAATTATAATTGTACACATTGGACTTGAACTCCTATCCAACTCCCTAAAAAATTGTCATTAATCTGTCCTGAATAGCCATAATCATATAACATCATTTATCTTATCCTCTAGAGATATCATTGACGCATGAGCAATTTCTCTATCCCTCCGTCCACCCTCACTTTCATTTTTTTCTCTTATTTTCCTTCGAGAAGACCTCACATCCATGTTTGTCCTTTTCTCAGATCTATATAATTTTTTCTTGTTTTTCCATAAATTTTCTCAAGAAAACACTTCTCAAATGATTATCAATGCTCAAATAACAAGCTCCTTTTATTTTTTTATATTTTCTCGCTTGTTTTTCATTATCTTTTATCGAATACATATTCTATTATTTCCCATTTATTTTTAGATTTTTTCAGACAAATAATAAAAAAGATGTCAATTCTGTATGAAGACGAATACGTTCGACTCGGACAATTCTCCTTGTTTGTCAAAAACTATCATTTTCCGACCAAAAAGACAAAGACTGTAACACTGGAGGCTATTACCACGTTATGGTTTGAGGTTTGTATTTTGGAAACATTTATTTGAAATTGAATTGAAACTAACACTTGAAAATGTTTTTTTTGCATTAGTTTGAGATTTCTTAAAGCCTCCACAAAGTTAAACATGCATACCTGCGATTTTTAAAAATTTCAATGTTAGTTTTTTTCCAGACATTCGAAAAAATGAATGTTTAGGTGTTTGTATATTTTCTGAAAACACCAAAAAATCGAAAATTTACACCAAAAAGTCATGAGTAGTTTTGATGTTCCTAGCTGCTAGGCAGGCATTCTGTGCCTACCTGAAAAGCTTACTACTAGTTCAAAGTTATTACACATATTTCTCAGCTATAAATATTTTTTTCAGGAGCAAGAAACATGTAAAAGCGTGACAACAAAGATCTGGGGAAAAGCATCCGCGGCGAGCATCTATTGGGCTCTTGACGTTAAACGGTGGGTGGCTTCGAGATTTATCTTCTAGATTATTGAAAATGTTTGATTTCTTTAAAGGAGATCAAAAAGATCAAAATCTTATTTCTAAAATTTGCTAATCTTATTAAATGCAGATAAAGTTCCAAACATGTTAAACTAAAAAACATACATATGAAGCTGTTTATTATTTCAGATAAATTCAAGTGTTTTTTTTTTATTGAAGACCATAATTAAAATTGATATTCAGGGTTTTTACACTTTTTGGAGTACTTCAAATCAATTTTTGAAAGTTTCGCTACTTAATACCCATTCAAACATTTATTTAAAAAATTATAATCAGTAAATTAAAGGAAAGTCTAAATCTCAAAAATCAAACCATTTTCCAAAACAAAAATATGTCCATTATAAATTTGTTTTGTACACTTCTGATTCTTGGTTTCAAAGACTTCAGAAACCAAGTGATTGTTAAGATTTTTCTACACTAGAAAACTTTAAACATTAAGTTCATCTAAAATTATTCCAGAGCCCTCGGAGGACTGTCTCCCCGTTCCCCATCAAAATCCAATGTGGTAATCGAAGTTGGTGCAAAACTGCGTGTTGGCTTCTCCGTCGAGAACATTGATGAATTCATGGATGCCATTCGAACTCTACTCGACTACCACGTCATCATCGTCAACTACATCAATCTTCCCTAAATCACATCGATTTTTGACTTTCACCTTTATCTTTTATCACACATTGTGATAATGATGATTTCCCCTGCTTCGGATCAAACGCTTTTTGATATGTTTCTTCCATTTTTGTCTGTGAATTTTGTTTTGCTCAACCCTTGCCAATGTATATAAACTGTGAAAACTTTTTGTAGAATAAACATATTTTAACGATTTGTAGTTTTTTCAAGGCAGATGGAGCCAAAATTTAAAATTGAAAAGCGGGCGTCTGGTTCAAAATTTCAATTTTGCACAAATAATAGGGGCTATCATGGGTGTGCGGTTTCCGAGTTGGCCAAATGTGCCGTTTGCCGAGCACAAAAAATTTCAAAAAAAGAGATTTGCCGAACTTGCCGATCTCGGCAAATTTTGAAGTTTGTCGCACGCATCAAAATTTGACAATACAATTTTTTTAACAATTGATGTTGTGCTCAAAAATTTAGTAAAATGACACAAAATCTAAGCCCTTATTCAAATGTCATATTGTGTGTTAAGAATTCAGTAGTTTCGGTGATCCAGAAAATATCAAAAAATATCACATTTTTCGGAGCTTGTTAAGCACGGCTAAGTTGCCGAATTTGGAAAATTTTGAAATTTGCCGCACACCCCTGGTTGGCGCGTACTCCTGAATAAGTTTTTCCCTGTTTTCTACAAGTTATGAACAGAAAGTTCTGAATTGAATTTTTGGCAATTTCGGCGTCAATTTTGAAAACCGGCGATTGCCAGAATTTTAGATTTTTGCGCACCTTCAAACTGTTTTGTGCAAAATAATTCATTTTTAATTTATGCTTTGTTCTCATAACTTGTGAAAACCGGATATCAGGGTGTTGTTATCCTCAATTCATTTTAATATCAAAAATCTTATGATCCCTTTCTTTCAGATGTTGTTGGGTACATTTATTTTTTTATTGCAACAATATTATCAATCACATGAATGAACTAGGTTCAAACTTCGTACATGGTCATTAACCATATGTTGTATCTCTCTCAAGTCCACCTTATTCCTGTCTCTCTTTCTCCACTTCATCCCACTTCAATCCATTCTCCCACCCACATCATCATAACATAATAACCGTAACCGCTCAAGGTTGTCATCTCACTATTTCATCTTCTTCTTCTTCTTTTCATTTGAACAACGAACGATCCGTCACTAGTCTCATTTTCTCATTTAAAATGTTGTTTCTGTTTCTTCCTTCATCTCTCTTTCCACTGTTTTCTGTTTTTTTTAAATAATTTTTTTTCTTCTCACACTACCAAACCGCCAAAACAACTATCATACGAACTTTTACTACGATTTTTCTTTGTTTCTCTGTTTCTATAGATTTTCTTTTGATTTTCTATTTTTTATTTCAGTAACTTTTTCTCAAAAATTCCCGTGAAAGTTTTAAAAATCTCCATAAAATGGTAATGTTTGCTTATCCGGTCGATTTTACATATTGGGCATCCTGCTCATTTTTGATACGAGAAATCTCGGAAATTTTTATTATACTATTTTTTAATTGGCTTTGCAAGTGTGAGAATATTTCAAATTTTTTTCGAGAAAAAAAAGATAACTAGAGAATATTTGGCTTTAGATCTACATTTTTTTCCAATTTTAGTATTTTTTAAAAGGTTTTAGTTGTTCATCGTTTGTTGGTGTCTCAAAAGCCGACTATAGTGCCGGTTCTGAATAATATTTCTGGAATCACAGCAACGAACTATTTTTTATTTCTTGGTTTTAAATTTTTTGTGAGCATTTTTAATTGAAAACTTAAGTATTGAAAACCATTGAAATGGTGTTAAAGTTCTCGATAACTGAAATATTAAAACAAATTTCTAGATTTTGGACTATTTTTGTAATTGTGACTTTCAATTTAAAAGGTGTGAGATACCATTATCCTGTTGCTCACAGTGTAAAATTACATTGTATTGAAAAAAAAAACCAAACTGTCGATCTTGGTTTCTTGAATATTTGGAACACTTCGATAATTCGACAAAATCGATAATTTCAATTTTTTATTTTTTATTTTAACGAAAAATAATTGATTAACCTGAAAACTACTTAAATTTTAGTTTAAATATTTCATTGGGGACTAAAAAACCCCCAAACAATTTTTTCACACCCTAGATTTTTTTTCGCACTTTATAACTTAATTTCAAGTAATTTTCAAATCAATCAATTATTTTTCTATATTCTTACATTTCATTCACATTTTAATTTAAAAAAAAACATTATCTCAATGATTTTTTTATAGAGTTGCAGTGTCAAAGCCTTCACTCTCTATAACCAAGCTTCACTGTCAACTATTTTCAATTTGTTTTTAAATTTCAGACCAAATGAACTTCATTATTCACTACATTCTTCTTATGAGTCTCAGCCTCTCAATTGTCACAGCCCGACCACCAGGACGAAATGATCAAGAGAAAAAGCTAACTGGTGGGGAACCTTTGGAATTGGGTGACTACGTAGACTACTTCGAAGATTTCTTCCCAGTTTTGAATAATTCCACTAAATTAAATGTGAGTCTTCAAATACTAGGGGTTCTGTTTAAAAATAAAATGAAAATGAAATATTGAAGTATTTATATTTCAGGAAAACTACCAATATGAAAAGAAGAAATACTTAACTTCAGTTGCCGGATTTCCTGCGAAAATGAGAAAAATGTTATAGCCCTTTCTCTACATTATTCTCACTTCCGTCTCATCGCCGCTTAATAAATGTTCTTGTAAATAATAAATAAATAAATAAAACAAAAAGACTCGGAAAATGAATGGGCGGTACATTTTGTCGGGAAGAAGTTCATCGGCAAACATACACCAAAAGTCAACAAACAGTCTCTTCTTTTTGCTTTTTTGAAACACTGCCAATTTTTAGTGTTTTACTTCGTTTTTCTGTTAGTTTTCTTTTATTTAATAATGGTTTTTTTGTTGCTTTTATCTCTTTCCAAGAAATACAAAGAGAAGAAACGAAAAAAGTGCGACCAATCTTCATTTTGTTTGGATGTTTAATCGGTAATTGCGTTCGAAAAGTTAACGACTGAGAGATAAGGTTGGGTATATTAGTGTATTTTAAACATCTGATTAAATTTAATATCAAAAGATTTATCATATGATGTTTAACTTACAATTAACTAAATTTTGAAACACACATTTAATTAATAAAAAAACAATTTCCAGAAAAATATTAGTTGTTTTCCAATTGTTGTAAATATATGAATGGGACTACCACAAGAAAAAATCAATGATATCACATTTCGTATCACATTTTTAAAAAAACATGTTTCTGAACTTTCGTAAAGATTTCCATTATTCCAATTGATAGATTAAAAAAAGAACAAATGAAACATTTCCCGCCGCAATAGTCAAAAAGCGTAACCGTAAACTATTCCGCGGCGAGACATATTCGAATAGATCTGTGCGCTTTTCAAGACACCAAATGAATGCCCACAGATGAAAGGAATAGGGAGCTTTAGTCTTCTGAAATTGGAAAATAATTATTTTCCAAATTATACTGTTTTTCATTGTTGTTGCTCAAGATTAAACAATGAAAGGGAAATTTTCTGATCTCATATCAAATTGAAAACAAAAGCAAAGTGGAAAGTACCAGGCAATCGGTTGGTTTTTCGCGGAAAGCGGAATTCTGAAAACTGAAAAGTTTCGAGAAAAGCAGGAAAACACATGTGAAATTTCTTCGAAGTCTTTTTGCACATATTTCTGATCTTTACTGACTGCTTCCCATTGATTTTTCAAAAAACTGAAATTATAAGCTGAAACCAACTCGGTGCCAACAAGATGTATGCAAAACTTATGAGACTCGGAAGTATCAAAGAAACAATGGAGAGAGTAAATCTATCTGATCCAGAGAAAAAGCTTAAGTGAAGCTATTTTTGTTTGAGAGAAAGAAGAAAACAAGCGGAAAATAAACTGATTTATTAAAAAGATGGGTTGTACTCAGTTGGGAGTTCTTACGACGGATCATACCGTCTCCTTGGCACCCTTCGCGTCTGAATTGCTTCGCAGCTTCATCAGGGTTGTTGGTCCATTCGACAGTTAAACGATCGTTGTTGGTGCTTTCTTGTCCGAATGCGAAGGCATCACGGGAAACATCCAGAAGAACTGTTTCCTTTGGGTCGAGCACACCACATGGTGCATCAACTCCAAGTCTTCTCATGTTGGTGGTCTTGATTCCATATCCAATTCGACGAGCAGACGGATTGGGCCATGGCGGCTTCTTGGTGGAGTTTTGAAAACTCGTACTGAAGAAACTAGCGAATTTCAAGAACATATAGCAATCCGGTTATCTCAAAGTTTGATCTTCCACGTGGAAAGAGGAGGGAGAAGTTCACACAGAATGAAAAAAGATTTTCAATTCATTGCTCAATTTCAAATATAACGTAATTTTTGTTTTAAGGAGGATCATAAATTATACAGATTTTGTCTGTCCGAGAATGTAAATTTTTCTAACTTCGATAAAATTGATGAGAAACTTTAGAATTTTGGAAACATAAAATTGTTGAAACATACACTTACGGGCTCTTCCTTGATTTTGGACACCATTTCTAGACCACTAAACATTATTTATTATAACCCAGCTTGTGAGGAGGCGGGTGGAAGGCGCCCTCGCCTCGCCTCGGCAGTCTAGTGATCACAGAGACGCAACGAAATAAAAATATTATATTCGGGTTCACATCCAATTAATTTTCTAAAAGTTTTAATTTTCAAGATTGTAATGCATTTTTGTTTTGTCATACAAAAAACGTATTGAATTGCTTACTCCATATAAAACCCATTATAACTTTATCGAAAATCTATTTTCCGAAACTTCAAAGCAAGCTGTCCAATCTCATATCTCTATCTATCCCTCCAAATCTCACCCCCGCAAACTATTCGACCATTCCCTTCTCTGCTGCCTTTCTTTTTCATTTTCTATTTCCTCCATCACTGTTTGCTCCTCGTGGCTCTTCTTCTTGAGCAGAGAGCAGCATCCCGCGAAATTTCTCCCAGTGTCTTACCACCACTCAAAGTTTTACCACTAGAACCTTTGCTTTATTGATTGATTTTTTGAGTTTTCAGAAGACTTGGCTGGTATGTCGTATTCTCCACCACAACCACCACAACGTCAGTACAGTAGTACGTTAAACGTGGATTGTGTCGATGGAGTCTACAGATCTCAACAACAGGTGTCACCGTTGACAAAGGTAAGAAATATCAATAATTCTATCTAGAAACGACTGAGATTCTATGGTTCATCTCTAGAGGTATTAGTTGACATCCAAAAAATTTTTTTTTTATTGAGCTTGTTGAGCATTTTCTGAAGATTGTACGGTTGAACACGAACAATATTAATCATCTTTTTTGCAAAAACATAATTTACATTTAGCAAGAAGTACCTATGTCAATAAGTTTTTATGCCGTAAATGCGTAGGCGGAACGTGGTTCTGCGGAGGAGTTGATCATGACTTGTGTACTACACGCGGATAAGAATTTTACAGTGTTTGGCAAGAATACTAGATTTTGAACTGTTTTTGTCAATTCTTTTTGTGTTCAAAATTCAAATGGACAATCTACAACTTATTACGTGGTGTCAGGTTGTCCCATCACAGATTGATCTGCAATAAATGCGGGAATTGTTGCTCAGAGAAGTTTGACGTCAGCACGTTCTTAACCGTGCGGCAACAGCTGGAAACTCTGCGTCTCGTTTCCGCATTTTTTGTAGATCACACCGGTATGGGACACTCTGACACCACGTGTTTATAGTGCTTCAAGTCGATGTAAATTAGTTGGTTTTCAACAATAAATACATTTATTTCTACCAGAGGTATTTACTTATGATATCATAGAATGTTAAATTTTAAAAAGCATATATTGAACATCAAAACATTCAGCCAAAAAAACTGTAAAGCATTGCAGAGTATACGAGCCTGCGTAAATCGACAAGACTACTGTAACCGCGCAGTAGGCTTGCAAATTTCACATTCTTTATCTACAGTAACCACGGGTTTAAAGGTACATGGCCGATAACAAGTTTTTCAGCAAGTAAACCACCTCGCCTATGAAATCCCAAAAAACAAGTACGCCAACAATCCATGGAATTATGCTCCTGAATTTTTGAAGGTAAAACTATTGTTAAAAGCTTAGAATTTTTTAAATTTAAATAATTGAAATTCCAGGTTTTCGGTGACCTTCGTGTTCATATCGGAGGAAAAGCTGTATTCGATTGTGTTCTACTAGGAAGCCCTCGACCACGAGTAAGCTAGCTTATACGACAGAGCGCATTTGCATTATCGGTAATTTCAAATTTATGCAAACTTTAATAATTACAGGTGTGCTGGTTGTTTAACGAAGACAAATTGCGCTTCAGTGACGTCATAATTGAGGATACTGCTGACGTGTGCCGCCTCACAATTCCATACGTTCAAATGCACCATTTCGGAACTTTCACTGTCTTGTGCGAAAACGAGGTGGGACGTGCCACCGCTCAAGCAGAGCTTCTCCCACTTTATGAATAATTTTTTGCTTAATTTTAAAACTTGTATAAATGTTTTTTGAAATACACACAAAATCAAGCATTGTTGTGATTCATTTAACACGGAAAAGGCGGCACGAATAAAATGGGATAAGCGAGAGAGAGAGAGAGACGAATAGGATACAAACAACGATAACAAGTGATAATACCAGTAAATTATGCGGGTATAATAGATCTGTATATTTCTAGCAAGAAATATATATTTTAGAAAAGAAAATAATATGCGATAAAATAATGGAGTTTGTGAAGATCAAATCAATAACGATGGGATGGGGATAGAGATAAAAATTGGGTGTAGTGTGTATTTGAAATACATAAAAAACGGAAATAAAACAAAATGGGATTAATATCAAAATCATAATACAGTTCGAATAACAGATTCACTTTCTTAACTTCTTTGACACTTTGGTCATTAACTTCATACGTTCTTCAGTCAATTGACGAATCTCCATATCAAGTTTCGACGCCTCTCGATTATAATTCTCATGAACCTCTCGCTCGCGTGCAGCCAATCCTTCTTCAACTTTTCTCATGTCACCTTCTGTTACATCAAGCTTCTTCTGAAATTCTTCGCGAAGAGTAAGCTCACGACGGCTGAACTCGTCTTGATGCTCGCGATGTTTCTGCAATCGACGCTTAGAATCAGTGAAACGAAACAATATTTTCTCTGAAATAATACCTGTGCGAGTTTTTCAATAATCTTTGGTCCAGTCTCTCCATCTCCAATCTTCATCTGACGAAGTCTGTCACGACGGTAATTTTCATAGAGTGACTCGTGAGTTCGTTGTCTCATCTCATCAACATTTGTACGTAGAAGTGCTTCACGGAGTTTAACAAAATCACAATGTGATTCATTCTCCACTTCGACTATTCCCCATGGATATTGACGAGCACGAACCATTTGTCCATTCTCTTTCTTCACAAAATCAATACTTCCAACAACGGCGAACGGAACCGATTTATTCATTTCCTTGTTCGTCGTTGAGACAGTTTCATCGTCAGTTGGGAACGTGTAAATATCGATTTTCTGAGATTTCAGCTCGCTCAATATTTTCGCTTTGAATCTGAGAAGCTCATCCTTGCAAGTTGTGTCTGATTTCGCTATCACTGGGATCACATTAACACGCTTAGCCAATTCGCGAAGAGTTACAAGATCGAGGGCTTTGAGTCTGAAAGATTAGATAAAATTAGTTACAATTTAGAGTTTGAAATCAGGAAAGCGCGGCAATTCTACAAAACAGTTTTGATTTCAGTTAAAATGATTGAAAAATGCTCAAAAATCACCTGAAAGTTGAAAATTGCAGGAAATTTCTATGGCATTTCCAACTCTGAGTTGGAAATGTTGTGCATTTTTCAATTGGTTTAGCCGAAATAAATGTTATTTTAAAAACAAAATTGTTGCCGCACACCGCGGTTTTAAATAGAAGCTTTGTAGCTTAACCCTCTGAAAACCCTCTGAAACTTAATTTCAGAGTATATTCCACCTACCCGTGCCCAGTAGGTGATATGAAGTAGAGACATGCGTGGATTCTCGAATCATTGAAATACTGAAGCATTCGACGTGGCTTCAACTCTTCTTGGAGGTATGTTTCAAACTGCGATTCGAGATAATCGACAATTACTTTGGCACTGAAAATTATTATTTTTCCTTTCAGATCATAACTTTTTTATCACCCGGACGCATCATTTTGCGATTTTTGCTGCAAAAATACGGTTCCCGTTCTCAACACGACAATTTTTTGTTAAATGCGAGAAGTGTGCGCTTTCAATGATTACTGTAATTCCAAATATTCGTTGCTGCGGAATTTTTATAAAATTTCGTAGTTTTCTCACAATTTGTTATAGTTCAAGTGTATTGTTGAATGAGCTTTTAATAAATAAATAAAACTTTTTTTTTAATTGAAAAACTTTGAAAAAACAATGAAACTTGTCGTTTCGAGACCGGATACGCAAAAATCGCAAAATCTCTGAAATAAAAACCTTTTATCTTTATCCAGCTGATCTCCAAATCCGGCAGTTTCAACGAGTCGAAGCTTCACTCGTATTCCACCTTCCGCGACGTCTGAAATTTAATTTCAAAATTTCTGTTTCAGTAGACTTTTCGTTGCTCACCTTTCGTGCAAGTTCTCAGCTCAACAGTTTTCAATTCATGATTGCATGGCTCGAAATCGAGCTTCATGTTGAACAAAGACTCTATAAGTGTTGTTTTTCCTGTTCCCGTTTCTCCAACACACATCAGATTGAATTGAAATCTGAAATTTTTAGATTTAAAAGTAAAAATTAATGTTGAAAATGGTTACCCAGCTTCGACAGCTTTCTTTACAAGCTGATGAGGAAGAGAATCGAATCCGACGTGTCCGTTCAGTTGCATAACACGGCCAGTGTGGTCTGAGAGCTGAAAACATAGAAAATATAATTAAAAATATAATTATGGCAAGATTATGGGCTTACCAATGCGATTGGTTCGCTCTAAAAAGCTTTAAGCCAAATAAATCAGTCAATTTACTCACACTTTTAATCGGTGAAGGAGCCGTTGGAGCTGCAATTGTTGGCTTCTTGCTCGTGGTTGTGGTGTTAATGCTGCTCGTAGCTGATGAAATTGTAGTCGTGTTATTGTGAGTTGGCTGGTTTTGATGATGATGTGGCACTGGTGGAGGTGGTTGGTGAGGTGGTAAGTGCTGTAACTTTAATTATTTGTTGAAAAACCGTTTAAAAATTCTCAATTTACCTTATGCTCGATGTCGGACATATTGAATCTTTTGGGTAGAATCACTGGGATATCCTGGAAATTAGACTTTTTTTTAAATAAAAGAGTTACTCAGAGAAAGAAAAGCATTCAGAAAACATGTATTAGCAAGAAGGAGGAAACCATGTGTGTAAGTGAGGAAAAGAGAAGTTAAACAAGGTTTTGGAAATGTTCGAGGTCATTTCAATGGATGCGCAACAGATGTTCATACCATTTTAGACGATTGACTGGTCATCGTGACATACGGATTCTCATGGGTAACCACCACTGTCTGCAGGTTTATGCTGCTTTGTTTCGACCGTCGGACGATGAGAAAAGCGGTGGTGAGCAGAACCAATAGAAATATGAAAAGAAGGGCAGATGCAGTATAGAGAATCGTTTCGAAACTCATAAATTATCTATCGATTCGTCAGTTGTGCTCCTCATCGAGTTCGAATAAAAAATCGTCTGGTCAGCAGAGTGGTCAGGATGAAAAGCGCGAAATGCGAAAAAAACAATGATGGAGGCAAATATAACCAACAACTGTCATCTGGCGAGGGATTTCGGTGATTGAATCACGATTTTTTGATGTTTTTTGTTTGAGGAAGCGGAAAATGCAACAAAATCATTTGAAATCGATGCGAATCATTGAAAAATGCGAAAAATTTCCCGAGCGAAATAAAATTTTTGTTTGAAATATGAGGTTTCGCGCGTGGTGTGCGGTGGAGCGCAATTACATTAAGAGATTTGTGTAGATTTACGGAGTTGAATAAATTAAATTTGTTTGTTAATTTTAGAAAATTAATACTGATTTCCATCGTTTTTATGTAAAAAAGGCCTTTATTGCCAAAAAAAAAATTCAAAAAGCAAGCTAATGTAACTTGAAGCTTATCGAAACACGTATTATAAAAGAAACTAAGTCAATTCTCTAGAGAAAATCAAATCTTGACACGTAAAAATTATTAATTGAATTAAAAAAGTGACCAATCACGAATTTTCCTCCACGTCTTCCTGCTTCCTTCCCATTTCATATTCTTCCCGCTCATTCTTCTTCTTTCTGCATGTGCTGAACCAATGTATCAGCACAAGCGTTAGGATAAAAAAGAAATCAGCGATAAATGGACGAGAAACCATGGAAAACCCGAAGATTCTTTCGGATCAATGGAATTAACAGGAAGTTCGAGTGCTTTGGAGTGTCGTGTCGCTTCGGCAAATCCGAGTCCGTTGCAGTAGTGGCCGCGGCAGTAACATGTGGTGATGTTCACACTGGAAAAATGGAGATTAATAGTCATTGTTCGAATCTTCGGAAGACAACTCACTTTCGGCGATTGACCAATTTTTCATAGGATGTGCAGAGAGGAGCGTCAGATTCCAATAGGTCAGGCAAATTACGAGTTCGAACTTGACAGTCACGGACAATAGCTGGAACATTAACAAGTTGTTGTTAAAATATAAATGAAAACTCACCAATCGTCTTGCCAGCAGCTTCATCGTCAGTTCTTGTAATATTGATTGTCATACAGTATCCAGCACAAGAATCCCCATCCTTTTTCAGCTTGTTCTCTACCAAACACTTGTCATCACTGACGATTGAGTCCCCTTGATTAACAGGCAATCCATATTTAACCCAGTTCTGAAAAAGTCAAGATTTTAACAAAGCTGAGAATTCCTTATGGTTCTAAGACCAAATCTCATAGGTAAATGTTTCATTTTTTTCATTTAAAATTTTAAAAAATAATAAGCAATTATGAAATGGTTTATTTGAGATAATTGTGGCTATTTTGATTTCTGTTCCACCTGATCAATTTCGAGTAATACGTATACGTCTACAGATTCACATTTTCACCATATTTTGGGTCTCGCCGCGCTGACAACGAGTTACTGTAACTGGGCTGAAATTGCATCATATTTTTATTTTTTTTGTAAACTTGCCAACAATTGTTCATTTAATTTGAGTACTAGAATTCAATGACGGTCCATATAAAGACATGAGTTACAGTAACCCGTTTTCAGCGTGGCGAGACCCATGCGCGTAAGGAGTTATTATTTCTAGACTTATAAGTAATATAATATTGATGGAATCTACACTGATACTATACTGCATTTTCACGTGCATGGTTGGTCCCACGGCTTTGTTTATTGACTGAACTTCATAAATTTGGAACATGTCTCACCTACTATTCTACAGTTTTATGAAACATTTAACCTACCCAAACAGCATCTGTACTTGCACATTTATGACACATATACCCATCAGCCGTCCTCAATCGGTACGTGTACAGTACCACCAGTATTGAGATGCTTCTGAGAAACATCTGAAACATGAGTATTATAGATTTCATAAATAATAAGTTCAAGTAGAACAAATCATTGCTCAAAAAGATTTTCAAAGGTCATAGAGGATAAGGATAGGTCCTGGGAGCCCTGGCGTTTCTCTCCTCCGTATCCCGCGCAGCTCTATTTCACACGCATCTCTTCTCACTTTCTCTGCGTCTCCCCATTTCATATGTTCTCTAATAGTGTCAGTGGCTTCTTGTCATCACCATTTCACTAGTCACAGTATTTATGTTTGAACAGGGAATGAGCGAAAGTGTGTGTGCTGGCATGAAGAGGGGCAAAGAGACAGAGACATAACGATGGAATAACTGATATACGATATTCTTATTGTTTTATGGCGGGCGACACGCTTGACAGGTAAGAATCAAAAGCTGATGACAACGGTGTACTGTAGTCCCCACTTGGACGTACAAGGAGCAAGGGTTTCGTCGAAAAATTAGTAGTTTTTTGGTTGTTCCGAGGGAAATTTCTGAAATCTACTGCCAATGGACATGGGCATCTGCCTTCTTATAAACTTTACCAGCCAATATCTTGGAAATTTTTGATTTTTTTTCAGAGATTTTAACTGACACAATGTTAGCTATTACTTAATAGTTTTGTAGATTAAAGTTCCATAATCCCTGAAAAAGAACCGAGATATCAGTTGTAAGAGTTCAAAGAGGACATGGTGCATCGAGCACTATCAGCGTTCAAGGTTCATATCTCGGTTGTCCGAGTTGCGAACTGACAAAATATTTAAAAAAAAACAAATTCAAATATTTATCAAAACCACATTTTCCAGAAAAAATTACTTTTATCAACTCATTGAAATTTTTAAAATCATATTTTGTTCTGGCTGATTTGGAAAAACATAGAAAAATTTTTAAGCTTGAAGACTATTTGGAAAAAATTGGAAAACTTTTAAAAATAATCGATTTTTGTGATTTCTCCGAAGTCGAAAAAAATGTTGAGAAATTTTTCTTAAAATCTACGAACAATTTCGGATTTTATTCAGCTTCCAGGGTTGTTGGTTAGACACAAGTTAAAATTTTTTCTGGAAAAAAGTTAAAAAATTAAAAATTAATGATAGTCTTCAAAAAATAAAGTTTGAAAATTTTACAGAATAATTCAAATTGTATCAACAACTGTGATGGAGAATAGGAAAAAATACCAAAATTCCAATAATTAAAAACCCTCAAATTCAAAAAGCAAAATAGGTATTTGAAAACCTAGAACATTTTATGTAAAATGCATAAAAATCCATCCCATACAGAATAAAGGTTCAAGTGGCTGCACAATGAGCCCACCACAAAAGTCATTTGCATAACCAATGGCACTTATGAAACAGAACGAACAATGACTGTTTAACCATGCGAAAATCTTGGCCAAGTGCCAAACGGCCACCATATGTTTTGGGAGGCTAGCGGAAATAAAGGCGGAGAAAGGAAGGTAAGAAGACAAAAGAAGAACGTAAAGAGAAATTGAGACTAATCAATCGTAATCGCTAAATCAAATAATAGTAAAATATAGGTGTTTGAATGGAAGGAACCAACAGTTGTGAGCAATTAGAAAATGGAAATTTTGTTAGGATTTTACAAAGTCTGACAATTTTTCAAATGACATATCGGAACGAATCATGTTATTTTTCATTCTGCGTGAACCATTCCATTTAAAAGATCCACATTTGAGATAGGCGGGTTGCTATGTACGTTCTTCAAATTTACTAGTTTCAGTTTTTTAAAATTCACCAAGAAGTCGCCATGACCCGATCCGTCTGCTCGTCAAACTGGATATGGAATCAAGACCGCCAACATGAGAAGACTTGGAGTTGATGCAACATGTGGTGTGCTCAACCCAAAGGAAACAGTCCTTCTTGCTGTTTTCTGTGATCACCGTCGAATGAACCAACAACACTGACCAAGTAATGCGGACGCTCGTAGATTCAAGGGGACGGTATGGTCCGTCGTAAGAACCTCCAAATTGAGTACAACCCATAAGCTTGTTTAATAAATCTTTTTTTTTCGCGTGTTTTTTCTTTCGCTCAAACAAAAAGTAGCTAAGCTTTCTCCTCTCGATCAGGTAGCTCTATTCTCCCAAATGTTTCTCTGATAATTCCAAGTCGCATAAGTTGATTTGAGCTTATAATCTCAGTTCAAGTTTAAAAAATCAATGAGACTTTTGAACTCTGGTGAACTATTTTGCCTCGTTTGAGCCGAGTACTCGTAAACATTATTCTTCCAGAAACAATTTAGATCTATTTCGTTATCATGTTCTGGAAACTCAATGTTTAGTTGGTAGAAACAACGCGGCTCAGAAGTTTTAATGTTGTTGTACTGGTAAATCGTGGTCAAGCCATCAACTGTCTTCGAGGCACCATTTTATTAGAGAAAATCTTAAAATCTTAAATTTATTGACTCACTGAAGCTAGTGAGTTATCAAATAGTGTCAAAGTCGTGATTCACATTTTTTGAGATTACCGAGGTGGTCAATCAGGCGACGTCCTTTCGTACAACCGTTTTTGCTATCCATAAAAATCTGAAAATGCAAATTCAATAAACTCAATTGAACATTAAAACTCACTTTTTGTAAATCTTCCAGCGATACATATTTATTCCCTTCATTTGCTTCCATAACAACATCGTCGAGTACATCCTGTGGAATATTGACGTTCTGATCTTCTAATGATTGCTGGAGATCTCGACTCGTGAAGTATCATTGATTACGTTTATCAAGTTTCTCAAACTTGGAAGCAACGTCCGCTTTTCAAGGCTGTAATTCAAGATTTTAATGGTACATAAATTAGAGCTTTAAAGTGAGAGTAGTGTTTCTGGGTTTTTAGTTTAGACTCATTTGAAAACATGCACCAAAACAATTGAGTAAAAACCTTGTGCATAGTTTTAAAAACAATCATACTGTAGTTGTTCACACTTCAAAAAAAAAGTTAATAACATCTCCAATTTTTGGTACACCGCATTTATAATTAA
Organism: Caenorhabditis elegans; assembly: GCF_000002985.6. NCBI lineage: Eukaryota > Metazoa > Nematoda > Chromadorea > Rhabditida > Rhabditidae > Caenorhabditis > Caenorhabditis elegans. Next base: position 14,739,121 of record NC_003283.11, read on the forward strand.
AACTTCTATCAAAAACTAACCAATTCAACTCCACTATGCTCTTTTTTCCAAGATTGAACACTCCCATTTTCCACTTTCAAAAATTTCATTCCTTCATCAAAATAAAAAATTTGTTCACTCGGACTCCATTTCAACTCCTCCGCCATTATTGCAACGATACGTGGCAAAACTTGTCTTGCAGCTCGAGCATCCAACAAAGAAAGGCGTGTACGACGTGCGAGAATATCAGCTGGAATCCGTGCATATTCCTTCACTGCATATCTTACTTCTGCCTCCAAAAATGGAAAATCTGGATGGAGCCGATGTCCGATGACTGGGAATTTCTGGCCAGTTGACTTGCATAGTTTGAGTACTTCATAGACTTTATCCCCATACGTTTGGCATAAATGAGTGGCGACTTGTTCTTCAATTCCATAGTTTTGAGATATGGTCCGATAGAGCATTGAAGTATAGTTATGAGCTCCTTCAAACATCATTCCACGTGTCACACACGGTTGAGCTTCAAGAATTTTATTAATATCAAGAAGTTTGTTTACAGTTTCTTCAGCCATATGTCGGAAAGTTGTTAGTTTTCCACCGGCAATGGTTATGAGCCCTGTTGGTCCAACCTGAAAATTTTTAAACATTGAAACTTTAAATTACAAGGAAAGAAAGTGGGATTATTCCAGACTATGAAATCTATTTTAATACTAAATCGAAAGTCTTATCTCTTAATCTTAATTTAATTCAGGGTGCTCAACTATTTTTTCAAAAAAGTATGAAATGGTTTTGATGGTGAAAAATGTTCAGATTATTATTTTTCAGAAAACTAGGAACACCTTAAAAGCTTCAGCTTGATTAAAAACATGTTTTACTCAAACTCACATCTACCAAATGCCCTCTTGCCAATGAATTATGCTCTTTTTGTCGTTTCGGATCCTGCACCAGTCCTCTTATTCCAGACCATATACTTGTTACATCTTCCCGTTTAATTTCATATTCCTTCTCAAATGCCCTATTCATCTCTTTCAGAATGTATTGAATCTCCTTCTCGGTCACAGTTGGTGAATGTGAAGGCTCAGTCGGATCGTCAGTGGTTCCAACAATCGTAACATTCTCCCATGGGAATGCAAAAATCACTCGACCATCTGATGATTTCGGAACGATTAATCCAGCATTTCCAGGACAGAAGTACTTGGCAACTGTTAGATGAATTCCAGAACTTCCAACTATTATTTTATTTCTTGTCTCGTCTGCCATTTCCCTGATATGATCATTGAATGGTCCTGTTGCATTGACAACTACTTTCGAATGAATCTCATAGGTTTCCCCAGAAATATGATCCTTCACCAATGCTCCATTCACTTTTCCATAAGAATCTTTCAGCAATCCAATACATTCTGTATGATTGACACACTAAAAGTAGTTATTGGTATTTCCAGCATAAAATCAGCTTCAACTCACTTTTGCTCCATTTCGAATCGCAGTCAATGCTACCACGAGAACCAGCCGAGCATCATTTCCCTGGCCATCATAATACAACATGGCACCCTTTAAACCCTCTTGTCGAATTGTTGGACAGATCTCAATAGCTTCCTCTTTGCTTACAAATTTTGAAGGTTTCAGGACATTCTTTCCAGCGAGAAAATCGTAAACTTTCACTCCTCCCCAGTAGTAAATCTTTTGCCACCATCTGAAAAATTGAAATATAACTGAATAAAAAGGTTATTCAAAATTAATTTCCAACTCACTTATAAGTCGGAACCAAAACTGGAAAAGTCTGTGATAAAAATGGTGCTGACTTCATAATATTGAGCCGCTCATTCAATCCTTCCTGAACAATTTGATAATGCTCGTAGTCAAATTCTTTCAATGCAGTTTCCAAATATTTGACACCTCCATGAAGTAACTTTGATGATTTTGAAGATGTTCCACTACAGTAATCACCGTATTCAACCATTGCAGTCTTGAGTCCACGTGTTTGAGCGTCTAGGGCAACTCCTGCTCCTGCTGAACCTCCACCAATCACTAAAACATCAAATCGTTTTTCGGTTTTCAAGGATTCGATTATTGATTCGCGAGTTGGCAATGATCCAGGTGTAGAGCCAGTAGGAGCTTCTCGAATTTTGGAGAAGCCAGTACGAGTTTGCCATACAGCCACAGTACTTGCAGCAGTTGCTCCCAGAGCCAAAATTCCGGATTTTTGAAGAAGAAGTCGAGAGATCATTTCTCTGATGTAAGGAATGAATTTTGGCGAACGAATAAAGAAAAAAAAAGCTTGAATTTTATGTTCTTGCTGTTTAAAAGTTACAACACGAAAAAGTACACGTTTATTTGAAAAGAAAATGAAAGAAATGACAAATGAATGTACCGGTCAAAATCAAAGACACAAGCAGAAATGAGAAATGGGAATGATGTTGCTTTGAGAAATTTGATCAAGATATTTTCCTGAACTGACACTTTGAATTGAGAAGTGTTTAAGCACGGTGACGAGCAAAGCGGCTACCAGAATATCCTCCCGATGATCCTCCGCCTCCTCCAGCAGCTGAACCTCCCGACGATCCTCCAGAATATCCTCCACTAGATGGTGCTGGAGCTGGAGCTGGAGCTGGTGGTGGCGGTGGTGGCGGTGGTGGCGGTGGTGGTGGAGCGGCAGATCCTCCGGTATATCCTCCCGATGATCCTCCGCCTCCTCCAGCAGCTGAACCTCCCGACGATCCTCCAGAATATCCTCCACTAGATGGTGCTGGAGCTGGAGCTGGAGCTGGTGGTGGCGGTGGTGGCGGTGGTGGCGGTGGTGGTGGAGCGGCAGATCCTCCGGTATATCCTCCCGATGATCCTCCGCCTCCTCCAGCAGCTGAACCTCCCGACGATCCTCCAGAATATCCTCCACTAGATGGTGCTGGAGCTGGAGCTGGAGCTGGTGGTGGCGGTGGTGGAGCGGCAGATCCACCGGAATATCCTCCCGATGATCCTCCGCCTCCTCCAGCAGCTGAACCTCCCGACGATCCTCCAGAATATCCTCCACTAGATGGTGCTGGAGCTGGAGCTGGAGCTGGTGGTGGCGGTGGTGGCGGTGGTGGCGGTGGTGGTGGAGCGGCAGATCCTCCGGTATATCCTCCCGATGATCCTCCGCCTCCTCCAGCAGCTGAACCTCCCGACGATCCTCCAGAATATCCTCCACTAGATGGTGCTGGAGCTGGAGCTGGAGCTGGTGGTGGCGGTGGTGGCGGTGGTGGCGGTGGTGGAGCGGCAGATCCACCGGAATATCCTCCCGATGATCCTCCGCCTCCTCCAGCAGCTGAACCTCCCGACGATCCTCCAGAATATCCTCCACTAGATGGTGCTGGAGCTGGAGCTGGAGCTGGTGGTGGCGGTGGTGGCGGTGGTGGCGGTGGTGGTGGAGCGGCAGATCCTCCGGTATATCCTCCCGATGATCCTCCGCCTCCTCCAGCAGCTGAACCTCCCGACGATCCTCCAGAATATCCTCCACTAGATGGTGCTGGAGCTGGAGCTGGAGCTGGTGGTGGCGGTGGTGGCGGTGGTGGCGGTGGTGGAGCGGCAGATCCACCGGAATATCCTCCCGATGATCCTCCGCCTCCTCCAGCAGCTGAACCTCCCGACGATCCTCCAGAATATCCTCCACTAGATGGTGCTGGAGCTGGAGCTGGAGCTGGTGGTGGCGGTGGTGGCGGTGGTGGCGGTGGTGGAGCGGCAGATCCACCGGAATATCCTCCCGATGAACCTCCGCCTCCTCCAGCAGCTGAACCTCCCGACGATCCTCCAGAATATCCTCCACTAGATGGTGCTGGGGCTGGAGCTGGAGCTGGTGGTGGCGGTGGTGGCGGTGGTGGTGGAGCGGCAGATCCTCCGGAATATCCTCCCGATGATCCTCCACCTCCTCCAGCAGCTGAACCTCCCGACGATCCTCCAGAATATCCTCCACTAGATGGTGCTGGAGCTGGAGCTGGAGCTGGTGGTGGCGGTGGTGGCGGTGGTGGCGGTGGTGGTGGAGCGGTAGATCCTCCGGAATATCCTCCCGATGAACCTCCGCCTCCTCCAGCAGCTGAACCTCCCGACGATCCTCCAGAATATCCTCCACTAGATGGTGCTGGGGCTGGAGCTGGAGCTGGTGGTGGCGGTGGTGGCGGTGGTGGTGGAGCGGCAGATCCTCCGGAATATCCTCCCGATGATCCTCCACCTCCTCCAGCAGCTGAACCTCCCGACGATCCTCCAGAATATCCTCCACTAGATGGTGCTGGGGCTGGAGCTGGAGCTGGTGGTGGCGGTGGTGGCGGTGGCGGAGGTGGTGGCGGTGGTGGTGGAGCGGCAGATCCACCGGAATATCCTCCCGATGATCCTCCACCTCCTCCAGCAGCTGAACCTCCCGACGATGCTCCAGAATATCCTCCACTAGATGGTGCTGGAGCTGGAGCTGGAGCTGGTGGTGGCGGTGGTGGCGGTGGCGGTGGTGGTGGCGGTGGTGGTAGAGCGGCAGATCCTCCGGAATATCCTCCCGATGATCCTCCACCTCCTCCAGATGAAGACCCTCCTGAGTATCCTCCTGAAGATCCTCCACCTCCTCCAGCAGCTGAACCTCCCGAAGATCCTCCAGAATATCCCCCACTAGATGGTGCTGGAGCTGGAGCTGGAGCTGGTGGTGGCGGTGGTGGCGGTGGTGGTGGAGCGGCAGATCCTCCGGAATATCCTCCCGATGATCCTCCACCTCCTCCAGACGAAGACCCTTCTGAGTATCCTCTTGAAGATCCTCCACCTCCACCGGCAGCTGAATCTCCCGACGATCCTCCAGAGTATCCTCCACTAGATGGTGCTGGAGCTGGAGCTGGTGGTGGTGGTGGTGGTGGTGGCGGTGGTGCGGCAGCTGACGAGTATCTTCCTCCACTACCACCAGATGATCCTCCTCCGCCTCCTCCTCCTGAAGCATAACCTCCTCCTGACGATCCTCCACCTCTCCGGATGCGTATCCTCCAGATGGTGCTGGAGCTGGTGGTGGTGGTGGCGGTGGTGCGGCAGCTGACGAGTATCCTCCTCCACTACCACCAGATGATCCTCCTCCGCCTCCTCCTCCTGAAGCATAACCTCCTCCTGACGATCCTCCACCTCTCCGGATGCGTATCCTCCAGATGGTGCTGGAGCTGGTGGTGGTGGTGGCGGTGGTGCGGCAGCTGACGAGTATCCTCCTCCACTACCACCAGATGATCGTCCTCCGCGTCGTCCTCCTGAAGCATAACCTCCTCGTGACGATCCTCCACCTCCTCCGGATGCGTATCCTCCAGATGGTGCTGGAGCTGGAGCTGGAGCTGGTGGTGGTGGTGGTGGTGGTGGTGGCGGTGGTGCGGCAGCTGACGAGTATCCTCCTCCACTACCACCAGATGATCCTCCTCCACCTCCTCCTCCCGAAGCATAACCTCCTCTTGACGATCCTCCACCTCCTCCGGATGCGTATCCTCCAGATGGTGCTGGAGCTGGAGCTGGAGCTGGTGGTGGTGGTGATGGTGGTGGCGGTGGTGCGGCAGCTGACGAGTATCCTCCTCCACTACCACCAGATGATCCTCCTCCGCCTCCTCCTCCTGAAGCATAACCTCCTCCTGACGATCCTCCACCTCTCCGGATGCGTATCCTCCAGATGGTGCTGGAGCTGGAGCTGGAGCTGGTGGTGGTGGTGGTGGTGGTGGTGGTGCGGCAGCTGACGAGTATCCTCCTCCACTACCACCAGATGATCCTCCTCCGCCTCCTCCTCCTGAAGCATAACTTCCTCCTGACGATCCTCCACCTCCTCCTGATGCGTATCCTCCTCCTCCTCCCGAGGATTTAGCGTATCCACCTCCTGACGATCCTCCGCCTCCTCCCGAAGCATATCCTCCACCTCCACCTGATGGCTTTGCGTATCCTCCACCACCTCCGCCTCCTCCTGATGGCTTAGCATATCCTCCGCCTGCTCCACCACCTCCTCCTGATGCGTATCCTCCACCTCCTCCTCCTCCGGATGCGTATCCACCGCCTGATGATCCTCCACCTCCTCCGGATGCATATCCTCCAGAAGATCCTCCACCTACACCTGTAGAGGCGTATGGAGCCGGAGGTGCCGCAGCAGAAGCATATCCACCACCACCAGGAGCCTTCGGATATCCTCCTCCACCTGAACACATTCAATTATCAATGCAAAAGAACAAATGTCAACTCACCACCTGCAATGACACTGTGGATTAGTATCACAGTGGAATAGAAGAAGACAGTCTTCATCGTGAGAAAGTCTTCGTTGAACTGTGTATTCCCTTCCTCACTTCATTCCCTTTTATACTAACAACTATTTATTTACTACCCTGGTATGGATGGTGTGAAAAAACAAGTTCTCGAACTACGAATCAGATAGTAAGGGCATTCGTTCTGTCGTCCTTTGACCCAAAAATGATAGTCATCTGGTCATAAAACTGGTAATTCTGGCTTTTCGCTACTGAACAGTTTGTTGAAAAGTTTATGTATCATACACTAGAACTGTCCACTTCAAAGAACTTGCATTTCGAGAATAAATATTTATTTCAAACTCAAAAGTTAAAATCAAATCAACAACCCTTCTTCTTCAATTCCTTATAAATTCTATATACAATTGGCTTATAAACTTCATCAGTTGCACGTAATCCCAATATAAAATCAAAATGAGTGAAATGATCTAGATCATAACTCTCAATAAGTCCAGGACCCATCTGTTTCATTATAATTTCCCGTACATCAACTTCATCGGTGATTTGATCATCTTTGCTGAAAAATGAAAAGGGAAATGAATCAATGAAGCAAATAATTTATTCATTGTTTTAACTGTTTTACTCGCTGCCTTTCAGAATTTATTTGTGACGTCAATGGAAATAGAACTAATGAGTGAACACTAGTCGAGACAGAAATAATTAATACAAATGTTCTGTCTTATGCTAAGCTGCATTTTCTTTTTTCGGTGCTACCTACATTTTGAAAGATTTTTTCGGAGAAAAAATATCCATATTAAATATCAGCCTATGTCAAAGAAAATAGGAAAAATTGTTATTGAATTTGAAATGGAATACGGAGAGTAAAATTTTTAAATTTTTCAATCAAAGTTTTGGTAAATTGCCAAATTTTCCAATAATGTGGACTTTTTAAATAAAACCATTGCAGCAGTTTTGAAACCCTGGAATGATTAAACGCAATTAAAATATAAAACTGGTGAAAAAATTTTATCGACTTCCCAAATTATGACAAGCAAAAATTGAGTTTCCGCCATTTTTTGATTTTTTTAAAAAGGTAGTTGTACATTTCTCACACTAACGAAACTTCATCTTTAATGAATTTTTTATCAATTTTTATGTGGTATCACATTAATTTGGAAATCCTATTCCACCGCTCTGCCGAAATACTGAATTACAGTATAAGTTTAAAATATAGGTATCTGAAAAATTACCTAAAATACAAGATAGTCTGGGCTATAATGTTTCCAATTTCCAGTCTTGGCGCATCCTTCTGCCCGTAAGCAATCAAATTTCTTGCAGTTCCCAGATCTAATCTTCTTAATTCATGATACTTAAATATCTGCATCCAATGTAACAGATTCAATGTAGATGTCGCAGATGGAAAATGACTGAGAATGATTGGAATTCTTGACTGAATATTTTAAAGTTTAAGCTGATACATTATAAGGAGGAACTTACATCATTGACCTGGCCGAGTGTCTCAATACCAGCTGCAACTTTGAATCCAGCCGAACACAAAAATGTAAAAAATTTAGAAGAACAAAAGTCGGCGAATTTCGAAGCAATTGCTCTTGGTATCTCTACAGGAAGAATCCCGAATTTTCCATCAAGTGCGAACTGAAATTTGAAAATCAAAAACTCATTTCAGGTTTAAGACTTTTCCGTGAGGAAAATAAAAACTATCTAAATTAAGATCACATCATTTGTACACAGCAGTGCTGTGCGGCTCTTGAAAAAAGTCGGCTCTCGGATAGCGCCGAGAGCCGAGTCGGAAATTTATTTCGGCGCTCGGCTCGCACCGAGAGCCGAGTTCACATTTGGAGTCGGCTCTCGGCTCTCGCCAAGAGCCGAAAAAGCTCCAAAATGCCTGCTCTCGGCTCGCGCCGAGAGCCGAGAGCCGCACAGCACTGGCACACAGCATGCACAAGCCTAGATCTGGCTGGAATCTTAAGAATGAAAATGAATTTAGAACAGAACATTTGAGAGCAGTTTGTGATTCTCAGTTTAAAAAATTATTTTGAGAAAAAAAAGGTGAATTTGCTTAATAAAAAACCAAGATAATCACTGAAATTTTTTCTCAAGTTTGAAAAAACATCTGAAAATCTGGTGCTGAAGCTACGCCATTTTTGAGCTGAGATATCAAAAAACGTCACAAAAAACCTTTAATTCAAGATTACCTGAATCAATGCTTGCAAATAATTTTCTTCCAGTAATGTAAATGGCATCAATGGCTTCATAAATCCAGCCGTTGGACCCAATGCGAAGAAAACTCGGATCTTGCTCTGCCACGTGACGTCTGCTTCAGCAAGTCTTGCAAACATGACAGCTGTGCCCTGACTGTGACCAACATAAAACAACGACTCATGTCTTGTATAATCGAGCACATATTCAATTTGTTGACGGAGATCATAATGAGAATGCTCGTATAAGCTGGAATTAATTCGGGTTACTTGAAAAACTCGAAAGTGAAGAAACCTGAAATTCCAAAAGTTTACTCCATTAGTGCTGAAGCTAGTATGATTGAGTCCGTATTCAGTTCCTCTGATATTTCCAAGCCAAACATCAAATCCAGCATCCGCAAAAATGTAAGCGGCGCTTTGAGATGGAAGATTGAGAAGAAAATGGTATGAGGATCCAAATAATCCGTGCATAAAAAATACTACAGGCCGTTTTGAACATCCAAGTATTGATCTATCTTTAAAAAAGAAATTGATATGTTCTGTAATTTTAAAATAAAATCTACCATCTCTTCCAACTGGAATTCTCTGAAGTTGTACAGTATATCCATCATCAGTAGTTACATAATGTTTTTCAACCGTATATCCATAATGCGATATTGTGTCTGCCTGCAAACTTTAAGATAATTTTCTTTTTTTTTAAATCTTTTTAAAATATAAAAACTTCAAATGTTTATTTTATTTTCTATCCACAACAATGAAATATGTTGAACGTATTTTGTCACATGACAATTTTTTTAAAATTCCAAGACGAGATATAAGCGGGAAAAGGGGGAAACAATTAGGGAAAATACGGAATTAATATTTAAAAATGTAAACAGAAACATTATTGATCAAGTTTTAAATGTGCTGTTTTTAGTTTTCGGTAAACATTTCAATTTTGTATCAGAATACATAAAAATTTCTCCATTTTCAGAATTTTCTATGAAGTTTAAAACATTTCTGAAAATATCATTTAAAATTTTTTTTTTGTGAATACAATAACAGACATTGCGATTTAACTGTGCTCTTTTCTGTTAACTCCATATTGTCTCTACAAACCAATAACTCACCGCATCTAGTGTTTCTTCAATCTCCTTTCCGAAAGCAAAAACTATGAAAAATATAAAATTAACCGCTGTCCTCATCGTTCCTTTCAAAATGACTCAAAAAGAACGGTTAGACTTTTTTACTTCGGTACCTAAATAATTAATGTTATCATTTGTTTTGAACTCAACCCACAATGTTTGCAATATGACTAGCTTCCTAGTTCAAAAATAAACAGAATTATTGTTTTTTTTTCATCTTTGCCATTTTTTATGTTTAAAAAACATAAACAAAAAAATAAACAATTTATTTTATCAGTGTAGGGTTTTTGGTTCCAGTATCCTTTTCAGAAGTATTACTGGATTTATGAGTAGATGCTACAGTAGTAGGAACAACACATTTCAAAGTGTGTACTGGAATTATTAAGTCGGAAGGCTTCGATGATCGTGAGCTCCATGTAGCCATTAGTAAGAATAGATTCATGCCGTCTGAAATAAAGTTGAATTTGCAAGAAGTATGGAAAGAACAACATATAAACAGTAAAATTGTTTAGTAGAAGTTTGGTTTGCGAAATAAGAGTGAGCAAAAATCCGGTTGACTTTCAAAAAAGTCTTTACTAAATTCATGTGACAAACAAAACAAATCAATAAAAACAATAAGGATAAAAGTTTTGATAAATTTCCAAGACTTCAAAAAACAATTAGGCTTTTTGTGACATTCCGGGCATTTCTTCAGGTTTGAACGTTTATATAAAATGTTTAAATAAAAGTATTTAAAACTTAGTCAAAATATAAGCATGCATAAAATACTCGTATTTTTTGGTCAACTACCAATAATTTAAAGTAATTTAATCAGTAATTTAATCAAAGAAGAAAATTCAGAACATTTTCGAAATATTACTGGGGGTATTCGTTTTCAGCACCGAATGAGTAGTTTTGAAGGGTGCAAAAATTAAGTAGAACCTCAAAACACACCGTAAAAAAAACACCGAAAACTTAAAAAAAAAACTTGCCCACCCATTCTCTATATACAAATAGTGATCTGTAAGAATCAAAGCATAAAATACTAATTGATAACTTGTTTTTAACCACTGCCCTTACTACTTTGACTTTCCATAGATCATACAGTTTACATTAAAATGTTCTCAGTTCAAATTGACAACAAATTAGCAATGATTTCATTGTAAGAAAATCAAATATTGAAAATGAAATCATAACAAAAAAAATAAATTTCAGAATATCTAGGTGTTTCCTTTCAAAACAAAGATGATCATATTGTTTTTGTCGGTTATTTTATAGTGTTGATTCTCGACTGTAATGATAAATGTCTGACAAAGGGAACTATTTGTTGAATAGAATAATAAGTTTGAAGATTGAAGACCAATAATAAAAATAAATGAAACGATACGGAACACTTTCCACTTTTTTGGTTGCAAAGTTGTGAATTACTTGCATGTGGCAATTCGTGAAATGTTCGGTCAGCACGGATTTTGTAATGAATCATTTTTCCATCAGTCTGAATACTTTGCACAACGATGCCTTAAACCCATCGCAAATCGATTGTTGGCTATCAGAATCTGATATTAAAAGAACTCCAACATTTAAATACCACACATTACAATAGTTGAAAGAAACAACAAAAGAAAAAAAAAAAGAAAAAAAAACAAAAGAAACAATATAAAATATCTTTTATTAAAAATATGAAATTGTGTTAACCAAATTTTCTTGTGGCGTTTTTCTCAGATCGATTTAGATGAGATACTCTATGGCGCATTTAATGCTGAGTCCAATCCAAGCCATTGCAGTGTAGGCGCGAGTTGAAGCAACAAGGACGGCAGTGTAGATGGCGTTCATCTTGAGGTGTTGTTGGGAGAGTTGTTGGGATCGAAGTAATCGTGATTTAAATGAAATCCTCGTTACCCCCCCCCCCCCCCCCCCTTACAATTTTATTCCAATCTGTGAAGCCAGAGGGTAAATTATTCTGTGAAGCCAGAGAGTAAATAATACTGTGAAGCCAGAGAGTAAATTATTATGTGAAGCCATAGAGTAAATAATACTGTGAAGCCAGAGAGTAAATTATTATGTGAAGCCATAGAGTACATTATTCTGTGAAGCCAGAGAGTAAATTATTCTGTGAAGCCAGAGAGTAAATTATTCTGTGAAGCCATAGAGTACATTATTCTGTGAAGCCAGAGAGTAAATTAATCTGTGAAGCCAGAGAGTAAATTATTCTGTGAAGCCAGAGAGTAAATTAATCTGTGAAGCCAGAGAGTAAATTATTCTGTGAAGCCAGAGAGTAAATTATTATGTGAAGCCATAGAGTACATTATTCTGTGAAGCCAGAGAGTAAATTATTCTGTGAAGCCAGAGAGTAAATTATTCTGTGAAGCCAGAGAGTAAATTATTATGTGAAGCCATAGAGTACATTATTCTGTGAAGCCAGAGAGTAAATTATTATGTGAAGCCAGAGAGTAAATTATTCTGTGAAGCCAGAGAGTAAATTATTATGTGAAGCCAGAGAGTAAATTATTATGTGAAGCCATAGAGTACATTATTCTGTGAAGCCAGAGAGTAAATTAATCTGTGAAGCCAGAGAGTAAATTATTCTGTGAAGCCAGAGAGTAAATTAATCTGTGAAGCCAGAGAGTAAATTATTATGTGAAGCCAGAGAGTAAATTATTATGTGAAGCCATAGAGTACATTATTCTGTGAAGCCAGAGAGTAAATTAATCTGTGAAGCCAGAGAGTAAATTATTCTGTGAAGCCAGAGAGTAAATTAATCTGTGAAGCCAGAGAGTAAATTATTCTGTGAAGCCAGAGAGTAAATTATTATGTGAAGCCAGAGAGTAAATTATTCTGTGAAGCCAGAGAGTAAATTATTCTGTGAAGCCAGAGAGTAAATTATTATGTGAAGCCAGAGAGTAAATTATTCTGTGAAGCCAGAGAGTAAATTATTCTGTGAAGCCAGAGAGTAAATTATTATGTGAAGCCAGAGAGTAAATTATTCTGTGAAGCCAGAGAGTAAATTATTATGTGAAGCCAGAGAGTAAATTATTATGTGAAGCCATAGAGTAAATAATACTGTGAAGCCAGAGAGTAAATTATTATGTGAAGCCATAGAGTACATTATTCTGTGAAGCCAGAGAGTAAATTAATCTGTGAAGCCAGGGAGTAAATTATTCTGTGAAGCCAGAGAGTAAATTAATCTGTGAAGCCAGAGAGTAAATTATTCTGTGAAGCCAGAGAGTAAATTATTATGTGAAGCCAGAGAGTAAATTAATCTGTGAAGCCAGAGAGTAAATAATACATATTTTACTCTCTGTGGCTTCCCACCATATTTTACTCTCTGTGGCTTCCCCGAACAGTCAACCTGGCTCTACTGCAAATTCTCCGGTCCCACTCAAACGGCCAAAAGGACGTGTACAAAGCCTATCATCTGTACAGAACTCTTCTGGAAACCTGGACATCAATGCAATTATCAAGCGTCTCCAACTGCTCGAGAAGAAAGTTGAGGAGCAAGATAAAATTATCAAGGAACAAAACAAAATGATCAAAGAGCTCCAAGTAACTCAACACTTTCCTGAATTGCCATTTTCCCAACCGAAAAAGGCAAAATGTGCCCTATACTCGGATATCGTCAGAGAAGATCCCCACGCAAGAAATGCTCAGGCCCTCAACCAATTCGCGTCGGATTTGCGCAAGCTGGACGTCAAAAGCGAGTTTGCCATAATCGAAAATTTGCCTGATGATAAATCAAAGAATCGATCTCCCACTGATGCCGCTTTTATCAAAAGTCTCGGCAGCTCTCCGGATCTTCCTAAGCTTGTAAGCTTCTTCCGTATGAACTGCAAAAACCCGGATATTATTGCTCGCCCTCTAAAAGTCAAATTTGCATCGGAATCTCAACGGAACTCATTCATTCGTTTATCCGTCCTCAAGCGCCCCGTCCAATCAGATGCCGTCGGGATATGTGATGCCAGAGGAATTAATTACACTGAAGAAGTTGAGATCCAAAGTGTTCGATGCCAACCGTGAAGCTGGTATAATTCGATATTACGTACGTGATCTGGAAATTGCTGAACTGAATAATCCACGTCCTCTTCCTGCTCTTCAAGATCCACAATCTTCGTCCACTACTACCATCGAGCCGTCACTGACTGCATAGGAACTCGGCCACCGGAGCACTCCACAAGTCATTAATAATACAGAATCATGGTTGTGTCCTCTGGTGGCACCTAATGCTTCACCTGTTCTACCGCACAGCCCTATCGCTCCTGAAAACATAACAACTGCTCATCCACTTATCGGACTGTACGTCGTTCATCCTAAAACCTCACATTCGGCATCTGCAACGTCAACCAACAATAATCGTGCTACTAGGAGTCTACCAAACACAAAGTTCAATGCTCACCGTTCCTATGCTCCTGATACATCAACACTGACTTGTGTCCTCGCTAACATTCGATCAGTGTCTACCGTGGAAAGAATACAATTTGTGCATGATTACATGCAAGTATCGGAAATTGATGTTCTATTCGTAACGGAAACCTTCCTCACGTCTTCAACACCTTCATCATTCTGCTCGTCAAAAGATATTCTATGTCACCGATCGGATCGCCAAGAGACACACCTAAGTCCCGAGGAGGTGGCGTTGCAGTTTTCCACAGGACATCTCTGATCCTAACAAAAATCGATTCGCTGGAGGACAAATATTACACTAAACACTACTGTGACATACTAACTATCGAGCACAATCCATCAAGCTCAAGATTCATCCTGATCTATAGACCTCCAGACACGTCGTCTTCTCAAACTTCAGCACTCTATGCGAACATATCGGAGCTTCTCAGTAGTTGTGTGAGACGCAACTATGTGCTCGGAGACTTCAATCTACCAGGCATTCATTGGTCGGAATCTGTGCGTCTACCGGACTTGCTGCATCATAATCTCTCAGCTCTTATGATCTCCCACAAGCTCACACAGGTAGTATACAAACCCTCAAAAGTGGCGCTATCAGGATTGGAAAATTTTCTGGATCTCATATTTACCAACAGTCCAATGTCAATTACAAATGTCGAATCCAAACCTCCACTGTTGTTGTCGGATCACACCTCCATCAAGTTCACATTGGAAACAAGCACATCAATTGATTTGCCGCCCCAGAAGAAAGATACCAGAATTCTTCTCTTCCGTAAATGCAACTTCCTAGCCCTCAATCTACACTTGCTATCATTCAACTGGTCGCGCCAATTTGCATATTTTTCAAATAGTGAAACAAAACTGATTCACTTTCTGAAGATCTTCAACGAACTCATACGGGAATATACACCAAGTATCAAGCAACGGGCAGGCATCTCATCAAAATATAAGAACAACTTACGCAAAAGGATTAAGAAACGACGCTCCATAAATTCTACCGTCGATACGAAAACAGCTGTGAAAGCACGATTACTTGCTATCAGAAAAATGTTGGCCAGACGTGAAACTCAGATCATCGACTCAAAGAATAGCCAAGAACTGTTTAACCTGGTGAAACAGCGAATATCAAAGCCAAATGCTATCACAAGTCTTCTGATCGAAGGACAAACGACCACTGATCCACTGGAAATTGCAAATGAATTTGCAAAAACATTCGCCAAAGCATTCACTCCTTCCTCGGAGCCGTTTCCAGCACTTCCTGCTCAGAAGCCATCAGGAATCACTCAGGAATCACGGATTTTTCGCCAGTCAATATCCACAGGATTATACAAAGGTTGCGACCGAAGATAGGTTACTCACGAGATCTCGTAAATTTCTACGTGGTCAAGAACTGTGCCCCTGCGTTAACAATCCCACTGTCATTGTTGTTTTCGGAATCCTACGATTCAGGATGATTCCCGGAAATTTGGAAGACGTCTGTTGTCATACCAGTCTGTGGCTTCCAACCATATTTTACTCTCTGTGGCTTCCCACCATATTTTACTCTCTGTGGCTTCCCAAAAAAAAAAAAAATAAAATAGAAAAAAAAAAATAATAATAATAATAAAAAAAAAATAGAAAAAAAAACAAAATTAAAAAAAATTAAAAAAATAAATAAATAAATAAATAAAATAAAAAAAATAAAAAATAAAAAAATAAAAAAATAAAATAAAAAATAAAAATAAAAATTAAAATAAAAATTAAAAGTAAAATTAAAATTAAAATTTTTCTCTGTGGCTTCCCACCATATTTTACTCTCTGTGGCTTCCAACCATATTTTACTCTCTGTGGCTTCCCACCATATTTTACTCTCTGTGGCTTCCCAAAAAAAAAAAAAATAATAATAATAAAAATAATAAAAAAAAAAAAAAAATAAAAATTAAAATAAAAAAAAAATTAAAAAAAAATAATAATAATAAATAATAAATTAAAAAAAAAA